>NC_081562.1:48837460-49165838 GCF_022355385.1 Mustela nigripes | reverse complement strand
TTCTTTCTTTTTTCTGTGACACATACTAAATGGCCTACATTAGGTCGAGCATTCCCTTGGATCCATCGGTCATGGCCAGGGTGCAGTAAGATCTTGTGTTTTAGGTATGACTGCTGAGGGCCCACCCCTGGGTTTGGGGGAGATCCCCAAGAAGCCTGGACGCCATCTTTAAAAGTATCTAAGACGTCTTTTCTTGCTGGCTTGACACTGAGTATTCGTAGTGCTGTTCTGGAAGAGTCTGCAAGTTGGGCAGCAGGAGCTAGATGAAGGGACATGAGAGTTCATTTCCATGGTAAAGCATTGTTATTTGTTCACTTTGTGACTCTGGCTTTACTGTGCCTCTGTCTCCTAATCTGTACAATATTGACCCTACTTGTCTTATGAGGACATTGTGAGGAAGGAAGGAGTGGAGTTATGTGAAGAATAACTTGTAAGTTATGTGAAGAATAACTTGGGCAGGACTAAGCCTTGTTGTGGTGCCACTCTGTAAGAGAGCTGCTCATCTGGGCACTGGAATTCTGGCTTCGCTTGGTAGCAGGATCTACCTGCTTCAGACACCTATCTGGAAAAAGCCTGATGAGTTTATTTACCTTGGGAATTTATGAAGAAACCTTTTTTTTTTTTTTTAATTAATTCAGGATGACTGAGCCTCAGCTTTGGAGTAAGCACCACATCAAGCCTTCAGTCACATCAGTAGGACTATAGCAATAACCGCCATCATGTATGATACATTCCTTTGGACCTCTTCTTGATAAGGAGGTAATGAAAGTGTCTTTGCTTTGGTCCCATTTATACTCTTCTCTGCTTTCCATCATGTGATTCACTGATGTACTCTTCCTGCACCCAGCACAGTATTTACAAGTCCTTCTCTCAGGTAGGGCTTCCTGTAATAGCTGGAGAGAATTCCATTTCTTCATTTTACTGTTCAAAGTTGTTTTAGTCCACTTAGGCTGCTATAACAAAGTCCCCTACACTGGGTGGCTTATAAACAACAACATTCGTTTCTCACCATTCTGGGGGCTGGGAAATCCAAGATCTAGAGGCTGGTAGATTCCATGTCTGGCCAGCACCTGCTTCTGAATCCATAGGTGGCTGTGTTCTTGTTGTGCCCGCACATGGTAGAACGGGGGAGGGGTGGTCTCTGGGGTCCCTTTCATAAAGGCACTAATCTGTTCAAGAGGTATCTGCTATCAGCATCTGAGTACCTCGGAAAGGCTCCACCTCCAAAACCATCAACATAGGGATTAGCTTTCAACATATGAATTTGGAGGACACAAATATTCAGTTAATAGCAAAAATGTAGCCCTGTGTTAGAATCTTTACCCATTTTTTTCCTGTTTTCCCAGCTGCTTCTGTTCTTAATTGCACTGATGTTAGGAGATTTGATGTGCTGTTTGGAATGCATGTTGCTGGTAACTGTTCTGGGTATGACTTCTCTGTTTGGGTGTTGTCCAGTTCTGCGTCCTCCTCTACACAGAGCCAACTCTGATTTATACGTCTGTGAATCTCTGCAGAGTTGAGGAGGTGGCTGTGGAGGAGGGTTAGAGTAGGAACGCTCTTTGAAACAGTACAGTTTGCCCTGACTTCACACTCAAAAGAGAGTCAAATTTTGGCGGCCGTTCAATGTCAAAATTTAGGCAGAGGCTCAGAATTAGGTCTTATCATATACAAATGTAAGTCTGACTAGAACCCGTCAGTTCTTACTGGCTGAGTCTGAGGCTATGAAGAGGTTTTGAACTTGAAAAAAATGTAAACTTGAACATTCTCTGGAGCCTCAGTGGCATCTCCCAGAGTGGCTGGTGCAAGGATTTGCACTCAGTGCCTTGGGGGACAGGCAAATCACTTTGAGATGGAGGGAGAGCATTAAAGAAACCCCTCTTCTGAAAACCCTTCTGGCTTTTGCATCTAAACATTCCAGACCCAATGGTGTTTAAATTACAATGTCCCCTTTCAGAATGTTCCACGTCTTACAGAGTGACTGCCACAGCAGCTTCTCCCAACACTCTTGAGTTCATGAGGAAGAATCAGCATTTGCGTCTGGGAGAAATGGGATTTTGGCAAATTTTTACCAGCTTCCCACCTCCCTTACCTTTTAGCATTTCCCCAGGTAAATTCCACTCTTCACTTCCCCCTACCAGTTCTGGCAATCCAATGTTACCATTTCTCATGGAGCTCTGAGTCAGGTCCAAGTGGGGGAATTGAGAGAGAGATGGTCTTGTGTGAAACAGTGGTGCAGACAACTGCATGAGAACCCATTCTGTTGCCAGGGCTCTCATGATAGTGGAGGAAAAGTGACACCTAAACTCTAAAATCAAGTGTAGACAAGACAATTTTAATGCAATTCTTCAGGTTTCCCCCAAGTATTTATCCTCTTCCATGCTGATTTTGCCCTGGGACAAGGGCTGATGGAGCAATGTCTATCCCGAAAAAGTATTGTTACAAAGGTGGCGGGGGTGGGGGGGGACCACTATGAGCCACTCACTGGCTCTCAAAGTCCCCATGCAGAAGTGGTCCGTGTCATTCCTGCTTGCATTTCACTGACTAATGCAAAATCTATGGTTACCCCTGAGTTCAACAGGATATGCCTTACCCTCCTGTCGACAGGCATAAGAAGGGGCTCTAAAATATTTGGCAGGATTGTGGAACTACAATACATCACACCTAAGTATATAAAAATATTTAGTGTATGATGAAGATACATTTCATATTACTGAAGGAATGGATTTAAAAAAAAAACACAAGTTGTCCTGGAAAAATTAATTATGCAGAAAAATAAAATAAAATCAGATCATTATCTTGTGCCATACACAAAACTAGAATAGATTAGTGCTAAAGAATTAGAGTAAGTATAGATGAATAACTAAAAATATTAGATGTTGAAGTCTCCTTCATGTTTAAAGCCCAAGGTAGAAACTATAGAGGCCAAGACTAGTAGAGCTTACTATATAAAAATAAAAATCCTTCATAAGTAAAAGATATCATAAGCAGAGTTAAAAGTAACAACAAACAATATAAAAGTATTTGCAATTTAAATAGCAAAAAGTCAGTAGGATGACTGGTAGGAGAGCTTTTTTTACTCAACGCAAAGATGAGAGGTGCCTTCCAGATGGTTGTTCTAGAGGTTAGTGGCACAAGGGGGCGCTCTACCCAGAACAATCCTCTTTTTCCCATCGCCGCCCCAGACTCACTGTTCGGTCCCAAGTGTCAAAGAACTAATAAACCTTGCCAATGAGATGAAGAAAGAAACCTCTAATTCCTTTTCCCAGAAAATATTTTAATAAAGCCCTCTGGAAACTTTGTCCCCTCCTCTATAATATGACCCAGATGAGGAATTCTAACTCAGAAGGAAGGGTGGGCCCTCCACCAGAAACCTTCCCTGTGTTCCTCTTCTCTCGACCCAGCTGACTCTTTCCTATGTCTCAGAGTGTGGGACGGATAAGGGAGAAGGGTCATTAGAGCCCCAGAATTCTCAAATTCCCAATTTTGGTCCTTCTGCTATAGACTTTTGTTTCTCCCAGTACAAAAAATATTGGGAAAGGATCCCTAAGCAAATCTTGCCCACTATCTCATGAAGAGGTCTTAAGAGCAGTCAAATTTTAGCCTGGGAGCTTCTCTAGAACATAGTTCCCTCCATTGCATGTGTTATTAGATTTGCTATCCTCCTCTCCTGGGCAGAATAGAAGTCATAAGCAAAATCTTCTTGTATTAACATTACCACCATCCAGCAGATGGCAAGTGCTTTTAGCCTCAAAGGAGGACAATGGCCTCAGGCAGACATTCAGCCAGATGCTACCTCTTTCAGTGAAATGTCTGGAATCCTTAGATGTGCTCCAAATTCCTCCACTGTGGCCTCCGAAATTTCCCCATTTCTTCTTTTAAATCCTCCTCTCCATACCCACGCCAACTCACATGGATTCTAGATCCTAATTTCTATTCAGCTAATACATTTCTCTTCTGTGTTCTGCAGTTTTCTGGTCAAATATTTACAAACATATTTGTGTTATTAATTCTCTTGTTTGGTAAAGTTTAGCCAGTCTACCTGGTTGGTATTCCTACTAACCTTTAAGAATCTTGAAGGCTGAAGGTGATTTTGTTCCCTATTACCTTCAGTGTCTAGTATAGTGCCTAGCATTTAGTAGGTCAATAAATAATTGCTGAATGCATTTGTTGCTAAACGTTTCCTCACCATGAGGGAGGAGGAGCTGAGCCATGACATTGGTGGGCCAGCAGTTTCTGAGTATGGTCTTCTGTTGGGCCCTTCTGACAGCCAAGATATACTGACAACACCCTTAGTGGGCAAATTCACTTCCTTGATTACTACACTGAGGTTTATATCTTAGAAGATGCCCCTCAGAATGGCCCAGGGGCCTTTAAAATCAGACAGCCATGGGTTGCAGGGTGAGGTCCAATGTCCTTGGAGTCTTTGGACATCCATTCTTATTTAGCAGAAGAGATGCATCAAAGTGAGAGTAAATCAAATAAAGACTGGATTTTATTCTAGGTGCACCTGGAAGCCACCAGAGCATTCTAAGCAGAGCAGTGTTAGGAGCTGATTTAGAGCTATGGGGAAAATGCATTGTGAGGCCAGAATAGAAGTGGAGAGGCTGTTGACAGGAATTGTGAGGTTCTAGAGGGAGATCAGAGTAGCGATGGCAGAGGTGAGATGTGACCAGGTTCTAAAAGTCCTTGGCCTTCTCCTATGCAAGCCTACAGGAATCCAAGCTCATCTGAACAGGATGGAGGCTGAAATCAGGGTCTCCAAGCCCTACAGAAGTGTGACATGGGGCCAATCTCACTCTCTGATCCATGACACCCCCATGTACTTTCCAGGCTTCAACCAACACCTCTGTGGTTTCAAATGTAGATGCCTGGGCCTGCCTCCCAGTGCTGTCCTTCATCCCCAAGGTTCCTTCTGCCTGGGATGCTGTCCCCTGTGTCTTCACATGGAGGGCTTCGCCATCTTGTTTCCATGCTTGGAAGCTTTCTCTGGCACATTATGGAAGCACCCCTGCCTTCCCTTGTTATGTTTGAGCCCCTTTTAAGGTTTTATATTCTTCATAGCAGTTACTGCTATTCAGTATTATTTGTTTGTGGTTTATTATCTTTCTCCTCTCACTAGAGGGAACATTTCATGATAATAGGGCCTTGTCTATCCCCATGTTCAATACCACACTTCCTGGGACATGGTAGTCATTCAATAAATATTTGTGAGATGGCTGAATCCCTCAGAGGATGGCATCTACTTAGCAAACCTTTCTTTTGCTATCATTGACAACGCAACGTTGGTGGTTTATTGTGATACATGATGTCCTCCCTATCCTCCCTAGCAGGGGAGAAAGCGAAGCACGAATGTGTCAGAAAAGGCCATCTTTGTCATAGCTAGAAGCTGATGTGTTTGTTCATTGTCCCATGGCATCAGCCTGTAGAAAAGATGTTTTATAGAGCAGGGTGCTGTGTCTCCAGCAGGAATGTGAGCTCTATTTCAGAGATGCCTGAGGTACAATGATGCCTGGTTACTTTTCAAGGGTGTCATGTTTTCTCTTGGCTCAAGTTGATACCAGAAACCTGGATAGAATTCTGCAGAGGGCAACCTGGAAGTTGGCAGAACTCCCCAACTTATAAGCCAGCTGAATGCAATGTGCCAAAAGGAGACCTTGAAAAAATAAACATTTAACAAATAAATTCAAATAACCTAAATTTCCATAATTCCACACCATCTCAAAAAAGAGATCTGCTTGGTATCGTGAGAAAAATATGGAACATGGATCCAAAAAGTCTGGTTTTGAATCAGAATTTTTACCCCCAAACAAGCTAGGTGAACAGGAAAACTTATTTTAATTCTTTAATCCCTCAGTGTGGCAACCAACGAAACACACGACTCAGATCTCTTGCTGCGGGGACATAACTGAGAGCTGCCCTATTTCTTTCCCCCTTCCCCAGTCGCTGGATCCACACCAGCCAAGCTTCCAGGGGCCTCTCCCCAGCCAGGCACCCAGCACAGTGGGACATCAAGGCAGACCCATTCTGGACACACTGGTGACTCCTCCAGCAGGCACCTTTGGCCTGAGGATCTCCCTGAGCATGGCCGTGTCCTTCATAGATCTGTGCTACAGCCTCAGACTCTTCCAACTTGACCCACTTGCTTCTGTCTCTCCCTCACAGGGGCCAGGCCTGCATCTTGTGAGGCTCTCCCTGACTACTCCTGTTTTTCCTTTCGTAAATCGCTGATGTGTCTAACCTGTTTTGGCATCTGCTACTTGGTGGATTCCACAACACACTCAGTTTTCTTGTTTGTAGAACACGGTCCACAGTCTAGGAAGGTGTTACCAAACTCCTTGGCTTACTCTCATTTGGATGGAATGGATGGAATTTGTTCCCAAGTCACCATAAAATCGTATTGCTAGGATTAGGAAATGAGATACGCCAAATTGCTGAGTGTGGCATCTGGCAGATAGCTGGCACTTAATAAGGGATAGATGAATCTGGATAAATGTCTTGGACTTTCAGGCAAGTTCCTATATGGGGAAACCTCTGCCTTGAATGGTCGTGTTATTCCAAAAACAGACCAAGCCTGGGTGAGTGTTTCCAAATTATTTGATAGCATAGGGGGAAAACTCTATTATATTTATTTTATGGCTTGCGTTTTTTATTTAAAAATTAACTCTGTGTGGAGGAGAACACTGCATACTTCTTAATGCTTAGGTCTGCTACAGATCTTAATTGGTAAGCCCCTTGGTTACTCGTAATGCATCTTCTCCTGAAAAGACTGCCCATTTCCTATTTCCTGGTGCTTTCTTATTTGGGTACTTTTGATCATGTTGGCAGAAAAGGCAGCAAATTTAGAAGTCCTACCATGCTTGGAGCTGTGACTGGAAGGTTTCTAAGAGAGCCCCAGCTCTGCTCCCAGAGTAGAGACCCTGCTCTTTTGGTATTTATGTTCCCTATTTTCACTCAGTGCCTCCCCAGGTGCAGAAGACAGACAGGAGATAGGGCCTCCTCAGAAAACGGCTCTTAGTAACCCCAGCTCTGATCCTTGGACAGCAGCAGTGCTGACCAAAGCTTATGGAGATTATCTGGATCTTGACCCTTGTCTCTCCTCTGAACGTTGCACGGGTACACCCTTCCTCAGGGGAGAATTCCTTGTTTGTCCACATCTAAGAGGGTGTTGCCAACACCCTCTGATTCACTGCTTCGGTAATCGATGTAATTTGTCACCGAATTACTGCAATTCTCAGTGACAAGGACCAGCAGCACCTCCTCCAGCAGGTCTCCTAAGACGCGTCACGTTCTCTCTGTATTTTTAGGCATTTTTTTGAGACTTCTAATTGACTTTTAATGGAATGAGGGGCATTCTGGTCTAGAACAGTTATTTAAAAAGACAGACAAGGGAGTTGCAAGCAAGAAAGGGAAAGGGATTGCAGAGAAGGGAGGTTTTGCAAGGCAGTTTTGGAAAAGCAAAGGAATAGCCCGGGAGGTAATTCCAAGGGTTCCAACCGAGGGTTCTTGGTTGTTGGTCCAGAAGCACTATTTATGCAGAGACTGAGAAGACCCCACACGTGGGAACAGAAAAGCAGAGGGGAGGCAAAAAAGGATAGAGCCAACTTCCTTGGAAAACGTTTTGTTTGGGTTTGGTATTCTTATAAATTGAGGCTTCCTTTTGTTTTATGAAGATCCTAATGTCGGCATGGTGGAAAGCAAGACCAGGAGACATTTAGAGAAGGAAGTTGGAGGTGGCCTTTTCATGTGGACCCATTTCCCTACTGGCTGACAGAGCAGGCCCTCTCCAACCCCACTCTGGGCTCAGAAGCTAGAACTGGCTCAGCAAGTCTCTGAGTAGGAATAAACAATCTGCTGTTCGGAAATCTAGAAAGCGCTGAGCATGAGTGAACTGTTACTCAGAGCGCAAGCAAGTAAGAAGGCTTTCGGTTACAAAGGAGCATAGGGGGAAAGAGACAGAGAGGCAAAGCAGGAAACGGACTCTTCACTATAGAGAACAAACTGATGGTTAGCCGAGGGGAGGGGGGTGGAGGGCAGGGGGAAGAGGGGATGGGGATTAAGGAGGGCCCTTGTGATGAGCATTGGGCGTTGTACAGAAGCGCTGAATCACTAAATTGTACACTAGGGACCAATATTATACTATGGATGTTAACAAACTGGAATTTAAACTGAAAGTTTCAAAAAAAGAATTGTTTTAGTTAACTAACCATATTCAGCAGAATATCATGGAAACTGTAAGGATTTGGGAGCATTGTGGGAAAGTCAGGGGCTCTAGAGCCAAATAGACCTGAGTTCCAGCTATCCTTGTGACTGAGAAGGACCTGTCATTTGGGGACACATTCCAGTGTCCACTAAGAGTCAGTCAGAAAGTTAAGGCTTCACCCTTCAAAACCTTGGACAAACAAGGGCTCACCCTGAAGGTTGTACTGATCTTAAACAAATTAGAAAACCATGTTAAGCTCAGTTTCTTCAGCTGGGAAATGGGGATAAATGAGATAACTTATGTACAGCACCTAGTATCAAAATCAGATCTCACGCATGCATTCAACGGATGTTTTTCAATACCAGTTATGTGCCTAGGGACATATAAATAAACAAAATGTCCAAAATCTGTGCCTTTATTGGCCTACAATCCAGTGGAGGTAGCTAGACCAATAATAACATAAGATAATTAAGTGAAGGGGTCCTCCAAAGGAAATGAGAGGGGACAGGGAATGAGAGGTGGGGTAGTTAAACAATTTTAAAAAGCCGGGTCAGGGAAGGCTTCCCTGAGAAGATGACATTTGAGCAAGGACTGGAGGAAGAAGAGTGGTGAGGTGTACAGACATGTAAGGGAAGAGCTTTCAGGCAGGGGGGAGCAGCCAGTGCTAAGACTCTGAGGCATCCTGCATGTTTGAACAAGCCCAGTGCAGTTGCCCCTGCGTGAGTGAGTGGGGCATGGCCGATGATGACGTGTAAGGATGATACACAGATTGCACGGGCTTTGCAGGGCACCCTACAGATGATTTTTGACCTCTTCTTACTGCACAATCACTATGATTGTTGCATGGATGCTAGACCAAAAAAGGGAAATAACGGAGGCCAAGGGTCCAGCTAGGAGGTAGTTGCAAGAATCCAGAACAGAGACAAGAGCCATTTGGGCCTGGGGGATGGGAGTGAAGGTGGCGAGGAATGGTGAGCCTTGAAATCCAACAGGAGTGTTCATAGACTGGATATGAGTTGTGATAAAAAGAGAGGAGTTGGGGATGACTCAAACAATTTCAGCCTAAGCTATGAAAAGGATAGGGTTGCCATTTACTGAGATGGGGAGTGGAGCAGCATAGTGGAGGCCTGGGGCACGAGAGTCTAATTTTGTAACTAGGTTGGAGACACCCACTCACTGGACATGAGTGGAAGTGTTGACAAAGCAATCAGATAATATGAAAATATATACAACTCGTATTGAGTTCTCAAGAACCAGGCTTGAGGTGGGCATTTGAGAACCATGTGCATATAGATGGCATTTAAAGTTATAGGCTGGAATTCGTAGGGAGTGAGTGTAAATAGAGGAGGTGCCCAAGCCAAGGAGACTGACAACAAACTGTCAGTGACATAGAAGGGAAACCAGGAGAGTGAAAGAGAGGGGTGGCCTAGGGATTCAGTGAGTAAACACTTCACAGATGAGGGAGAAATCAGTCGTGTCAAATAGGCCAAGGAAGGTAAAGGGAGACTGGACTTAGCAATGAGTAGATCACTGATGACCTTGAGAGTGGTAGTTTCAGGAGAGTGGAAGGGAATAAATCCCAAATGGAGTGGGCTCAGGAAAGAAAGGCAAAGGAGGGGTGCGGGGAGCAAACCCAGACAATTCCTTCAAAGATGCTTGCTCTAAAGCAGCGATTCTCAAGGTGGGGTGCCCCTCAAGGTGGGGTGGCCAGACAACCAGCATCAGCACTCCCCTAGACCTTACTAGGGATGCACTTTCTTGGATCCCACATTGCTGGGTCAGAAATTCCAGTGCTAGAACTCCCATGAGGGCTTTATGGGAACATAACTACCAAGGACAAAACCAGTGCTACTCTACTAGTCACCACCTCTCCTGGAGGAGATTCCCCATAATCTTTCATAGAACAGAACCTGGTAAAAATCTATAGACCAGGAGGTCCCTCCCATAAAAGTTCTAATTCAGCATGCCAACAGCTTGACAGAATGCCTTGTAACAAGTGTCCCAAATGGTTCTTAAATGAAGAGACCTTGGGAAGCTCTGTCCAGAGGACACAGGCATGGGGGACCTTGCCTGAGCTTGTGATCTGACACGGGGCCCAGCAAACACTCAAAATCTGGAGTCCTTTGATCTAGACTAAATTTAGGTATGGAGCTGGTTTCTTGTGGTGGTTTCTTTTTTCAGTTCTGTGCTAAAACATCTGATGTGAAACAATCTAACAATCTGGATAAGTTTGGGGCATGGAGTTAAGGACAAATTGAATTAAAGTATATTTATCAGCACAGTGATATCGGCTGTACAAATAGTTGACGTTGCATCTGTCCTATCCCTTGTCCCCATCTGGGAGTTGCTGACGCCGTGGAGATGGCAGGATTAAAGGAAGGAGAAGGGCAACGAAGCGCCAGGACAGTTGAGAACAGTGTCCCTGGGCAAGCAGGGGTGTGAGCCCCTTAGCCATATCCTCACATACCTCTGCCCTCTCTGATGGGGTTCTCTTCCTGATACGCTTCAAGAAACATCACTCCTACAACTGTTTCAGGGGCTAGCCATGTTCTCACTTTGGTGTAAATTAATTAGGTTAGATATGTGGATTTCTACATTTTTAGAGATGCGGGGAGGGGAACCTGGGTGGCTCACTCAGTTATGCATCTGGCTTCAGCTCCAGTCATGATCTCAGGGTCCTGGGATGGAACCCCACATAGGTCTCCTTGCTCAATGGGGAGGGTGCTTCTCCTCTCCCTCAGCTCCCCCCATGTGTATTCTCTCTCTCTCTAATAGTTTTTTTTTTAAAAATAGAAAGTGAGAGAGAGAGCGCTTACAAGTGTGGACCTAGAGGGAGGGGTAGAGGAAAAGGGGAAAAGAATCTTAAATAGGCTCCAACCCAGCAGAGGACTTGATCTCCTGATACTGAGGTCATGATCTGAGCCAGAATCAAGAGGCAGATACTTAATGGCCTGAGCCATCCAGGAGCCCCAATATAGTTTTCTTTTTATGATGTAGTGGAGGTCAGTAGCAACATGGATGGGGAAGAGGCAGAAGGAAGGTGAAGGTCATTTTTACCTGAGATTGTCTGGATTGCCCAGGCCAGGTTAGGGGATATGCTCTGAGGGCCTAGGCAGCAAGAAGACAGAGGTCCTGGGGAACTGAAGAGGTAGAAAAGAACATGTGAAGAGACTGAAGATGAACTTCACATTTCTTAAATTTATGCTGAGATTTTGTTCTGTGTATGGGGCTGGCTGGCAGTGGTGTGTGGGAGAGACAAGGAAGTCTGGGACAAGATGAGGAGACTTGCATTTCAGTAGAGAATTAATAAATAACCAATCCATGGCAGACTGTGATAATGTTATGAAGGGAATGAACAGATTGCGAGATTGACTGCAGGGGATGGGACACGGGCACTGCTGGTAATGTTAGGGAAGCCTCTCAGAGTGATATTTGAAGGAAAATTTGAAGGATAAGAAGGATCCAAGTGCAGTGTTAGGGATTGGCTTTTTTGCTCAAGAGAACAGCATGTGAAAATGTCCTGTGGAAAAAGGAACTATCAAAGAAAGCCAGTATGGCTGGAGCTATGAAAGCAAGAGGAAGACTCTTGCAAGTCGTAGCTAGCAGGCTGAGGTAAGGGTGACGTGACACAGAACTTGGCAGGCACTAGTAAGGATTTTTCTCTTTCTTAAGAACCATGGGAAGTTACTGGGGATTGTGATTTGATTATATCCGGATTTCAGAAAGTTTGCTCTGCAGTATGGAGAATAAGCCAGAGAGGGTGGCAGTAGAAGTAGGGAGATGGGTAGGAGGCTCTTGGACTGCTTAGGTGATAACTTGGACTAGGGGTCAGCAGTGGAGATGGAGAGAAGTGGAGAGATCCAAAGTATTTGGGTGGCATCATCCACAGATTTGATGATGACCCGGTGTGGGAAAAGGGACAGGAAGTGCCAAGGATAACTTGTGGGTGTCCGAACTGGGTAACTGGAAAGATAGTGGCTATATACCCTGTTTACCTTTAATCTCTTCTTTTAAGTATGCTCTTTCTCATTTGTTTTTATTCCCCATTGTTCAGTATTCCAAGAGGTCCTACACCCATAACTGAGCAGGTTTGGCTAAATGAGGCTGTGCTTTGACTGGGGTACTAAGGAGAAGGGATTGAGGCAAGGATCAGTCATACTTCTTACATCATTCATCAGCTCCAATCAGGTTTTTAAAAATCAGTTTTATTGAGACATAATTTATATAACATACAATTTACCCATTGTCAGTGTACAATTGAATGGTTTTTAGTATATTCATGGATAGGTACAACCATCATCATACTCGATTTTAGAATATCTCCATCATCCCCAAAAGTAATCCAATATCCTTAGCAACCACCCTCTGTTCCCCCCAACCCTGCCCTTGGCCCTGGGAAACCATTCATTTAATTTCTAGCTCATAGATTTCCTGTTCTGGACATTTCCTAGGAATGAAATCATATGGTCATACACGGTCCTTGGTGGCTGGCTTCCTTCACTTAGCATAATGTCTTCAAGATTCAACCATATGGTAGTATATATTAGTCCTTCGTTTCTTTTTATAGCCTTGTCACATTCCATTGTCTGGATATACCATATTTTGTTTATCCATTAATCAGCTGATGGGTATTTGGGTGGTTTTCCACCTTCTGGCTATCTTAAGTAACGCTGCTATGAACGTCCATGTACAGTCTTCGTGTGGACCTATCTCTCAGCACTTCTGTCATCTGCCTGAACTCCGCTCACATCCAGAATGGAATAGGCAACAGGGGTTTGGGTGGGGTGAAGTAGCCCCATATTTGCCTGGGGAAGGAGAGTACAGCTTTATGCGTGTGAACCATGGCCTCTTATTTTACTACAAAGATTCTCTTTGTTTTACTCCCACTACCTCTGTGCCCACTCACCATTTTCTCCCAGCTGATAAGAAAAAGGATGAGGACAGGGCAAAATTCAAGAACTTGTATCATTTAGCCATTTCTTTCCTTTTTTTTTTTTCTTTTTTTAAGATTTTACTTATTTACTTGTCAGGGGAGGGGGAAGGAAACACAAGCAGGGGGACCAGCAGGCAGAGGGAGAAGCGGGCTTCCTGTTGAGAAAGGACCCTGAGATCACGACCTGAGCCAAAGGCAGAAGTTTAAACAACTGAACCACCCAGGTGTCCCCAATTAGCCATTTCTAATAATAAGCCGAAACTCTTCTCTGTCTACTACCCTCTCTCATTCCCACTGATATCATCCATGTCATCTAAATGCTCCCATCCCCCATGACGGGGAGTTTGGATCGTGTCATTCTGATCCCCCTCCCTCTCAGCTTCCTCCTCCCCTGGGGGTGACTTGGTCACCTGCCAGGCATAGCAGAACACCTTGATTCCTTTGGCATAGGTTCAAGGGGGTCCCCTGTGTGTGTCACTCTGGGCAGTGCTCTGGCACCGGGAAGGGGTTGCAGCTTTGGAATTCAGATTTCACCCAAAGCACCCCTGAGTCTCATGAATCTCTACATTCTTACACGTCTTCTGTCCAAGCCACCTCCCGCCAGGCTGGGACCCTGAACCATGGGACCTCCCAGGGAGCTTGGAGATGGGGCCCCCATGCAGAAAGCCGGATTGGGGGGCCTCCAGAAGTTAGGACCCTATAGCTTGGTTTTTGCAGTGCTCTAGCTACTGGCTCTGGTCTCTGCCAACCTTCTACAGTTCTGAAACTCCCACTCAGACTGGGGCTGCTGGAGCCAGTTTGTACTGGCCCCTGAGAGCTCACCTCTGCTCCCAGCGCGGCCAGCACTCCTGTCCTGTGGTGCCCTGGGACTGGCCATGATGAGGACCCACACTATAGACAAGGGGACATTCGGTGGCCCAGGGCTTTTCTCGTCCTCCCAGAGAGCCCGCTAGGAAATACTTACTAACATGTAACCATACACAGATCCTTGCTGCTTTGATGTGGGAAAAAGGTCTGCCTGGTTTTGACGTGAACTTTGGAATCTTAGGTTAATAAAAAAAATGGGAGGAAGATCAAGCATATGAGACAAGAAAGACCAAAACAAATTGAAAAAAATCCTCCCCACAGAGTTCCTGCCTCCTTTTCTTCCTTGCTTTCTTTTTTCCTCCCTCCCCTCCTGACTTAGATGCTTTCTGACGAACCAACAGGCTTTGTTTGCCCATAACCCACAGATGATTAAGTGCAAGACAGACTCCCTTCCTCCCTCCTCCTCTCTCTCCTTCCTTCCGTTGGACCACGTGTGCGCCCTGGGCTGAGCTCTCAGATACAAAGTTGCAGCAAGTATAACCACTGGCCATATCACTCCTTACAGTTCTCTTCTCAGGCACCTATGTCTTTGTTCCCAAATTTCCACCATCTGCCCTACCAGGCTCCTGGAACTGGGTCTCTGAGATGCTCTTCAAATGCCCATGCTTTGGTGACCTTTCCTGAGCCACACAAGCTACTTGACTCAGCCCATCCCGTGTGCCCTGTGATACAGTCTCTTGTGAATTCAGTAGCTGATTTTCTTTGCTTTGCTCTCAGTCAATCATCATCTTGTGGGCAGGGACTGTGTTCTAGTCAGCCCCGTAGCTTCAACACTGTAGCCAGCATACCACAGCCAAAGCATCTTGCTGAACCGAACAGAATACTCAAGGCCCTTAAGAAAGGGAGAAGAGAAACTGCATTTATACAATGTCTGGGCGGCTCAGTTGGTTCAGCATCTGCCTTTGGCTGGGGTCATGATGCCAGGGTCCTGGGATCAAGTCCCACATGGGGCTCCCTGCTCAGCGGGGAACCTGCTTCTCCCTCTCCCTCTGCCTGCCACATCCCCTGTTTGTGCTCTCTCTGTGTCAAATAAATAAATGAAATATTTTTTTTTTTTTTTTTTTAAAGGGAGAAGGGGAGCCTGGGTGGCTCAGTCATTAAACATCTGCCTTTGGCTCAGGTCATGATCCTAGGGTCCTAGGATGGAGCCCCGCATTGGGCTCTCTGCTCAGTGGGAAGCCTGCTTTTTCTTCTCCCATCACCCCCTGCTTGTGTTCTTTCCCTGCTCTCTCTCTCTCTGTCAAATAAATAAAATAAATCTTTAAAAAATAAAAAAGAAATTTTAATTAAAATTTTTTTAAAAAGAGAGAAGAAATAATTGCATTTACAGAGCATCTACGCTGTGCCCGACATTGTGGTAGGTACTTTATTTTCAGCTTAACTCTTGGCAAACCATATGGAACATACCCCTGGTGGGCTATTCAGCAGCACTGGGTGCTATGGAAGCAGAGAGAAGGCATACATAGACCAGCCATGTTCAGAGAAAGCTGCCCTCAGGAGGCAATGCTTGTCCGAGCTGGGAAGTATGAGTCAGCCAGCCCACAAAGGACGCTGAGACAGCAGAGCAGACAGAACGATGAGTGTTGAACTCAGAGGCGTGCGATGGCTCAGTGGGTCTGGAGAGATGGAAGGAGCTGAAAGAAGCCGGAACAGAGTGTGGAGAGGGTGCGCCCCGGGTGTGAAGCCGGAGCCAGCAGGTCTGGAGACTCGGATGGGGCCAGAGCAGAGCCTCTGTAAGGTGGGCAGTCTCCCCTCGGGGCCAATCGACTGCCTGCCTCCGTGTCACCATACAAAGGGCATACTCTCAAACTTCTGGGTGGCTCAGTGGGTTAAGCCGCTGCCTTTGGCTCAGGTCATGATCTCAGAGTCCTGGGATCGAGTCCCGCATCAGGCTCTCTGCTCAGCAGGGAGCCTGCTTCCCTCTCTCTCTCTCTGCCTGCCTCTCCATCTACTTGTGATTTCGCTCTGTCAAATAAATAAATAAAATCTTTAAAAAATCAAACTTCTTTCTCAGTGGGAAACTCACAGAAAACAGCAAGTGCGCAGCCGCTTGCCAGCATATTTTATAATCCTAAGACCCACAGTGGTTTTTTCTTCCCTATTCCAAGTCTCTGAGATCAGAGTGCACCTTCTGGTTGTTGGAACAATCCTTGCACCTCAACTCAAGACTCCTAGGGAGGGCTTGCCTTTGCTCTGGCCCCTCATGGAGAGCACCACCTACACCAGACCTCTAGCTTCTCTGCTTCAGGAAGCAGGGAGGAGGGTCTGCCTTGGTGATGGAAATTCAGACTACAAAAGCTGCCTGAGCAGTTTGTAGTTCAGATTCTCCCGGGAGATTTTCTTCCTCCTCCTTTGGCGATGTCTCCTCATCCTTTCCTGTGAGGTCTGTTCATTTCTCATTTATACTTCTACTGGAGAAAGAACTGTTTGTTTTCCCTGCTTTATGGACGAACTTCTTATTGACCTTCATATCAGGGGCATTTCTCTTTCTTTATTTTTTCTTTCTTTTCTTCTTCTTCTTCTTCTTCTTTTTGGTTTGTTTGTTTTAATTTAATTTTTTTCAGTGTTCCAAGATTCATTGTTTATGCACCACACCCAGTGCTCCATGCAATACGTGCCCTGCTTATTACCCTCCACCAGGCTCACCTTACCCCTTACCCCCCTCCCCTCCAAAATCCTCAATTTGTTTCTCAGAGTCCACAGTCTCTCATGGTTTGTCTCCCCCTCTAATTTCCACCAACTCACTTCTCTTCTCCATCTCTCAATGTCCTCCGTGTTATCCCTTATGCTCCATAAGTAAGTAAAACCATATGAAAATTGACTCTCTCTGCCTGACTTATTTCACTCGGCATAATCTCTTCCAGTCCCGTCCATGTTGATACAAAAGTTGGGTATCCATCCTTTCTGATGGAGGCATAATACTCCATTGTATATATGGACCATATCTTCTTTATCCATTCATCTGCTGAAGGGCATCTTGGCTCTTTCCACAGTTTGGCAACTGTGGCCATTGCTGCTATGAACATTGGGTACAGATGGCCCTTCTTTTCACTGCATCTGTATCTTTGGGATAAATACCCAGTAGTGCAATTGCAGGGTCATAGGGTAGCTCTATTTTTAATGTCTTAAGGAATCTCTACACTATTTTCCAAAGTGGCTGCACCAACTTGCATTCCCACCAGCAGTGTAAGAGGGTTCCCCTTCCTCCACATCCTTTCCAACACTTGTTGTTTACCGTCTTTTTTATTTTGGCCATTCTGACTGGTGTGAGGTGATATCTCAATGTGGTTTTGATTTGAATCTCCCTGATGGCTAATGATGATGAACATTTTTTTATGTGTCTGTTAACCATTTGTATGTCTTCTTTGCAGAAGTGTCTGTTCATGTCTTCTGCCCATTTTTTGAGGTGATTATCTGTTTTGTGTGTGCTGAGTTTGAGGAGTTCTTTATAGATCTTGGATATAAGCCCTTTGTCTGTAGAAATAAGGACTTCACAGGCAACATGATGTCAATAAAAATGTATCTTTCAATAATCACTCTCATTGTGAATGGCCTAAATCCTCCCATAAAATGGGACAGGGCTGCAGACTGGATAAAATGGCAGGACCCATCCATATGCTGTCTACAAGAGACCCATTTGGAATCTAAAGATACATCCAGCCTAAAGGTGATGGGATGGAGAAGCACCTTTCATGCCAATGGCCTCAAAAGAAACCTGGGGTAGCATTTCTTATATCAGATAAATTAGATTTTAAACTAAAAACTATAGTCAGAGATAAAGAAGGACACTACATCATTCTTAAAGGGCCTGTCCACCAAGAAGATCTAACAACTGTAAATATTTATGCCCCCAATATGGAAGCAGCCAACTACATAAGCCAACCGTTAATCAAGATAAAGAATCATATTGATATGAATACATTAATAGTAGGGGATCTTAACACACCACTCTCAGACAGATCATCCAAACAGAAAATCAATAAAGAAACAAGAGCATTGTATGACACATTGGACCTGATGGACCTCATATATATATATATACAGAACACTCCACCCTAAAATAACAGAATACTCATTCTACTCGAGCGCACATGGAACCTTCTCCAGAATAGACCACATACTGGGTCACAAATCAGGGCTCAACAGATACCAAAAGACTGAGATTATTCCTTGCATATTCTCAGATCACAGTGCTTTGAAACTGCAACGCAACCACAAGAAAAAGTTTGGAAGAAATTCAAACACTTGGAAGCTAAAGGCATTTTTCTTTCCTATCGGCACCTGTATGTTTCATCATCAAGAACATCTTAGATTTAGTGAAACATAGTGCTTGGTTCATCAGTGGATGCTGTCCTTAATACCCATGTATTTCCAAAAGGAAAATTATTGTTAAGGTGATGT
The DNA here is from genome assembly GCF_022355385.1 of Mustela nigripes. Taxonomy (NCBI): domain Eukaryota; kingdom Metazoa; phylum Chordata; class Mammalia; order Carnivora; family Mustelidae; genus Mustela; species Mustela nigripes. Next base: position 49,147,437 of record NC_081562.1, on the reverse strand, counting down.
TAACTGTGTCCTACCCTATCCTTCTTTACCTATGGTGATACAGGGCTCAGTCTTGGGTATAAGGGTTCAACATAGAAGTCAGGTTTTCTGTGGGAAGTCTGGGAATGCAGAAATCAGGGAAGCTATCACTAGAGGTCAAGGTCATTGACACTTAGGCAGGAGTACCTCAGCAGATGTGTTCTCAGAAGCTTGCCTGGAAGCTTCTGTAATTCCTAGGAATCTCAGAGGAGCTTCAACAGCCTCAGTCTGCTGCAGCAAAGCAGATGGCTCTTGAGAACTCTCTGGAAGCCCCTGGGAATCTCCTCTCTGTCCCCAGATCTGCCTACAGCCACTTCTGGAGAATAATGGCTCTCTTCACTTCAACATTTCAAATACCCATGAGTTCCTCTCATTGGTCAACTCTAGCCTGGACCACATAGAGAAGGGAATTTGCAAACTTAGATATTAGAGGCATGGAAATGCTGTTGACAACAGAGCCTCCAGCACACTGGGGTAATCTATGTCTTTTCTGAGAACAATCTGTTCACTGTAATGAAAAGTAAAAGAAAAGTAAAGAAAAATACTATTGGTAAAGAGGAACATGTAACCTTCAAAGGTCCTCCTGGACTATAACATCTTCTCTCTTTCTCTTTTTGGCTTTCCCACCACCACTGTTAACAAACACTCATAAATTTCATTTTATCGAAATATGACATTTGTCTGTTATGAGCCATCAAACCAAAAATCTGAGATTCTGCAACATGTAAAACATCTCACCTCTACTTATTTCTGGCATGTGAAGTGGTATGTGAGGATGTAGGAGGAAAAGGTCAGTGAAGGCTACTGAGTAGTGAGACTTCAGAATGCTGCGAGTGATCAATAGATAAATGGGAGCAAGGTTTCCGACATCTCCTTCCAACCAACATTTATGGCGTACCCTCTCTGTAGACAGGGCCATGTTAGCCTCTACTTAAAGGATGGAGGAAAGAAATATACTGTATGACCTTGACCTTCTAAGGCTTTAGAGTTGAGTTGAGCAGATAGATATAAGAAGCCATCCTGCCTCTGTCTCTTTCTTCTTCCTCAATGAGTGCCCTCCTGGTCATCTGGGCCCAGCCTTACATGTGTATTTCTCATATGCATATATCATGTGCAGAAGTTCTGGAATGCTGGAGCAGAGCTGGCACATCAGGGCTGGGGAGATGGCCATGAGGGTCTCCACAGCTGGGACCTGGGAAAAGCCAGTAAGTCCCTCCTGCCCTAGACAGAAAAAGTCTGTGATAGTCAGAAGGGTGATGCAAGTGTCCTTGCCATGCTCCCAAATCTTCATCAGATTTCCCCCACAACAAAGAAAGGAGGGAGCACATGACTGACCAGAGACCTTTCTTAACAAGACCGTTGCTATGACCCATTGCAGAGGTAGGGTGCTCCCTGCTACAATTAGGCACTAACATGTTTTGCATCATCCTAAGACTGCAGAGGTAATCTGTGCCCTCAGCCCCACTTATTATTTCTATTTGGTATTTATTTTAGTTTCAGCTTGATTGGGTTTCTTTGGAAAATTACATTTCATTTGGATATTCATGAGCAGGGAGACCAAAGAAAGAAGCTGTGCTACTTTTCTATCTACCTACTTGTTTTCCTAAGCACTTGTGGGAATAAATAACCAGAGGCTCCATAACGGGAGTCTGCAAACTATGTCCTATGGGCTAAATCTGGCCTGCCACCTGCTTTTGTAAATAAAGTTTTATTGGAACAAGCCATGCTTATTCATTTGCATACTATTTTCACACTGAGTTGCATAGTGATAAAAGAGACTTGCATGGTCCATAAAGCCTAAAATATCTCCTATCTGGCCTTTTATAGAAAATAATTTTTGGGGGGGGGGGGGACAATAACTCAACTGCGATTAAAACAATCTTCTCTTTAAAAGGATAACTTCTTAATCCCTTATTCTTTTTTGGTGAAATTCATCTTTTGACATTGATTTTGCTCAGCCTTGGGTTCTAAACATAAGCTTTCATAGGACATCTGACAACTGGTGAACAGAATTAAAAAAAACAAGATACAGAATCTGTGGCATCGCTTCCCCTAATATGTGGTAACCTTTGAGAGTTCAGTGTGTTGCCTTTTTAGCAGGAACCCACAAGGAGGGCAATCAGAGTAATTCTAAACCAAAATGGTAGTAGCACGATCCCATGTAAATCTCTACACACATAACCTAGTCAAAGTGGAAAGAATTCATTTCACGGTAGGGAGCATGGCTCCAGGTCGTAATTAAGCTAATTGATCATTTCAACTGTTTAGTCTGCTCTGCTTGATAAAAGCAATAACGGGAGAGATTACCTAGCAGATGTGTAAGTTAATCATAAATATCTCCTGGCTTTCCGTTTTCTAAGGGTATAGTGTGTCTTTCTGGTTGGGTTCAGCCGGGTAGGGGATTCGAGTCTGCCATCAGATCATGCGGCTTTCCTCCAAGACACAAGAGTATAAAATGCCCTTCGGCTTCAAAGTCAGCCTAGTGCTGTCTCATGGACACTGGCACTAAAGGGGATTGTTTGTGAACATGGCAGGTGGACATTTTCCCCAGGCGTTCTACCCCTGCTATATCTCTGACCTCATTGCCCACTGCTCTGACCCTGGCTCACTCCAGCCACACCACTCTCCATGGGGTTCCTCGAACATGCTCAGTGTGCCCATGCATTTGCATTTGAAATTCTCATCCTCATTATTCTGTTCTTAAATATCTGTTTGGCTCAAGTATCTGCTCAAATGTCCCCTTAATAGAGAAGTTTTCCCTGATCATCCATTAAAATAAATCCCTCTGCTTTCCATCACTCTCTATTCTCCTTAATTGCTTTTTTTCACAGCATTTATTGCCATCTAGCACATTATGTGTTTGTTTTGTACTGTCTATTTCCTCCCCTAAGAGCAGACACTTTGATTCATTCACTGATGGATTACTAACTGCTACGACTTATACTTGGCACATACTAGGTACTTAATAAAGGTTTTTGAATGAATGAATATGTGTGTGTAGTGAAGATTGCTTTTTATTCAGAAGGGGAGAACAGTAGAACACATCTGGTCTTAGGCTCACTAAGCCCTCCAAATGGAGATACGTCATATCTCTCTTGCATCAACAGCGATACAATAAAGCGATTAAGAACACATTAAGTTCATAGACCTGAGTTCAAGTCTTCACTCGACCATTTTAATAACTATATCAGTGATTTAACTTCTTCAACTCTCAATTTTTTCATCCATAGCATGGATATAATAGTATTATTTCTTTTATGGATTTGTTAGGCTTAAACGGGACAATAAATGTAAAGCACTTACCTTGACAGATAAACAGGACCTTCGTCATTTCACACAGATTTCAATAATCCTCAAGATGAACATCAGCAGATTCTTGAATCTGGATCAATATTGTATAACCAAGTACTGATGTAGAATTTCCTATGATTGAAAAGAGAAATGATCAGAGTGATTACATGGCAAATTGCTGGTGATATTATAAGGTAGGGGAAAACTGGGTATCAGTTCTGTTGAGGGGTCATTTGTTCGGTATTTTTGCTCTACAGAGAATTCAAAAAATATATTTAGTCAAATTAGTCTTTTCCCTTATGACTTTTAATTTTTGGTTCATACTTGAAAGGCTTTCCCATTCCAAGAATGTAAGTCCATTAATATATATTTTCTCATAAAATATTTATGATTATTTTTCATACTTAAATCTTACATCTCTCTTGAATTTATTTTGATATATGAAGGGTTTTTTCCCCCACAAAATAGCCTCCAATGTATCTTTAATTAAATAATTTAGTACTGCAGTATTGATAACTTGTGGTATAATAATGTCTTTCAATATCTAGTAGTTACTTTTTTCTTTTTTCTTTTACTTTTTAAATTTTATTTGGGACAAAGTCTTTGGGCAGCTTAATTACTACCATGTTGATTTTATAGAAAAAATCTTACTGTTACAATATCAAATCCTTCTACCTACAAACAAGATAATTATTTCTCTATATTCTGCTACTTGTATGCCCTTAAATGATTTTTTTAACTTTTAAAAAATAGAATTTTAATTAGCGAATATAACTGTGGCTCACTTAATCATGTATTAGAAAGGCACTGGGGGGTTCACACAGCTGAAAGGAAGACCAGAGAATCAGGCTGGGAAATGAGGTAAGAACCAGGATAAATATTTCATGACTGCTAAAGGTATCACTGCTGGAGTGAATGAGCTTTTAAAAGTTTCTTTTGTTGGGGCTCCTGGGTGGTTCTGTTGATTAAGTGTCTGCCTTAGGCTCAGGTCATGATCTCAGGGTCCTGGGATGAAGCCCTGCATTGGTGCTCCCTGCCTAGCAGGGACCCTGCTTCTTCTCCCTCTCCCTCTGCCCCTTAAGTGATTTGCTTGTTCTCTCTCTCTCTCTCTTGCAAATAAATAAATAAAATCTTAAAAAAAATATAGTTTGTCTTCACATGATTCTTTTCAGCAAAGTCCTAAGAAAAAGGCTGACTGGCTGAGCTTGGGATACATGCCTTCCCCTAGGAGACACGGACGCAGTGGGAATAAGGATCGGGCAGAACAAACCTAGGAGCTCTTCAAGAGGCCAGGGAACCTGAACTACCCATGTCACCAAGCCTGAACACAATTTTAGAGAGAAAACTTTCATAGAAGAAACAGGATTTGTAGAAAATGGAAGTTGCCCACTATCAGAAAAGAATAGACGGGTGTTGAGATGCTCCTTCAAGCTGTTGAAAGATATTTTGTTTAAAATAATTTCATTTTAATTGTCTTCCTTTGAAGGCATTTGCATCCCCAGAGAGATTATGGTTATTAAGGCACTCAGCATTATGCCCATTTTCACCGAAATATAAAATGGTTGCTGTGAGATTAGAATCCAGCTTTGCTTCACTCAAACCTTACCCCATCTGTCTTCCTTGCCCGGGCAGGTAACCACCAAAGGCTGAAAGTAAGAACCCAGAGAACAAACAGTGAGCAGGAAGGAAGTTTGGCTGCAGGTAGTGAGATCCACCCACTTAACAAACTGGGTTCAGCATTCGTCTCCAGTGCTAGAGTTTGTGGGTCCTAAGCATTAATTCATGAAAACATTTATTTGCTGGACGAATGCATACTGATTCTTGCTGTGTGACACCACGAGATTAGAAGAATAGGTCTAGACATCTGATCCTTTTTCAGTTTGTCCAACAAGTATTATTGAACAACAACTATATGCCACATACTGCTGTTAGTTTGGTGTGGACAGTGTATGGGAAATTCTCTTGGAATCTTGGGAATGTACCCCATCTGCTCTTTGGATGGTGTTATAAACTGAATTGTGTCCTCTAGAAATTCATACGTTGAAGCTCCAAGCCCTAATGTGATGGTATTTGGAAAGGACAATTTGGGGAGATAATCAGATTTACATGAGGTCAGGAAGGTTGGGCCTTCACGATGATATTGGAACCCCTAAAAGAAAATATACCAGAGGGATGCCTGGGTCACACAGTCAGTTAAAATCCAACTCTCGATTTCTCTGTGGTCTGATCTCAGGGTCCTGAGATGGAGTCCTCATGTCAGGCTCCCCACTGCGCATGTGGTCTGCTTGGGTTTCTCTCTTCCTCTGCCCTCCCCACTGTGCTCTCTCTCTGTCTCTCTCACTCTAATAAATAAATAAATCTTAAAAAAGAAGAAGAGGAAGGAGGAGGAGGAGATACACCAGAGAACTTGCTCACTCTCTTAGCCATTTGAGAACATATGGAGAAGGGAGCTGTCTGCAAATTATGGAGTACATCCTCCAGAGAAATTTACCATGCTGGGACTTTGATCTTGAATTTCTAGTCATTGTAACTGAGAGAAAAATAAATTGCTGCCCTTCTAAGCCACACAGTCTGTGACCTTCTGTTACAGCATCCTGAGGTGACTAATACAGATGGCGGTCTCATTTTTTGCTTAAGGAAGGCAGGTCTCTAAAGCCAGATATTTTGTTTATTGAAGATTAGTCTGAATATTTAAAACATTTCTGGAGGAAACCTCAGACAGCTTTCATTAAGAAACTGCCTTTATCCTGAATTATCAGGGAGCTGTCTGACAGATCCAAGAAGATTCTCTTGACAACCAATTTCTCCAGCTTTGAATTTGTTGAGGAAGAAAATAAACAGACTGATAATAAACACAAGGAACTTCAGTAGCAAACTGAGACAAAAACAGATTAGGGTTAGCAGGAAACTTGGTTCTTAATCCTAGATATGAACAAAGTTGCAACAAAACTTGCTGAGACCTTGAAAATAGTGAGGCTGTTTATTAAAGAACAGCTGTATAATGTAACAGCAGGAGAAGTGAGAATGGAAAGAGATTTCTAGAAAAGAATTGTAATAAGTGGCTAGAGGAAAGTGTGAGTGTGTTCACAGGGTGGTCGGGAGAGCAGAATCCTGAAAGCCCTGATCTTATTTGCAAAGCAGCTGCTGATGACAAGCTGCGCGGCAAGAGGAATGGACTTTGGAGGGACGTTTTGGTCCACTGTTAGAAACCCACTGCCATGTTTTCTTCCTCAACAGGCAAGCCCTCCTGGGACTTAAACTTCTTTGACTCTGCACACAGGAACAGCCCAAATCATACTTGTTTTGCAGTTGGTTTCATGCCTTTGCTGAATGTCCAAGGGCAGCCTCTGTATCACTGCAACATTTGGGTGGACCTGGCCACTCAATAGTGTATCTGAAATGTGCAACACCAGCACAGGAGACAATGCCTTATCTCTGCCCATTGCTGTTCTCCCTTCCTTCTCTCCTTTCTAAGCTCTTTCTTGGACTCTAAGCCTCAGCTTGGATAATTCACCCTTGTTTTCCACCCCACATGCCCATGACATTGATTGATCTATTTGGGATCTAGTTCCCCGCTTTCCTGTGAGTACTCTGGGGCATCATTTTGGTATTTCCCCCCTGGTCTCATGCAGCGTGGCTGGAGGAAAAAGACAACCAGCTTGCCTTCTATCCATTCTCGCCTCTCATGGCCAGGCCTATGGGATGCCCTGTCTTTCCTCCTGCTCAGCAACACTTTTGTACCCACCTGCCATATCCCTTCTGGAAAGAGAGAAAAAACACGCTACACACCATCATGAATTTCAAACAGTGAAAACTTTGTCGTCTCATTGATTCTGTCTTTATGGAATGTGCTGCCTTTATTGTTTCGTTGAAATTGATTGAACTATATTTGTAAGAATATTTAAAGGTTTACACATACTTTAGCCCTACTAGTCTGTTTTTATCCCCCCCACCCCCACCCCGCATGATCTTTTTTTCCCTCAACTATAAATTCCACCCTGGGGATTTTCAGAGACCAAAATTCTACAGTTGACTAGGAATGGCTGTATTGAAAATATGAATTGATTGTATTGTGCGGATATTTGAGATTTTAGTTAGGTGTCATCTCCTAATGTGGCATATTAATATCCATTGACTTTTCAATGCAAATCATTTCTTAAAAACAGATGTGTGGAGGAGAGTCCTAGGGAAGTGGTCCCAAAGCAATATAGCACAGATTAGATGCAATTTACCATTTTATTAAATAAGAGCACCAATTGTCTTTAATATCCAGTAGGAAAGCAGATGCTGCAGTAAAGAAGTTTTAATTGATATATAAATACAAGGCTGTCAGAACAGACATCCCTACACTGGAAGCACATTTTTCTTTGACAATTTTGTCTACAGTCGGCTGGGAGGGATCTGGAGATTTCTGACCTGCCCCTAAACAAGACTGTGGACAGCAAAGACAAAAGTCCCTGAATGATGTGGGAGGCATGCTGATGACGGTGATGGAGTGGCCTTAATGGATGTGCCTCACTAGCTCCCCCCCACCGCACCGCCCTGTGCCTGTGTTGTGGTTAATGTCAGGAAATCAGGAAGCATTCTTGGGAATGCTGAAGAGGATCCTAGATAAGTGAGAATGACTTGGGATAGGAATTGTCTAGAAGCTGCCGTTCTTTGGCCAAGTGCCACAAAGGACGATCAGATCCTCCTGCAGTATAATTAACACCTTCCAATAGGGATGACCCGATTTGCGAAAGGATTGCATTAATGAAACAACATTTACATAGCACTTTATACTTTACAAAGAGAATTCAAAAGCATTTCCTTATTTGATCTTTGTAAAAATTCTGTAAAGATGACAGGGCAAAGAGCATCTCTTTTCTTAGGTGAAAAAATAGAGAGGTTGACTTACCTCTAATCACATGACTACTATGTGAAAGAATCCGGGTCTCCTGGATACACTCTTGCCACCATATCTCACTCCACTGGTGAAGGAGAGTAGCTACCCAGCTCTCCAAACTCACCGCAGAGGAGAAATTCACAGCAAGGTGTGTGTGTTTGCTATTATGCTACTTACAGGGATCATTACAGGAAAAGACGCCTTTTTTTTTTTTTTTTTTTTTTTTTAATGGTAGATGGCAAGGAGAGAAAGAGCAAGAGGGTAAGAGTAAGAGTGGAGGCATGGTGCTTCAGGAGAGAAAGAGAGAATGAAAAACCGTGGGCTAAAACTGAAAACCAAAACGAATCAAAGCATTTTCTGAGGAAACAAAACTAAAGGGGTGAGAAGCCACAGGCAGGTATGAGGTCGCTCGTGACCCCAGCCCTTATGGAACACAAGTAAACGCTGCCATTAAAAAGAAACACCTGAAGAAACACGCAGAGAGAACTCAGTTATCTGAACCCTGTGATTTGGAAGGGGCATACCGTCAAGACGATGTCCAAAAAGTGGGCTGGAGATGGGCTCGAGGTGGGAGGAGGGTTGCCCAGGATGGACAGCCGGGTGGGGGCAGGTATGAACGACAGAGCCGCTGGCCAGCCAGCTCCCGGACGCAGGGGTCATGCCTCTGCTTCTCATTGCAGAAAACTGCAGCCTCACCCGCTTCCCAGGTGTTTAGAGCAACATGGCAATTGTTAAAGGGCATGAGGAGGACACCTGAAACTCTCGTCCCTCTGCCTCTCTGACTCAGCCACTTCATTACAGAACTCTTGTTGGAGGGTGGTTCCGGGTCATAGAACCTGTAGAAGTCACCTTCAGAAAAGTCTTGTCTGACCTCTGAGGGCGGGAGAGGAAAGGGCCCTGTGTGAGCGCTAAGTGCCAAAGAACCCGTGAAGAAGACAGCCTGTTTCTGGCTCCTTCTGGTTGTACCTGCTCAACCAGCCCATGGAACGTGAACAACACCTTACACCTGGGGGGCAGGGGACAAACCCCCGGTGTGCTCCTCACATATTTCAGCCCTGCTCTGTCTGTCTGCCAAGCCTGGACACAGGACCCAAACCGCTGTCAGCAACAAAGCCATCTAAATGGGCATGACAAATGACATCCCTTCACCAACCTTCTCCTAGATAAGGTCACTTTTCGGGCCTCTAATTCTTCCGTGGTAGACAAAAGTATAGGTTGCTGGGGTGGCGGAGATGGCCGGTAACAGTATGGGAAGCTGGGACGAGCTCAGGTCAGCTCCCCTTGGGTCCCATGTGACAAAAGACCATTGGCAGAGATAGAGGCGAAGCCCGGGGAAGCTAAGAAGAAAGATCATGTGGGTGTGGAAAACCCCAAATGGTGTGGAGATGTATGTGCGCCTGGAAACACACCTGGAGATGATGAACAAAAATAAATGGGCCAGAACCAAGCACTGTGAGGTTAACACATCATCTCAGCGAACAAACCCGTAACAGTGGTGAAAGAAAACCAAAGAAGAGATCACTGGCTGCCGGGATACCCACACTATTTTTACAGGACTGGTGCATTGCTAAAGCCACAAAAGAAGTTAACAGTGATTCACTGGCTTTAGAACATAATTTGTAGGTGTTCTGCCTCTCAAACCGAATCTAAATTTAGCAGGGAATCGAACTCCGCTATGGGAGAGGGCAAACTTCAATTCGGCCCCGGGCTAGAGCTGAAAGTCCAAACAACCACTTACTGCTTAGCTTAATCAAGTAATTGGTTGATTCCGGCAAGAAGAAAACAATGGTTTGAGTGAGTTGGTGGAAAAGATTGTAGCCAAATCTCTGCACAGGCTAAGGGCTGCCCCCTCAGCCGTGTCACCATGCTCTCTCCTCTCCTACTGACGGGGCTCCTTCAATGGCACCAATGTTTGTGATTATCTGATGAGACCTTTAGAAATCCTGAATGGCTGGGTTGTCTCTCCTGCCAGTCTCTTTTCCTCATCACTAAAGCTTATTATGTGTGAAAGAAGAAGAAGAAAAAAAAAAACACCACAGTAAGTGGAAAGCAATAGAATTGAAAAGACAATGAACAGCTGAATTTAAATACATCTTTTCAGTTTAGCCCTTTATTTAAGGGTTTCGACTCTGAGCTTAAAGACATTATGCTTTCTTGATCCATCCAGGAAATCATATCAGTTTCAAGAAGGCTGACTCACTTGGGCCACTTATTTGCATGACCATTTAACGGAGAAGATAAAAGGCTGCATTAGGGCTCGGCTACTTTGTCCTTGGTGGGATCCATCTCCATTCTCTCCAGCCCTCCACACTCTTTTTTTCCAAAGACCTATTGACTTCAGAGAGGGTTATTATTCCAAATGCAATCTGGTTAGATGTACAAAAGGAAAATGCCTAAAAATCAAAAACTGCTATCTAAGCTAATTGCTCGTGGAGTGCAAAGTCATAAAGCCGAAAATCTATGGCAAAATTAGAAGTGCTTCCAACATGACAATTTTCGCCTTGGGTTAAGGTCAAATTACTTACACTTAGTCATAAGTGAAGTTCCCCACTCTTGTTTCAGTATCTAAAACTGCATAGCACATCGAATAATTATATAAATATTTCTGATCTATGTTTGATATAGCAGTATGGGGCCCAAACTCTACCTCTGAGAATTATGTCTCCCACTACGTGCACCCACAGACCCTTTTATATTTGTTAGTATGTCCCCCGTTATCTTAGTATTTCCCCCTTGCACTTATATAAATTTATTTATATATGTACATATATATATATAAATTACCATATATATATTAGTGTTATGGCTCTGTTTTTTTTTTTTAAGATTTTTATTTATTTGACAGACAGAGATCACAAGTAGGCAAAGAGGCAGGCAGAGAGAGAGGAGGAAGCAGGCTCCCTGCTGAGCAGAACCCAATGCGGGGCTCGATCCCAGGACCCTGGGATCATGACCTGAGCCGAAGGCAGAGGCTTTAACCCACTGAGCCACCCAGGTGCCCCTATGGCTCTGTATTTTGATGACTTCTTTTTAGATCTGTGAGGGACCCTCTGGGGGCATCTGCCCAGCTCTAAGGTAAAAAACTGTCGTTCACAAGTTTATTGCACTGACCATGCAATGTTTAAAGTAAATAGCAGCTCACATGCAAATCCCTCGAGAACCTGAAGTCAGGAAATAGGGTAGCAGCCAAAAAGGACTTCAGAAATCCCTGTTTGTCTTATTCTCATCTCTCTTTTTAATCTCCAATCTCCTTGTTCCTTTTTAGCTCCTTCTAGCCATCCTTCAACATTTCTCTTATGATGAACAACCTTGAACATAAGTCGTTTCCTTGTAAATATATGGAAGGTTCTCTCTATTTTGCTCATGTTAGAAAAGTCATAACTTTCAGAAATTTAGTGGGATAACCTGTTAATGAAAGGAGAACACTGGCAAAATAGAACCACTGGAAAATGGCATGATGCTAGAAGGTGTCTGCGCCTCCTGAGGGAGGTCTGATCATTGGGAAATGGGTGCTGGCCAGAGTGAATGGGAACAGGTTGAGAAGATGGGCTCATTCTAGAACTGCATTAGAAGAGCAATGAAAATGGCACCCAGAGCAATTTCCTTTCTTTCACCTTATCATATGGGAAAAAACAAAACAAAACAAAACCAAAACCAAAAAAGCTTGATAACATCAGATGTATGGAAATAGACACTTAAGTTACTGGCAAGCATGTAAATAAATATCCTCCATGGAGTATGTTTTGCCGATATCTATTAGAGATATTGATACCTCGTAGAGATATCGATACCGATTTCTACTAGAGATATGGATTTGATCCAGAAGTCCCAAATTTAGATAGATCCACGCATGTACAAAGATATATGTAGGAAGATATTCCTTTCAGCATTGCTTACAGTAACAACTAAAACAAACAGTAGTAGGAAAATAGTAAAATAAAATAATGCACATATAATGCAATGCTGTATATAACCATTTTTGAAAAAAGGCAACTGTATATATACTGGATGTGCAACAGTCTTACACAGTAATCTATTACCACCATAATGTCATGCAACACACCATCCAGAATTTACCGACTTAACACAAGAAGCATGTATTTAGCTCATGAGTCTGTACATTGTTGACGTAGGCTGTGCAGTTCTGGTTTAAGCTGGATGTTGGCCAATGTAATCAAGGAGAATTTCCTCACATTCCACCACTAAATGTGCCCTCATGCCTGTCTTGGTGCCCATCTATTCTGCATTCCCTTAAGTCACAGCTGGGTGCACTGAGTGCACAGCGGGTGTCTGACTGAGGCTCACCTCTCTGTGAGGTTACCTAGTCAGTGACTTTGACCCTGCAATTGCCTCCTCTTTATAGAGTCGCTTTTTCCACTGTATGCTGTATCATTTCTTTTAAAACATGTTGCGTTGCCTTGCACCTAAAAACATAATACCTTCCATAAACCCACTAACCTCTTTCCTTCTACTTTTTAGCAAAAACCCAGAGCTATGCATATCGCCTTCTCCATTTCTTCACCTTTCATTCCGTCTGAACCCCCTGCAGTGAGGCATTGTTCCCACCACTGCTTCACATCTCTTCTTCTCTTTCCTTTTCCAGTCCTCCCTCGGCAATCACATTCTGTCCCATACTTTTAAATATCAGCTCTATGTTGATGGCTTTCAAATCTATTCCATCATTTATCTTATGAGATCTATTCCCTTTCTCTCCATTTATTTTGCCATTGTGGGAAGAAATGCAATAAATATCCCCACACACATACCCTTGATTAATATAGATTTTACTTCTTAGATAATTGGGTAAAAAGGTATATGCATTTTAAAATTTACTAGCTATTTTAAAATTGATTTTTAAAAGACAGCACACATCATGTTTCTACCAGAAATCTATGAAAGCATACATTTTTTTTTGCCCCCAATATGCATTATCTTCTCATTTTTATGTATCTGATAGGTGTAAGGAGATATCAACTTTCCTTAATTAGGTGGCAACAGAATGTCTAGTGTGACTGATTGATTGAGTTGGTGTGTGAATTATGGGAATTCATTATGGGAATAAGCAGCCTCCTGTATTGCATACCACAAGAGAGGAAAAGATACAAGATAGTGTTTTCTGTAAAAGTCTTAGAACAGCTGACCAAACTTCCTAATATGAGGAAACTAATGGCTCAGGGACTTTGGGAAATATAGTAAATGTCTTCTTTAGGTTATCGTATTGGTTACTATCAGGTTCAGTTGAAAGTAACAGACTAAAGGCAGTATTTTGGGTAGCAGTGTGAAGGGAGCAGTTCAGAGGTGGTCAGGCCCCACCACAGTATCAGCTTTTTCCATCTGTTGCTTCAACATGTGTGAGTTTAATTCCCAAGATCACCTCATCATCAAATATGGCTGCCAGAGCTCCAGCCATTACCTTCATGACAAGTGGCCGAGAGAAGAAATAGAAGAAAGGCACGTTTCCTCCTTTGAAAGACATTTCTAGAAATAGTGAACACTAATTCTGTTTATAGCTTATCAGCCAGAACAGAAAATATCTTATTCTGGATACCTAGAGAGAAAATGGGGCTCCTTTTCCTGGATGAGTAAGAAAAGAAGAATAAATTATGGGAGAAATTAGAAGTCTCAGTCACAACCATCACTGGAGCTAACTATGCACGGTCTTAGATAGGAACTGATTATCTTGATTAAGAAAAGATAGGCGTGATTGTGTTTATATCTACTAAACATCGTAAACTAATAGTTCTTAGTGGGGAAGGGATGGTGTTGTCACTAGGGGACATTTGGCGATTTGGGACATTCTGGCTTGTCCCAGTTTGAAGGTTGGGGGAGAATGCTACTGGCACTAGAGAGTAGAGGCTAAACACCCCGTGGTAAACCAAAGAGTTCCCACAACAACAAAAATTACCCAGTCTAAAATGCCAATGGTATTGAGGCTGATAAACGCTGTCCTAAACAATTCACAAAAGTTTTGCTCAAATTTCAGGATCTGAGCAAAGAGCTGTGTGCGCTGCCAATTTGCAGTGATCAAAATAATTAAATCTCACATTTCTTTGGCTTCATTTCTGCCACAGAATCTAATCTATCCATCAGGCCAGAAATTAACTATTTTCTAGAAACAGTGACCTCTTTTTATGTGGAACTTTTTATGTTGCTATGTAACAACATGTTCTATCTTTATAACATTTATACGTCCATTTCAGAATCATTTTAACCCTCTAGAGTGCCCTACTTTCCTATGAGGCCCTGATATGAATAAAGGTTTTTTGTTGAGCTGCCTGCATCACCTTTATTTTTGTTTTAGTGCCCGAGACAGAGTATACAACTTAGCAGATGCTCAAAAATATTTATTGAAATGAACCGAGCTCCAATTTCCCCTTGGACTATACTTCATGCCAGGCCTAGCTGGATATTTTCTGGTTTGGTCCCTGCAGCAAAGATTGTATTGCTATTCATGTTAAACAAATGCTCCCCATTCTGGAGCTTATTGAAAATCCAGAGAATGGTGGAAGAACAGATATTGTTAAGATATCTATACTATCCAAAGAAATCTACATATTTAATGCAATTCCTATCAAAATACCAACAGTATTTTTCACAGAGCTAGAACAAACAATCCTAAAATGTATATGGAACCACAAAGGGTCTCAAATAACCAAAGCAATCTTGAAACAGTAAAACAAATCTGGAAGCATCACAATTCCAGACTAAGTTATATTACAAAGCTGTAGTCATCAAAACAGTATGATACCGGCACAAAAATAGACACATAAATCAATAAAATGGAATAGAAAACCTAGAAATAAACACACAATTTTATGGTCAATTAGTCTGCAACAAAGCAGGAAAAAATATCCAATGGGAAAAAGTCTCCTCAACAAATGGGAAAAGTCTTTCCCAACAAATGTTGGGAAAACTGGACAGCCATATGCAGAAGAATGAAGCTGGACCACTTTCTTACACCATACATAAAAATAAATTAAAAATGTGAGACCTAAAACCATAAAAACCCTAAAAGAAAACACAGACAGTAACTTCTTTGACATCTGTCCCAGCAACTTTTTTACAGATAGGGTTCCTGAGGCAAGGGAAACAAAAGCAAAAATAAACTATTGGGACTACATCAAAATAAAAAGCTTCTGCACAGGAAAAGAAACAATCAGTAAGACTAAAAGGCAACCCACTGAGTGGGAGAAGATATTGGCAGATGATAAAGACTTAAACAATGGGCAGAAGACACGAACAGACATTTCTTCAAAGATGACATTCATATGGCCAACAGACACATGAAAAGATGCTCATCATCACTTACAACAGGGAAATGCAAATCAAAACTACAATGAGATACATACACAAGGGAATATTACTCAGCCATTAAAAAGAATGAGATCTTGCCATTTTCAATGACATGGATGGATCTAGAGAGTATAATACTAAAGGAAATAAGAATCAAAACAAACTAACAAAGGGAAAGAGAGAAAAAGAGAGAGCAAACCAAGAAACAGACTCTTAACTATGGAGAACAAACTGATGGTTACCAGAAGCTGGGGGTGGGGGGGGCGGGGAATGGGTGAAATAGGTGATGGGGATGAAGGAGGGTGTTTGTTGTGATGAGCACAGGATGATGTATGGAAGTGTTGAATTACTATATCGCACACCTGAAACTAATATAACATGGTATGTTAACTCACGGGAATTAAAATAAAAACTTTAAAAATTTCAAAATATAAAATGAGAATAGAATAAAATCCAGAGGATGGGAAAACTCAACAGCTAGAGGCTGAGGTTTTCCTGTGCCTTCTCTGGGTAGGCTGCCTCCTTAGGGTTCTGTTCACACTCCATCACTGTCGGCTTTCACACACAAGCATGCACTACAAACTCACGGAGATGGCTTCTGTCGTAACCAGAAGAAATTATGTATGTTCCATTTTGAAATTTTCTTGAGAGAAAAATGATATAATCTCATCTAAATTTGGGGTGTCAGGTACAAGGAGGTTGAGAGATAAAGACAGAGAAGGCAGGAAGCCACTGAGGTGGAAAGGTTGGCGGGCAATGGGAGAGGAGAGCAAGGAGAAGAGGCTGCAAACTGGCCTGCGGTATTGATTCTAAATTTTGGTTGGTGGAAAATGTTAGCTGTCAGGGGAGTCTACTCTTCACACATCCTTTAGCAGGTTCCTATTAAAGGGTTCTTCTGCCTGGAGGTGCATTAATGCAATTTCTTTTTTCACTAAGAATGTATTATATCCAGCAGAACTTAGCACATTCCATCTTGAGGTTTTCTTGAGAACAACTTCTATAATGTAGCCTCGAGTAGGTAGAGAAGAAGGACCTTCTTTCCAGCACTATGAATAGTGGTCTTTCTGATGGCTCATTCATCTCTGTGGTCCTTGGGGAGATGTTGAGATTAGGATCTATTTAATGAGACAAACAGCCAGTGAATCTTTTACAGTATCTTCTGTAGCACTGCAATAGGCTCTACCAAAGCCCACCGAATGGCCATGCCTGCAGTCTCAACTTACCCAGACCATTCATTCTTTGATGCATGCCTGCCCATACGCATACATGCAGTTCACTGATGTTTATTCAGCTCCTGCTAGAAACGAGATTCTCATAAGGATAGTAGGAATTTAAAGCATGGTTCTGCCCTATATTACCCAGGTGAGAAGAAAAGCATAAAAAGTGACACCATTATGAAACCAACAGTGACTAAGAGCTTAGGGAAGTGGTACAACATTAGAGTGTCGGTGAGTTCAGATGAGCAACTGGTTCTTCAACATGGCCTCCAGAGGTCTGAAAAAGCTTCAGGAGAAGTTGCAAATTGAGCTGAAATTCACATGATGGCTGGGATTGCATGTGCCTTTGGGTTCTACACATGTGGTTCTTTATTCTTGGAATGCCCAATGCCTAAATTCTTCTTTATTTTTTACATCTCAGATTAAAAATCCCTACCTCAGGGAAGCCTTCCCTGACCCACTGGGTGAGGTAACACACCAGAGTTACATGTCATCATAGTGCCTTATATGTCTCGTCTGCAGAACACTGATCAAAACTGGAGTTCAAAGCTCTTGAAGTAGTGACCATATTTGCCTTTCTTATCTCTGGATCCCCAAGCCTATAAGGGCTTCTAGAACTGACTGGGTGCAGTTAAAATATTTGTCCAACAAATATATAAATGAATAAATAGGCAGTGAGAAAGGATGGTGTTCACCAGGTTGAGAACAGCGTAGGCAAGGTGTGGAGATAAGGGTGTACATGGCAGGTTGTGAGGTTCCTCAATAGAATTCATAGGAGATCTGCATGGTGGAGCGGTGGGCAGGGTTAGGTGAAATGACTGGGTGATTCTCTTACGTCAAATAAGGATTTTATTCTTTCCTCATTGCCCATGGAGAACCATTGAAATTTTTGGACTGTAGGAATGACAGACTGAAACTGGCATTTTAGAAAAAGTAAATTGTTCATATTGCACAGATGAATTGGCTGGGGAGGTGGAATTGTGGAGTTCTGCGGCCTTAATAACAGACACGCGTCTGCCTCTTAAGAACGTGGACTAGGGGCCCCCGGGTGGCTCAGTCATTAAGCAGCTGCCTTCAGCTCAGGTCATGATCATGGGTCCTGGGATCAAGCCCTACACAGGGCTCCCTGCTCAGCAGGAAGCCTGCTTCTCCCTCTTCCTGCCTGTGTTCCCCCTCTCACTGTGTCTCTCTCTGTCAAATAAATAAATAAAATCTTTAAAAAAAAAAAAAAAAGAATCTGGACTAGGAGGTAATTTACTGAAGAGTGACTTAAAGTTTCCACACTAGATATGATGACAAAATGACATCTTATCTCAAAGATACCTGGTGATAACTATCTATATATGGAAAGCAGAAACCCCCTCCTTCCTACTGGGCGGTGTAACCCACATAGAAGTTTGTTCTGTGAGGACATTAAAGGCACTGATCAGACAGCTCTCTCATGGAGGAAATTGCACCACGATTATCTCGGATTTTAAAGAAAAAAGTTTAGTTCCTTTCGTGGGTTCTACTGAACTGGAACATCCTTGAGCACTTCTCCAATTACAATGTCCTCCCCCATCCTCCGGCTCTTTCCACCCCTCCCTGCCCCAATTCCCTTCCACTTCAGCTTCCTTAGTTCTGGCTCAATTCACATATGGGGCATTGATTTCCTTCTAGAGCCTCCCAAGTGTTCACTCATTAAATAATGTCCTAGAGTGAAGTGATCCGAACTCTCTGATGGTGCTCAGAGAGAACAACCATCCTGCTTGTTCTTCTTTCTCCTCCAGGTGGCCCTTCAACTAGACAACAATAAGCCCCTGACGTCAGGATCCAAATGTAATTCATCCTCACATCGCCATCTCCTCGTCTGTGATGCGGGCAGCCTCGCTTCTCAGTATACTTGTCGGATGACTCAAGAATGGGTCAGATATTTGGACGCAGTTTGCCAGCTTTCACGCAGGAATGAAAGCAAGCCTCATGGGAAACCTGTAGAACCAGGACGTTCTTGGAACCAGGGTGGAGTCAGCCTACTGATTCTGGCACGAAAGTGAGAACACCTTTGTCAGTGACCTGTAAATTGCTCCTCTGCTTGTTAACAGTGGGAGGAGTTTCTTTAATTTGTTCATGATTTCACCCTCTCGTTCTTGTTCTTGTATTGCTCGCCAATCAGACAAGCTTCTGAGTTCTGGGTTCATTTTAGGCAAAATTTGTCTACCTACACTTTTAGTTGTCTGGCAATTGAGTACTGCAAATAGGGCCAGGCTTCTTACTTGGGAGTTGGCTGTGCAAATCCTAGTGACTCCAGGTCAGAGTTGAAGAAGATTTGAGAGAAACGAGAAATGAAAATATCCCCTTCTCTAACCTGAAAATAATCCTGTAGATGTATGAAGGGTTTCTGAAAATGACTGTCTTATTACGCTGCATGGAAGGGAGTGAAATTGCTCGCACGATGTATATTATACACAGGCAAAAGAAACACATAAATGACCTGTTTGCTGTTCACTTCACCATCTTAGCCTTGTGAACACAGTTCTGACCACTGGGAGAAGTGGGAGAGCCGTGGAAAGGGTGTTAGCATCAGGTTCTAACTTTCCAGTAAGGTACCATGGTTCATTCTTCTCATCTGTGAAACGAGGGGTTGGGCTAGAACAGATCTGAAAAGCACTTGCAGGCGCTCAAATCTCATTGTTCGTCAGTCTGCCAGAAAATACATCACCACCCGCCAAATGTGGACTCGGCGCAGCTCCTCCGGATACCCCTCCACACCTCCCTGGCTCCAGCCTCCCACTTCCACTGATGCAAGGCGTTCTCACCTACTCTTGCCAGCCCATTCCTAAAAACCCACTTTCTCTTACCGACTCCTTCCTTTATCCTCCCTTTCCTCTGCTTCCTCTTACTAGTTAGATCACATCGGTGCCCCATATTTTCTTCTGACTTTCATGAGGCATTATATTAATTTCAGTCATTTCTCAAGCACATATTAAGCACCAAATGTATATTGAGGACTTGTGCTGGGTTGGAAATTTATAAAGACAGAAAAATGTGATGTTCACACTCAGTAAACTCACAGCCTCATAGAGACGGGGTCTGTAGTATGACGTTCACGGACCCCGGGCCCTTTCCCCTTCATGAGCCCCTTCCCCCCTTAAGAAATATTCACAGTGGTATCTCATAACTGTGTTGGTATGAAGATGAAGTTTTTGTGTCTTGATATTATATATTAAAACATGTTCTTCAACCTCAAAGTTTTCTTCGATTTGTTCTCGTTTGTGCCTACTATGCTTAACGGATACATCAGCCTTAGGGAAGATAGACAAGTAATGATTATACTGTAATATGGAGATTATGTACACGCCCCATGAACAAATTGTTCTGCTCTTGGGCCCAAACTTAAGAAAAATTCCATTTTGTCTTCTGTGGAGAGAGAGGGTTAAGCCAGAAAGAAAAACCCAGGGAAGTTAGAAATGGTAGGTTCGGGCTCTGGGAAATCCCTCCTTACTGAGCTAATCTTCTATGACCTTGTGAGCCCTCCCTTCAGTGATCGCAGCCTATGTATTCTATATGGCATCAGGCTTTTAGTCTCTCCCTGAACATCGTCTATGTTCCAGGTACTGTTCTAGTGCTCGGTATACACCGGTTAATACAACAGTTTCTTGCTCTAACCTGCCGGTCACATAAATCTGACTCTGAAGACATAGCTTTTTGAAGTGCATTGGGAACAAGGGACCAATGCCTTTCCCATTGGTTTGAGGATAAGGAAACAGCAGGACTCAGAGGAGAGGATACCCTGGAAATGCTCAATAAAGAATGTTCCAGGAAACCGGGAAGGTGATACCTGGGGAGTCCTTAGGGACAGTTTATGTGATTAAAGATCATCTTCCTGAATCTTAATTGCTATTCTGAAGCATGTCTGGGGGAGTTCTTTGCAGGTGCTTTATTTTTCTAGGAGCTTTGTGTTAAATATACCTATTGGGTATTGATGTAAATATCGCAACAAATATTTTTGCCTTAAAATAGCAATCCTGGTTCCATTTAAGTTTTTATGAGAAAATGGATGACCTAATTCTATTTTCAAGGTAACAGGTGGAAGCTTCCAATTTTCTATGTGATAGAAAGAAAAAGAGCACCAAATGTTCTGTGTTTGCAGGGAGATCTCAAAGCATAGCTAACTCAAGTAATATTATTTATGAATTTATCACCAGTAGGAGATACAAAAAGAGGAGTTTTAATCGGAAGACCAACAATTTCACATTAAGTGTCATCCCCGATGCTCGTCATTTTTCTAGACAATTTTTCTTCTCATTATTCTTTTGACAGATATTCCGATGACTCTAGTGTCATTTTTGTATCAGCTTAGACTTTGGGCTGGATGAATTCATTGTTTCTAAGGTTTAGAGGAAATCCTTGGCTTCTAATGGGGAAAAAAGGAGGACAATAGATGTTACTATGATGAAGAAGCTACCTTCCCTGTCCAGGCTGACAGGAAGAAGTTAACCCTGTGGAGGGCCAACAGGTCTGCTGCTGACAAAGATGGGGGTTCTGCACTATCTCAGAATGCTTGCCATGGTCCACCAAGCTCCATTCCTTCTGGATTCATCCCACAGTACTGAATGTATGACTAGATTTAAGGAATAAATTGTCATTGTTTGTTGGTTTCTGGTGTCATCAACTGTAACAGGACAGAGAGTCATTCTTTAACCACAATCAAAGAAGCTACTTAAGTAAGACTAAGTATTTCTTACTTATCGCAACCTTCTTCTGAACATTAAGCAGACTTTACAAAACAGAAAACTTCCCACTGAGGTTTTAGCTTGAACTGCAGTTTGGGTTTGGGGCTTACATGATGAAATAATAAAGTCTGTATAATTTACTCTTAATTATGAGTTCATTTCCATGACTTTCTATTTCTTCCCAATTTCTTATTCTACAGGGTGATGAATTATAGATTGACAATGAAAAGAAATACGGACTTACATGCCCAAGGCTGAAAGAAATCAGTTATTACATTTAAGAGTGAGTCTAAAAATGTGGGACGTGCTTCCATTCTGGTCTTTGGTGTTGGGGTTACTGTTGGCTGGAATCCCGGGGGAATTTTGGCAGGGATGACCGTATTGAATTAAAATTTCCCTGGCTCCTTTTAGTCCATTGAACATAGGAGCACAAAAGAAAGCAAAATTGGTCAACACAGATAGGTAAAAGGCAACTTTGGCTGTTTTATCTTTTAGTTGCTAAGATGCCTCCTGTTGAGGACCTCCACAGGGCCCTAGGTGTGCCTCACTGGTCATAGGAGCACTGTATACCTAGCAGGCTTCATGAGGCCAGCCAATGAGCCAGACACAATCACGAATATTCAATGCATTTACCATTGGGTAGTTGGTGGGAAGAGAGTTTTTAATGAAGGTTTTAAAGGAGGTGGCAAAAAAAAAAAAAATTATTACCACTGCTCTTCACGTGCCCCTCTCTGAGGAAATACCATGAAAGGAGCCTCATTTACAATAATTAGAGGCACGGTGTTGTCCATAGATCAGTATTTTAAATTTCAGTGCATGCGATGGGTTTGTCCTGAATATGGAGATTGAAGGGATGGAAATGAAAGGCCGCACTGAATCCCGACACCAAGGAGATTTCAAAAGACAGTATAAATGGTTCTGACAACGAGAGATGTTGAAGCCTTTTGAAAACACATGAAACAAAGAAGAAAAAACCTACCCAAAGCATCCAGTTTTACAAACCAGCATAGGTGATGAAAGTGAGAAATTGCATGTTATGTGGCAAAATAAGTTAGGTGCAAACATGGACATTACGTCCAATCTAGGTCCATGTTCTGTATGGTCTTGTCAGAGGGAAGATGTCTGAGATAGCTTCCTGATCCCCCATGGCTTGCTCCCGCAGAAAGAAAAATCTAAGAATTATGACAAATGAGTCTGTGCTTCTCTCCTTATTACTGACATACAACTGAATTTAATTCAGGACACCAAATCTTATCTTCAAAGCTCTGAATAAATTAGATCTGGGCTATCTTTCTAGTGAAGAATAATAATGAAACCATCCAAGTTTTAGAGATTGTAAACTTATTTGGCATAACTTTCCAGACCCTGAAAATCATGATTTTGAGTCAGGCTGGATAATGACGGGGCTTTCATGTCACTAAGTGTGCTTACAACGACCACATCTTCTAGGCTTACAAACAAATGCATTATGATTATGATTATTATGATTATTATTGTCTGTTAGAGTCCTGATGGCAGTTTGTAAACTCATGCCCTTTACTTGGCTTCTATAGAGACATTAAACAAAACTTTCTTGGCCAAAAGCTCTGTGGTGGTCACCGTGAAGAAAATGTACACATTACCACCTGCAGTTCAGTACCGCTCAAAGAAAAATGTCTACTACTTCATTATCAGGTCAAGCAAATCCAGCATTTCAATGGACCCTCATGGAAAGCTATTTTAAATTGTGATAATTACACCTTAGTCATCTGGATAAAAATCTACAATGTGTAACTAGAGCATTTGAATGTCACACATATCACCTTATATTGTAATTTAAATTCATTATAGATTTTAATATTAGGCTCTGATAAATTTATGAATGTGTTAAATAGCACTATATATTCATTAATTCTCCAGACTGGTAGGTCAATATTGGAAAACAAGAGATAGATAGATTTTAATACTTGACCTAATACTATAATAAATCGAAGACATGCTTTTATATTTATAAATATTTATAGATACAGCAACAATCCATTAATTAGCCATAAATCTAAGATCTTAAATCTGTAGCTAACTTGGTGGCAAA
The DNA here is from genome assembly GCF_022355385.1 of Mustela nigripes. NCBI lineage: Eukaryota > Metazoa > Chordata > Mammalia > Carnivora > Mustelidae > Mustela > Mustela nigripes. The sequence goes on along the minus strand of NC_081562.1, from coordinate 49,123,950 downwards.
AACCTAAACCAATTGGAATTCATTTGGTTGCAAACCTGGCCTGAATTGACATAAGCCCATTTATTGTTCTTTAACTCACTTAATGTAGATATTAATATGCATTTATAGGAAAATATCATTGTGCCTGATTAGAAGGTACTACATTGGAGCTGCCATGTAATATAAAGGACACTAGACTGTAATATCTTCCAAAAATCCAAAAAGTTCTGAATCCCAAAATAGATCAGGCCCCAAAGTTTTGTTAAGGGATCATGGGTCTCTTTTACCTGGGTATAACATATGAATCTCAGTGCCCAAGCTATGGTATGCAAAAAGTATTACTTTCTTTTTTTCCTTTAAAACAACTCAAAGTTGGGGCACCCAGATGGCTAAGTTGATGGAGCCTCGGGCCCTTGGTTTCAGCTCAGGTCATAATCTCAGGGTCCAGAGATCAAGCCCCACATCAGGCTCCATGCTCAGTGGGGAGTCTGCTTGAGACTCTTTCCTTCTCCCCCTCCCCCTACTCTCTCTCTCAAGTAAATAAATCTTTAAAGATTTTATTTATTTATTTGACAGAGAAAGACACAGCGAGAGACAAAACACAAGCAGGGGAGTGGGAGAGGGAGAAGAAGGCTTCCTTTGGAGCAGGGAGCCCAATGCAGGGCTTGATCCCAGGACCCTGGGATCATGACCTGAGCTGAAGGCAGATGCTTAATGATGGAGCCACCCAGGCACCCCCAAAATAAATAAATCTTTTAAAAAATAAAAAACTGAGGGTTGCTGGGAGGGTGAGGAGTTTTAAGAGATAGGGTAACTGGGTGATGGACATTGGAGAGGGTATGTGTTATAATGAGCACTGGGTATTATAAAACACTGATGAATCACATACCTGTATCCCTGAAACAAATAATATATTATATATTAATTAATTGAACTTAAATTAAACATTAGTTAAATTAATAAAAATAAAAATGAAAAACTAAATCTTTAAAAAAATAAAGTAAGTCAAAGTTGAATCTGAGTCCCCCAAATCACTTAATAATCTTTGGAACACATTCTCCCTACAGAGGTAACTCCCAGTTGGAGAAGATATGCATGGTGCCTAGAAAGCAGGAGAAAAGTCTTCCTATCTGCACTTCATGTTGCCACTTAGTTTCCTGTAAGGAAACCAGCTTCTCCTTATTTGCCTATACTTTCTTACTTTTAGCACTGGAAGTCCAAAGTCCTAGGGACTGGCCCAAGCAACATTAGTTGTCACCCTAGTCTTAATCCCAAACCTGCAGTGGTCCCAGATTTCTTGACTCTCCTTATTTTGCTAGGCTCTTGCTCTCTTGAGGTCCACCACCCAGCTTACAGGTCCGTTACTTCCTTGGGACAAAGCCAAGGAGAGGATCCAAATCTCAGGACTCATGGAATCCACAAATCTCTTCCTCCTTCCCATTATCTCTCCCTTTCCTTGTCTTCAAAAGCATTCGCCTTCTCCTGGCCTTTGCCAAGACCTACTCCCTATTATCGTTTTAGTGAGCTTATGTTTTCACAAGTGACAGGAAGAATGCCAAGTTCAGGTGGCTTCTGCTTTCTTCCCAGTAAAAATACCTGAGGCACAAAAGCCCACAAAGTCTCCTTTAAATGAGAAAAGGAAAATACTAAAACAAGCCCAAGTTAACATGTTAATGAACTTCTCTGCTACATATAGGTCTATTTTATAGAAGCTCTTTCCATTATCAATTGGACAGATCTTAAATACTTTGGAGAAAGTGTCTTTGTTCTCATAAATCCTTTGTTTGGACAGTTTGCAACTGCATAAAGGATGCAAATACAAAAAAGTAAAAATAAACACATACTCATCTTCTCTTCTTGTCAGAGGAAAATAAAACTTTAACAACTAGCCACAAACATTTTCAATACACAGCTCAGAGGAAAGTCACCCTGATACCGTATCCAACATCTGAGGGGGAAATGGATTCTTTGATCTGAGAGGCTGTGTACAGGTGCTAGGATGTCAACCTAGCCGCCACTTCCACTTTTTTCCTCACAAAAGGATCTCAAATTTGTTCAGGTTATTTCATTCTCCCATGAATCTCAGGAGAAGCTGAGTTCTGACAGTGAATTTGATAGGTCTTGAGTCAATATCATCCGTCTTCCCACGGATTAGCTCAGATACGACATGTGACCCAATTCTGGTTAATAAGACATAAGGAAAGATTTTCTAGAAGCTTCTGAAAAACTTCTTTTACACATTGAAGAAAGAGGAAATCGGTTTCTTTCTTATACCTGGTGGGAATGAAGGAGGCAGCCCCAAACACTGTAGGCTAAATAACCTAAAACCCTAAAGGACCCCACCAGAGATGATACAGATTGCAGAACAGAGAGACAGAAGTATGTGAATCCTTGATAAAAATCATTGAATCGCTGAATCAGCTAATTCTGAAGCCTATCCAACATGAGACAGGCTATTTGTCCTTATTACTTGTTCTATTCAAGCCAGCTGGAATTGTTTTTCTGTTCCTTGCAACTAAAAGCACCCTACTGAGATACAGACTACTCTTCCTCCAGTCCGTCTTCCTTTTACAGATGAAGACAAAGGCAGGGAGAGGCCACATAATGCATGAAGATCAGAAGCCAGGATTAAATACCAATTTATAAACTTGAGACTAGTTGTAAAGAAAGTTGCAGAGATGGCTTTTGACACAGTGGGGATAGATGATCTCTAAGAGTTCAGCTGACACTTAGAACCCTGTAAATCTTAAACTGCAGCTGACTGTACCGGGAACCTCAGATAATGTCACAGGGCCCACCGGAGTCCTGGAGTTTCAATCTAAGAGTTCCTTCCTCCTACATTATGTTTGCACCTTAGGTGCCAAGAGACAAGGCCTTGATGCTCCAAACAAGGACTTCCATGTAACTGCCTTCTCCTTAAGTCAAGGGTCAGGTCTAAAAAGCCAGCTAGCTTCCAGACTATACCTTGGCTTCTAGAACACTCAAATCAAGGGACCCACAAAATAGAAACCAATAGCCCAACTTGGAGAGAATCTGGACCCCAAAGAACCCCACATCTCTATGGACCCAAAGATTTCCTCAACCATGGCTGTCTTCAGATGGTGAAGGTCCTGTAGAGCTCAAAACAGGTCTGATAGCCCTAGTGTTAAAATGCCCCACACGCCTTTCTCTTGAAGCTGTCCTCCATCTCACGGTGTTGTCCCCAACACCTCCCACCCCACCTCACCGGCCTTGTAACGGCTGCTCCCCTCAGCCTGGGGAGGGGAAGGAGAAAGAAGAGAGGATGGGGAAAGGGGTGTGCCAACCTGCCCACACGTCTCAGGCCCAGGGGGGAGGCTGGTTCCTGCTGCTTCTCTTCACTGGGTCTGCCGGGATTCCTGCTCTAAACACTCCATTTCTCCCTCTGCGATGGTTCTTACCGATGCCAGGGCCTCATATGAGGAAAACGGGACCCTGGGCTGGAAAGCCCTCCACGCCAACCACGGTCACCCCGGGTCACACGTGAGTTCCCGGAAGCCTCAGGGTTTACATGGGAGGCACATGCTGTTGCCTGCCACCTGCCCTTGGGAGGGCCAGACTCCCGGCAAGGGAGGGTCTCCGAAGCTCCTTATCATATCCATCTTCTTTTTGTATTTTTAGCGTTGATAAGTGGACTCTTTTAATTAAAAATACCTTTCTGGATCATTTCACAACCTGCTCCTATTTTTAAGTCTGTGGCGCTCTGTTAAGAGACTAACACGTGATCAGGGTGGAGACGAGAATGTTCCTCTTAAGCATGTTCCTTTGCAGGAAGACTTGGCTTTGCCGGCGGGCCCCAGGGCAAGAAGGAGCAGCCATGGGCTGTGCTCTGAGACTTTCCCCAAAGGCTAAAGGAAAGACAAGCCTGTGTGTGGGGCCTGGGCTGCCGCAGAGGCCCCTGCCCGTGCTCACCTGAGTCAGTGTTAGATCCCCTCTGATCCAGCGCACACAAAGGATGCTAACTGGTACCTCTTGTTTCCCTGTCAGCATCTCTCCTGCTCCAAGACCTTCACAGTGAAAGTGATGAGGAACCCGAGGGAAGGAGGTGGGCCTGACAACCACTGCCAGGAAACAGGTTTCACTGAAGCTGTAAATTAGAAAGATAACCTTATTACCAGGAGGTGGGTTCCTAGGCAATGTTGACAAGAGATCTTCCAGTGTGGGGGACATCTCTTACCTTTAGTTTCAGTTAAAAAAAGTATGTTTACTAATTACAGACAAATAAAGGAGAAAAAAGTGGCTCATAATTCTATCCTCTTGTAATCCCTGTTAAGTCTTTTCTCTCATATGATTTTTGTATATAAAAATCATAAATACAGATTAGAACCAAATCAAACAGAAGAATTATAAACCAGAAAGTAAGTATTTACATAGGCTTCCAAAATCTTGCGTGTGTGGTCTTTTATTTATTTATATAACATAGATAGAGCCACTCATATTTTTGCTTGCATCTGGATTTTTCACCTGTTGGAATTCTACTTTAATATTTTAATTCTCCTCAAAGGCTGTATTTATTTTATTGACTCAATCTCCTTTGCAAATGTATTGATGGACACTATTTCCAATTAATGATTAATGACTAAGGGATTTTGATACTTAATAGGAATCACAAATGACACTACTCTAATTATTATGTATTCAACAAGAATTTACTGAGTACCTAATCTAGAGCTGGTTCCAGAATACCAAGTAGGATAACTGTCACTATGCCAAATGGGTCACAGTATAAATGGAATGAGAGAGCTCAGTGGCAGTAATTCCTGTCACCACCACGATGTAGATAGGCAAAAGATGTTGGAGCTACGGGGGCTAAATGCCAGGGCAAACCTGGCATTGGAGCCTGGTGATTAGAGATGTCCGGAGGAAGCCACAGGCGGGAAGGTGTGCAGACAGAAAGCAGCTCAGTATAGTCAGGGCACCGCAAGAATTTTGGACCATCAGAGTTCGAGCTTTGTGAGGGGGCACCAGAGCCGGAGGCTGGGGTCCAAGCCATATCTCAAAGGCCCTGGGGTTTGAACTTTATCCCCAGGGCCACAGGGAGCCAATCGAGGTTCTAAATGTGGAGGAGAGAGAGAAATTGCTGAGCGACATGATTAAATTTTAGATAAGGGTTTTACTAAAAAAGCAAAGGTGAAAGGTAAAAGCAGGAAAAGTCTTCCAGCTACAAATTAGTTCTCAGCACAGAGAACATGGACAGGAGCTAGATCAGAACAAGAAACAGACTTCAAGTAGAAAATGAGCATGGCAGGGTACTGAGGTGCGAAACAGAGACCAGATTGCCAAAGGGAAGTTAAGGAAGCAAGTGACATTTTTGGTAGCGTATTCTAACTGAAGTCATTTGGACAAAGTTTAATTTTTTTATGCATTTTAATTTCTATTAAACATACTTCTTGTTTTCAAGAAACGCCAACATTAGAAATAAATAAATAAATGTTTATGACCTGCGTCCAATAAGACTGACCCTGGCAAAGGCAAACCAGGTTCCTTCCAGCCGTGTGCGCAAGCCAGCTGCGTTGGTCATGGTGGGAGTAGTGACACCATGGAAATTGGCAAACACTGCGAATCAACTTTTGTTTTTGTTTTTGTTTCCCCGGAGTGCCAATTAAACATTTGTCAGCACAGCCCTGATCCTTTCCCAGTGAAAGAACTTGGCATCACCGAAAACATCCACAATGTCATTTCTTTCAGAGAAAGGGATGTTTCTAAAGGGGTAACGGAAGTTAAAAAGCATAAGCATAAAGACAGGGGGCCTGAGTCTGGTGCTGGGCCCTGGTGAAGACCAAGAAGCCCATGACCGTGACCAGTGAGGAGGGCTGCTCTCTATTTTGAGAGCCTGTTTCCCACAGGTGAGAGAGACCTGGGGCACGTGGGCCCAGCCCAGCAGAGGCCTGAGCTAATTCTGATGATTCACAGCAAAGCAGCCCAGCTCGTTTGGCCAGTTCTTGGTTTTCCTGACAGCCATTAATAGCTCTGGGGCTCCTGGAGTCTCCTCTGATCCCCTGACATTGCATTTCTCCTCGGAAATTCAGAGAGGTGTTGACGCTATAACTCCCGTGCTGGAATCATTTCATCTCTTCTCTTTCCATAAACTGCTTTACCAGAGCTTTACTGGGACTGGCCCTGTCCTTTTTATTTCTTTTCTTTTCTTTCTTTCTTTCTTTTTTTTTTTTTTCCCCAAAGCGTCCATGATCATGCTGCAGACACGCACAACCTGTGAGTTCCAGAGCCCAAAGGAAACAACAGGCCTTTGATTCTGCCTTATCTACAGCAGCACGGGAGGTCACCGCCTCAGGGAGGGAGGAGCCTGGCCATACCATCTCTGCTCGTCTCCTGCGCTGGGTGGGCGTGGGTGGGGGGGGGGGGGGGGGCAGAATTGAGGAATGGAGTTGAGGAGCCCAAAGGTGGTTGGGAGACTGAAGTTCAGATTGAGATAACTGCTTTATCGGTTCTGGTTTAAAAAAAAAAAAAAAAAAAGTGACCTTCTCTCATGTGAATGTGAAAGTGCCTGAAACACGGGGCAGATTCCCACTTTCCCACAAATACAGAACAGCAGGGCGGCACCAGTGCTCAGCTTCCTTATTAATATAGGACTAAACATCAGTTATAATGTCTTTTCCATCCTCTTCGCATTGGTGACCACACAGCTTACACCTCCTCAGAAAACCTTTTTGCTTGAGGAGAGTTTAGGGAAGCACAGCCCAGGCTCATGGAAACACCTTGCTGGCCTCTTTCCTGGAGAGGGGATCATGAAAGGAGAGGTTTAGCCCCAGTCAGCCTTCTCCTTATGGAGTATCTTCTTTTTTTTTTTTTTTTTTTTAAAAGATTTTATTTATTTATTTGTCAGAGAGAGAGAGCACAGGCAGAGAGGCAGGCAGAGTCAGAGGGAGAGGCAGGCTCCCTGCGGGGCAAGGAGCCCGATGTGGGACTCGATCCCAGGACGCTGGGATCATGACCTGAGCCGAAGGCAGCTGCTTAACCAACTGAGCCACCCAGGCGTCCCATGGAGTATCTTCATTATTGCTGATTGGCTGGGCACTGAGGGACTCCAAAGGTGAGCTTTTATTGTTAAAATTGGGAAAGTTCCTGGCCAAACAGAAGAAGTTGGTCACCTAATGATGGCAGTGTCTGATGAGGTGCCAAATGAGTAAGAAAGACAATAAAGACTGCTGGAGGTTGAAGCCAGTCACATCACACAGGCTGGGAGTTCGGTAGAGTGCTCTGTACTCTACAACGCACTTTCACACACATGAGCTCATTTCAATCTTCTAACAAATTGAGGAAGACAGAGTAGGGATTATTATTGCCTCAGGATGACAAAAAACTGAGTCACAAAGATTAAGTGACTTGCCCGGTGACATGCCCAGCTGGTTGGTGAGAAAAGACTCAGGCATCACCTCTGCTTCCCTATGGAGTGAGATGGATTTGGAGCAAACAGCCAAAGGTGTCCTCTGTCCACGATGCGGTATTGCCTCTCTAATCAGAACCAGAACGCAGTTACTCCTCTCCTCACTTAGCCTTTTTTTCATGATGCTGGCATTCCAGCAGTGAAGAAGAATTAAATGAAAATGCATATGACCATTAGCCATCCCCACCCCCAACCCAGCCGCTACCCAACAGGGAGCATGGATGCCGGGATGATAGCTCCACTCACGGGCATGGTAAAATATCATGGCTAAAGGTACTGTGGTGATTTCCTGATAAAAGGAAGAGCGGAGGGCCTGCCAATCCCACAGAGAATGCAGAGTGGGGACTCTCAGAAGGAGACAGAACACCATGCATCTTAAAGCAAGGAGACAGGCCCAAGAGGGAATCATCTTAGGGCCTAAAAATGTGAAGAGGTGCCCAAGGTTCTCGGGTGAGAAACATAACTCAGCATTTATCTTTCCTCATAAAACACAGCAGTGTGTTAAGGCTGCATTTGAAATTTCAGCTAAGACCAGTGAGAGTATCTAGATCCTGGTCATGACATATATAACTTGGTAACAACTGGAAGGAAAATCCTTCTTAACACTAGGGATGGTGCAATAGCCAAATTATTGAAATAGGCCCAGGGTCCATTGACTGATGAATGGGTAAAAAGATGTGATACACACACACACAATGGAATATCATGCAGCCATTTTAAAAAAATGAAAGCTTGCCACTGCAACAACATGGACGGAGCTACAGAGTATAGGGCTAAGCTAAGTAAGTCACTCACACAAAGACAAATACCACATGATCTCACGCATATGTGGAATTTAAGAAACAAAACAAATGAGCAAAGGGGAAAGAGAAAGAGAGAGAGAGGCAAACCAAGAAACAGACTCTTAACTAGAAAACAAACTCATGGTTACCAGAGGGGAGTTGGGGGGGCGGGGATGGGGGAAACAGGTGACGGGGATGAAGGCGGGCACTTGTGGGGAGCACCAGATGACGAAAGGAAGTGCTGAATCACTGTGTTGTACACTTGAAACTAATATTACACTGTACATTAACTAACTGAAATTTAAACAAAAACCTTAAAAAATATTAGGGAAAGTACAATCAAATCCAAACTTATCAAGTCCATATATATTTTTCAGTGACAGTCACCAAAGTGTAAATATCTAGGAGGAAAAATCATGAATCCATAGCTTCTACAGCCTGTTCCATGGACATTTTCAGAACTTCAAGCAGCATTTAATATATAATAATGGCTTAGATTTTCAAATTTAAATTGGTATACTGTCTTTCTTTTTTTTTTTTTAAGATTTTATTTATTTATTTGACAGAGAGAGATCACAAGTAGGCAGAGAGGCAGGCAGAGAGAGAGGAGGAAGCAGGCTCCCTGCTGAGCAGAGAGCCCGATGCGGGACTTGATCCCAGGACCCTGAGATCATGACCTGAGCCGAAGGCAGCGGCTTAACCCACTGAGCCACCCAGGCGCCCCGGTATACTGTCTTTCAAAGCAGAAAAATCCGTTTGATATTTGAGAATGTTGTAAGCAAAACCTGCAGTATAAATTAGGCGGTTTTGTGCTAGTAAAAGAAAGTCTCTGAGATGAAGGAGGAGCAACAGAGGATATCTGTACATACAGTATAGAGAAAAAAGCTTGGGATTCTCAGTCAGACAAACACAGGCTCAAACTCCAAGTGTGCTGGGTATGTGAACGTGGGTGTCAGGTCTCAATTTTTTCATCCGTAAAATGAGAATAGGAGTACATACCCCTCACAGACTTGCTGTACTCTTCACACAGGATCATGAGGCGAAGTGCCCAGCATGCAGCCTGACAGGCAGGAAGCACTCATTCCATTCATTCACGTCATTTCCTGTCTCCTTCCTCTCTCATAGTAGCTGTTGCCCCATGCGCCACCCTTGGTATCCCCTCTCCCCAAGCCTGGGTGTAAAAACATGTCCCCTCAGCTCCCTCTGCCTTGCTGTTCCTGAAACTAGGATGCAGAAAACAGAACAGAAGAAAGTTTTGAAGTATTTAAAACCTCATGGAGTTTTCCACAGTTCCACGACGCATCTGAGTCCCTGACGCATCTAAGATGACACGTGGTGAGCTCCTTCCATTACTTAGTACCACCTCTCCTACACCAGGATTAAGCCATAATACTTGTTTTACAAATTGTAATACTTAAGCTCTTTGGAGCACCTGAAATGATTATAGAAGAGTATCTTCAGCTCACCGTGGAAAAACCTGCACGGACCTTTTCTTCTTTTATGGAAAACTAATGACACATGTCCACACACTCAGGGGTACACGACATAGGTAGACGGTTCAGATCTCCTGGACCTTCACCCTGAGTGATACCCATTGTAATGCCACAACTGAGTCATTTCCTCACTTACAGAGAGGCTCTAGAACTAAAAAGGCATAAGGCCTGCAAAAGCTTCTAGAAGGGTACCTAGCCAAAAAAAAAAAAAAAAAAAAAAAAATGCAGTCATCTTCCTTCCAACGTTTTTGCTGGGTTCCAAAGTGATCAAGATATTTTCTATTTGATGTCATGCTGATTTTCCTCGCCCATTTGTATAAAGAATAAATTCTGATGGGTGTGTATTTTTAAAAAGGGGGCCTAGGGAAGTGACTTTTAGTTTAAGTTAGGTAAAAGCCTCATTGCATTATTATTTCATCGCTAAAGAACTGCATAAATGCAGATGACAAAAGTTGAATTATGTTGCTTCTAGTCATCTCCTATCAGCCTTCATGTAGTAGTGATTTAATACTAATGTTAATTTAATGTTAATATTTTCTGTTTTAATCAGTTATGAATCTATTGACACATTAGGGACGGTCATCTTGCTCTAAAAGTGTATAAAATAGTAATTATATGTAAATGAAACTGCTAGTGTCTTTAGGCATGAAGAAGGAAACCTCAGAATTTTTAGATATAAAAATGCTCAGACTTGTTTGATTATGGAAATGGTGGAACAACTCAGAATTTTTTTTTAAGATTTTATGTATTTATTTGACAGAGAGAAATCACAAGTAGATGGAGAGGCAGGCAGAGAGAGAGAGAGGGAAGCAGGCTCCCTGCTGAGCAGAGAGACCGATGCGGGACTCGATCCCAGGACCCTGAGATCATGACCTGAGCTGAAGGCAGCGGCTTAACCCACTGAGCCACCCAGGCGCCCCACAACTCAGAATTTTTTATATTTTTTTCTGTATATTTTCTTTCTAACCACACTAAGATACACAGTGTACGTATGCATGTATACTTACATAGTTTTCCATGTTGGGATATTTGATTTTTCTCTAAAAAGCCAAGTGAGACAAGAAACAATAAGTAGGACAAAATGAAAGCTTAAGTTGAGTTTATTGGTATAGAAGTATGGATTATTTTCTTCTTGTTTCCAAAATATTAATGATCTAATATGGGACAAATTTTGTGGGTGGTCAGTTTCACTATGGTTGAAATGATGCATCTGAGGAATAAAATAAATCTTAAACAAGGGGCATTTTCTAAAATTTAGCCAAGAGATAAAACAAAGACAGTGAGGCCTAGGTACTGCTACAGACTAAAGGCTTGAGGCCTCCCCAAATTGTTATGCTGAAGCCCTAACCCTCAGTGTAATGGTACTTGGAGATGGGGCCTTTGGGAGATAATTGGGGTTCGATGAGGTTGTGAGGGTAGAGCCTGGAAGGATGGGGTTAGTGCCCCAATTAGAAGAGACACCAGAGAGCCTCCTATCTCTCTCTGCCATGTGAAGACACAACCAGAGGTGGCCATCCATAAGCCAGGAATACGGATCTCACCAGAACCCAAACCTTGCTGACACCTTGATCTTGGACTTCCACCTTTCAGAACTGTGAGAAAATAAATTTCTGTTTGAGCCACGCAGTCTGCGGTATTTTGCGGCCCAAGCAACCTAACACATCTACAGCAGGGAAGAAGAATTTATAGGCTATTGCTGGGAAGGCATGGTCATGTATCATTGAACCTAAATGTGGTACAATATCTCCTGTGAAAATTTAACTTGCACTCTTACTTTTTTTTCTTTCTTTCTTTTTTTTTTTTCTTTTGTCCTATGTACAAATGGCCTCACCGCCAGAAAGACAGTGAAGAATGTAGACTCTGGGAGTAATCAGGTCTGATATCGGGGAGATGGAAGGAGACCTTTGTTACTGTGAGTGTCTGGGACTCTCAGAGGCAATAAAAGCCTCTTGTGGGTAAGAAGCTTCCCAGCCTCACTCTTGGTGTTCAAATCCCTGAGAAGACTAGATGGACGCTAGTGGGGGCCCTTGAATTGTGTGGGCTACTGGGTGTCTTGTGACACAGTGTTCCTGGGACAGTTGGTGTCCCTAGAGACCAGTTGAAACTGTGAACCTGGGAGCTCAAATGACAGGACTCCCTGCTTCACTCTGAGAAAGAAATTTAGCCTCATTCAAAAATCCAAAATGGTAGAACCAGCTTCTTCAAAGGCATGACTCCCTCCTCCAATCTACCAACAGGGACCTGGGCCAGAAATATTTCTTCTTGGCCTTTAGATTTTATGGGACACCTTTTTTTAGTAACACCATGTGTTGGTGAGAATGCTGGCAGTAAATGGCTGAGCTTGGCTCCTGTGTGAAAGTCAGGTCGGATCCCGCCCTTGGACTGTGTATGCCCCTTGGACTTCTTGGTTATTGGAAGGGAAGGAGTAGCTTCAAGAGTAAGAGACTGAACTTCCTATCTATCTGGCATTTGGGTGCTCAAGCTTATCTTAAAATTTAATTTAGAACATAAAACAAATGTGTGTATTCTTGCTGTTGACAAGTTTGAATGGCTACCATGCATGCCTGTAGCAGTGTCTGCACATTATCTGTAATGAGATCCTCTTGGAGAAACTTAAAAAGAATTTTTGTTATTTAAATTCAGCTTAGTTAGCATATACCATATATATTATTGGTGGAGGCCAAGTGGATAAAGTCATAGTCTGTCTATTACTTTTCAGAGGAATTGATGAAAATTTTCTTTCCCAAATGCTGTTGAAGATAAAACTAAAAGAGACTAAAAATTACAACTCATTTTTGTATTTGATCTTTTTGCCAGTGTTCTCTTAATTCCTCTCTCACGCTGCCTTCACAGGTAAAATAAGTGGGAGAAACATGCACAATCTAACACTGCAAAGGAAGAGTGCTGTGATTTTCTTCCCCATTTGAGAAGCTCCGTGAAAAGGAAACCACTGATGAGAACAAATGCAGACATGACAGGTTGATGCCCCAGCAGGTAAGAAATCTAGATATTAATGGACCATATTAATATACCTAATTAAGCTTTTAAAAACAAAAATCAATTAGGTTTTCTGCCATTAAATGATTTGAACTAGAATTAAAGTTTCTCTCACTTTTATGAACACTTGCAGATCCTACATTTTCAAATGAAAAAGAGATTGGGTTTTGATCATGACTTCTAGTAAGCTCTTTATCTCAGCATCCCTTCAATTTCCTTCATCCCACATATAAATCCCATCCCTGCTCCCAACAGTACGAAAAGTCTTTCTGTGGGACACATCAGCATTCTGGTAATATTCTTAAAGATTCAGTTAAAGAAAAGCATATGTATTTGAATTAGTAGACTGTAAAGAATCTTGTAAGACCAAAAAAATACACGTTTCTGGTGCTTTCAAAATTCATCCTTTTTCTCCAGGTTTTAAACCTTTCCATGTATTATGCAAAACAAAGTGAAACGATACTAACCCCCATTATATTAAAACCAAGATTTAGGAAAACAAAATGATGAATGCTTGGGTGACTTTTTGTTACTACTTTTGATTTTTCTGCACTTTCAGTAAAAGAAGGTGTGTAAGGAAAATATTCTTCTATCTTTATCCTGAATTTTTGGCATAATCCATCTCATTCCACAAATATGAAGGACATGTATAACTTATCTTGCCATGACAAACTATCAAAGAAAGTCCCAAAACTATTGTGGACTTGACTATTCGCAGATATTTAAGGCATCTGCAGATCAGAACGTTAATAATCCCCAGTCTGCCATTCCTATTCAAAAACAAACTCTAGTTCTTGTCTAGGATTTATTAACTTAGCAATTTTGTCTTTTCTTGTGAAATGATTGGTACTTACACAACGAAATATTAGTTCGTGTCGGTGGTTCACAAGGAAAATGGCAACACGGAGTTTTGCTGTGATAAGGTAGATGGTCTATTAAAATAAGGATTAAGCAAAGGAATCCAAAAAAGATGAAACCTGATGCTCTTTCTGAAATCCATATGTTTTCTAGTATGATTCAACCTTGTTTTTGTGGCTGGCAATGTGTTTTGTCGTAGATTTGGGCTCAGTAACTATTTTAGTTCAGAAAGGCCAACTGTATGTAGTTAATTGTTGGACTATTTACATTAGTCTCATTTCTAACTGGAAACTGGCTCTGGAAAATGTTTTCAGCATCCAACAGAGACAAATTTTCAACATGGAACATTTAAAATAAAACACTGTTTTCCAATATATCGGTTGTTTTAAAATATTTTCTATGCTGAAATTCACTGTGTAGGTCACCATTCATGATGAGGTATCTTAAATCTTCCCATTAGATAACTGGAAATGTCAGTGGCCTTTGACCTTGTGTATGTTTGATAATTCAGCTGTTCACTCCGGGAACTCTATTTTGCATACATTTTGCATTGAATGGATCACTGATCAACTACATGGTTACTGTTTCCTTGTCTGTCTCTCCCAGTGGGTCCTGAGCTCAGCAGTTAAGGTTCTGCCTTTGGCTCAGGTCATGGTCCCAGGGTCCTGATATAGGGCTTCCTGCTCAGCGGGAAACCTGCTTCTCCCTCTGAAGGGGTTAAAGGTAAAAACCTGAAATAAATGCACAGCACCAAGAGAAGTGGAATGATTACATTTTAGCCAAAGAAATATCAAACATGAGGTGTACCAGGTACCAATGTTGCAACATAGTCTCTAATTTTTTACTCTCTGCTTGATTGAGAAGATTAGGGAGACTGAAGGGTGTAGAGATAAGTAATGGAGAGCAAAAAATTTAGAGCAAAGAAGGTCTTTCCTTGGGTTCTTAATGGACTCCAGGTTAGAACATCTTTCTAGGGGATATAAAGTTAGTGTCAATGCACCTTCAAAAATGTACCACAGTCTATGTATGTTTCATCTTCAAGGAAAAGGGATTCCTAGCCCTGTGTTTCAATCATTGTACAATATTTATTTGGAAAAAAAGGTGGCTCTTTACACCAGAGCCTTCCAATATTATCAATACTAGCCACAGGTGGCCATTTGATTTTAAAGTTAAATAAAATAAAATAAAAAATCAGCTCCTCCACACTACCCTCATTTCGAGTGCTCAGTAACCACATGGGGCTCGTGGCTAAAATGATGGAGAGCACAGATTATAGTAGATTTCCATTATCACAAGAGAGCTCTGTTGGATGACCTCGCTTTTTATCAATCATTTCCCAGATTTCTTGACTTGAAGAACATTGCCCTCCTCATTGCTTATTCGTGTGTGTAAGTCTTGTAAATGAGTGACTGGGATTAATATTTCCTTTCATGGTGGGTTCCAGGTATTACCTATGAAAAGGTAAGCAAACAAAACATCTTGGAAACATTAATGTTGTTATTATTTCCCCCATGCCTCTAGTTACGGAGAAGAAGAAAATTTTATATCACAGTGGCCCCACTAATTACCTTTGTCTCCAAGTTCCCAGCCAGCAGAAGTCCTAGATCCTAAATCCACTCTCCAGGTCCAGCCTGATGGTTGATAAAGGTACTACTCTCAGTGCTATTCTCTGTTTTGTTCATCACTTGTTGTTACTACTCCAGGTATTACAAGAGGCACTGACAATTTCTCTTTGATGTCAGAGATTTAGAAATGACTCAATTATTGGAACCACGGGAAGGATGAATATTAAAGATGTCCATAAAACTGGGGGACTGTTCTGAAGACAATAAGCAGCACCTTTTGTTCGCATCCAAATACACCCCTTTGTTTCAATTTCCTGGTAACCCCATCCAGCATCCTAGCAATACTATTCCTGGAGCTACTCCTTGATACTCTTCCTTGATCTATCCATATCAAACATCAACATTTCCTCAGCAAGATCTGTAAATATTCACACCAAGTACAATGGGTAAAGATTACAAGTAATCTCGTGTCCATTCAGATCAGACTCTTCCACTAACTGTGTCAAGATCAGGTCAGCTTTTATTACCTAATAACTTCCAAAAAACAAACAAACAAAACAAAACAATTGTTTTTCAGAGCTTATTGGATTCTGGAATTGCAGAGATGGAATTGTGACCAGTAGCTCATTCTTATTTCTATTTAAATGTGTCATCCTCTAAGTCACCTCTGACCACCCACAGTAGGTTAGAACTACATTTTAAAATCTCCTCCAGGCAATCTATACTTTTCTTTCATAGGTTACCATAGTTCAAGTTCTTGGGAGGCAGGAAATATGTCTCTTGTTTCCTGCTTTATCCCTAGTATGAAGTTCAATGCTGGAAGATAGTAGGCACTTAGTGAGCACATGGTTTCTGGATGTAATGGATGAGGGGCTGAGTGGATTATAGATGAGTCCTATCTAGCCTCCTAGAAGTGGTCTCTGTTTGTTCTATGAGTCTCTTGGTTTGTAGATGGCTGTCTCCATGTTCACCTGACATTCTCTGTATCTGTGTGCCTATGTCCAATGTTACAAAGACCCCAGTCCTATTAGATTTGAGGCCCCCCTAGTTGTCTCAACTAATTACATTTGCAACAGCCCTATTTCCAAATAAGGTCATGTTCTGTGGTCTGAGGGTTAGGACTTCAATATATGACACTTTTCAACCCGTAACAGCCTTGTGGAAGGCCACGTGCCAAAGAAGACCCCTGCATTCTGCATTCGACTTGGGCTAAGATACTTTTGTGTTAGACTGCTGAGACTCTGACATTGACTCTCTTAGCAGCTAGTGTCTTACCGTAATTCACAACCCCACCGTCATACTAGCCTTGGACTTGAGGGTAACAAAATTAGAATTTTCCTATATATGTGCTTTTGGGAAATGCTGAAACAAAGAAACCAACCAAGTGAGAAGCTTCTGATTTCTCCTTCAGCCTCCACATTTGAAAACCTGTCTGGACTTACAAACATCTGATTGCTCTGCTCAACGGGTCATTGTCTCTGTCCTATGGTGGCAAGAGAGGGCCTTGGCATCAAAGGACCTGGGCCTCAGTTCTGGCTCTGCCCCTAAAACATTAGCATGACCTTAAGGTAAATAATGTCTTTCTCTAGGCCATTGTTTATTCATGTGCAGAAAGAAAACAATACTTCCCTCCTGGAATTGTTAGGAGGATTAATCAAATTACATTAATCTTCACAATTAGTCAGAGTCTGGCATGGAGTTAGTATATAATATAGCTTTCTAAAAAAAGTGGAAGCAGATTTCTTATCTGGGAACGATGATCTCACCCTGCTCCATTGGCATTCAGTGTCTGAGGCACAAGGGATTTGGCAGCTAGTAAGATAAACCTAGAGGTACATATTTGAGGGGATGGCCTTTAGAAGCAGAATTATCATCTGAGGGGTATAGGAGGATTTTACTTCAGGAAGAAGCTTCTATCATTCAAACCTAACCAAAGCGAGGCTACATTTTAAGGGAGGGAGTTTTCTGTCTCGGAATCTGTTTAAACATAGGTGACATGACCACTTGGAGGAGGTGTTATAGGGGCACTTAATCATAGGATGAGAAGCTAGAGATTTATAAGACTCATATCCCATGATTATAAGAATAACAAGGTCTATTAATAAAAGATTAGACATAAAACTGGTACTTTCTTATGGAATACTGAGAGACAAAAAGTGTGCATGAAAATATGACCAGGGGAGAAACCCTAGTGGTGGGCCATGGCAGCATGGATGGTGGAATCATGGGAGAGAGTAGTTTGGAAACTTGGGAGTGTAGTTCCCCTACGACATGATTTTTCATAGAACATGATTTTTCATAGTTCCCCTACGACATGATTTTTCATAAACCTGGAAAGGGCAGAATACTTCTCCAAGCTATTTTCATTGTCATAGCCCAGCTCATAAGCCTTATGTTCTTCTCCAGTAATCACCCCCTATGAAAACCAAGCCCACCGCCCAGTGTTCCAGGGGATACCTGACTTGTGCTTCAACCGAGGCCATGCTCAGCATCAGGACACCACCCACTAGGCTGTGGTAGAGCCACTCCGTGTGACAGGGCCAGGCTATGGGGCATCAGATTCCCTCTCAGGCAGCATGGTTCTGAGCAACTGGAGAGCTGGCTGTTGATCGCAGACTTCCCAGACACAGAGTGGGGATGGTCAACCCCAACACTCACTGAGGGCTTAAGAGGGGGATCTTCGAAAACCTTGTGGTCCGTTAAACCCATCATGCCTGGAATTCTTGCCTCCATTACTACCTCATTGGAAGCACGTCTGGCTTCTGTGCTCACCACATGGTTCTTCCTGCTTCTGCAGCCCTGCACAGCCTCACTGCTCCTTGTTCCCTCAGTAATTTTTCCTCTGTACCATATGGAACCTCTATACCGTGGCAAACACACTTCTTACCTTCAGCTCCACAGCCTGACTGAAACCTGGCTCTCTCCCTGGACCCAACTTGCCTCTTGTAGTTGTTCATTCCCACACATAACACATGCCTCTGGGGAGGTGGTCGGGCACTGAGCATTTCCCCCTCAATGCTCCCAGATCCTCTCGTTCCTCTACCAGAGTAGAACAAACCTTGCTCCTGGGAAGCCCTCTACCATCTGGATCTGCTTTCGATTACATCCCTAATTGCTCCACAAATGGTGGAAAGAACTAATTTTAGCATTTCTGCTATTTGCCACGTCATAAATTTTGCAGTGTGAATTAATCCCACTTAATCTCAGTTGGGATCCTTGTTCTTCCCCCTTTACTAGCTATTTGACCTTTGGAAAGTTATTTAGCCTTTCAGAGCTGTGGATGTTTTCATCTAGAAAATGGGGATAAAAAGTTTACTAGAGGAGACTGTTGTGAATTATATGACACAATATACGGGAAATCATCACAGTAGGCAAAAAGTATGAATTGAATCTAAATGAAAACACTTTCAGGAGTATAGATCTAATTTACTCTGACATAATTAAGAGTTAGGTATAGCAATTTTCCTAATATCAGAAACTATCTGGTAAAACTATTCTGTTTGACATGGTAATGACAGATATATGTCATTATATATTTGTTAAAACCATAGAATGACTGACAGAAAAAGTGAACCCTTAAGTGAATTTTGGACTTTAGTTAATAATAATGTATTAATAATGGCTCATCCATTGTTACAAACATACCACATTAATGCAAGAATTTAATAATAGGGGAAATTGGAGAGGATGGAATACATGGGGACTCTGTACTTCCCACTTTAATTGTCTGTAACCTTAAAGCTGCTCAAAAGCAATCTATTAATTACAAAAAAAAACTCGACTAGCTGTATGAAGCAGGTATGTTCCTGAGCTCATAATGATTGAAGCAGGTGATGGGTACATGGGTTTGATCATACATCATCTCTCTAAATTTTCCATAGTAATAAAGTTTTTTTTAAAAATTGTTTTGTTTAAATGGAGTCTCTTAGTTATTCAACCAGAGCAAGCTATTTGACAATATCCCCAAATATCAGGCATTTGTTTTAACTCATCTCATATTTATTGATGACCTATAAATCATCGAATTCAGGGTTAGATGCAGTGTGGGGTTCCAGAACACTTTAAGGCATGATGGATTCCTCCCTTGGGAAGGTGGAATCTTCTTGTGGAGGCAAGAGGCTGCTTTGGAAATGAGTGTGTGACAGCAGAACACAATTCCGACCCACACACCAAGTGCAAGTTCAATGAGAAATCTAGAGAAGACTGAATACAAGTTCTGTCAATAAATCTCAAACTTTAGAAGCTTTGGCATGTCAGGAGTTCTACTGGGAAAGAGGTATAGATTTTTTATTGACTTTGAGCCGTAGGTTGTCACATTCTGTTCAACCTAGATTTTTGTTTTTAAAGATTTTTATTTATTTATTTGACAGAGAGAGAGATCATAAGTAGGCAGAGCAGCAGGCAGAGAGAGAAGGGGAAGCAGACTCCCTGCTGAGTGGAGAGCCCGATGTGCGGCTCAATCCCAGGACCCTGAGATCATGACCTCAGCTGAAGGCAGAGGCTTAGCCCACTGAGCCACCCAGGTGCCCCTAGATTTTTGTTTTTTAATGACAAAGCAAATACAGGTGATGCTGAACCCATTTAGTAAGATCACATTCTTTAATAAAAAGTAAGAGAAAGGAGAAACAATATAAAAGCATACTTCAAGGGTGAAATGGTACCCAAAATTGGGCTGGATGCTATCTTCTGAGCAGAGCACGAGACCAAACATTCAGCTGTCGACGAAATGATCGTTCAGGTAGTTGCTGACATTAAACTGTGAGTGTGGGCGCTGAGAAGAGTTCAGATAAGGAGAACAGTTTTGTTCCGTATCAGTTTAAAATAAAGTGTGTCTATGTGCATACATCTTTTACAGACTTATTGTGGCCTTTGTAAAAAAATCCTTGAGACCTTATGGAATACTTACAGGAGATTTTTGCCTTATTGGAGAATTAAATGATGGTTCTGCATAAGATCCTAATGTTCTTATAGAACGCATATATTAAGTGATTTATTGGGGGTAAAAAAAGAAAGAAAAGATTGTATATTCAGATTTTTGTTGAGAAGCTCTGAAACCACAGCTCCTTGGGAACCAGGAACACTTTGGACTCTGTGCAGGACTATTTGTTATCCTAAAATGAGATTTCAAAATCAAATTTCCTGAAACACAGAGTCGAGGGGGTTGTAAATTTCAAATGCTGGCAGTTGGAGCAGCACACAGGTATCTTGCGATGACTTTTAATTTAGGTCTTGGAAAAGGAGAGTAGGGATTTGGATCTAATTAATCTTTCTATTCTTTAACTTGCAGAGTCTTGAATAGGAAATAAACTTTTGAGGATGCAGAAGAAGAATATCTATCTCTACTGTGGAATTGTGTCCTCTAACTTCTTAGGGGAGCTTCTAAATCATTCCCTGTGTTCCTAACTGCTGCCAATTCCTAGAAATTTCCCTGGTTTCAAGAAACATAGCCAAGAAATCACAGCTTTTATCTGGAGAGAAGAAAGAAAGGTATTTGCAGTGGGCACGCTTTAAACATAGACGGAGTAGCATTTGCATATAAAGGAGCAAGTATGAGGGCCCGTGGTTTCCCTGACCTGACTCATGGAATCCCGCAAGCCAAGGGAGCTTTTTTTTTTCTCCTCTATTTTCTCCTGTATTTTCAGAGGAAAAAACTAAGGGTCAGTTTGTGGTTTTCCCAAGACACCCAGCTAACATGTGTCTGAGTATCTGATTCTAGCTTCATCTGACCCCCAAAGCCTGGGTTTCCCATTGTGATGCTTTCATAGTTTTGGTTTATTGAATCTGGTTCAATGATTCAAGCAGAGGAGGAAAAGTGAGGTTCTTATCTCATTCCCTGAAGGCACTCAAATCATTATTAAAAGGATCATTTGTACACAAAGCAAAGAATTTGGGATAATTTGAGGGACACCCTCTCCTGGCCCCAAATAGCCTCTTTTCCCCTAGTCTACAAGAGTGTTATTCATGTACATTATTGGAAATCCCACTATGACCTATTCAATCTTTGGAGTTAAATATTCCTTTTCCTTGGTTATTCTTTTTTCAAAGGAATATACACCCAAGGAAAGATTCCATATTAATCGTTAAGACTATAGTCTTAATAGTCAGTTAATTCCATGCCTTCTCCTTTCTCAGAAAAGACTAGGGGATTCCAAGTTAGTAGAAAAGGAAAGACATGCTGTTTGGGTTCTTGGCCTGGGACTGTGGATTGCTAAGAGTGCAGGGATAAGCCAGCTAAGAAGTTAGCAACAGAGAAGAAGTTAGTAAACTATTGCTAATATTAAAACAGAAAATGTATGTTCATTGGCAAGGTCTTCACACTTTAAGAAAAAGGCCTTTAGGTTTCACTTAGCTTTATAGTGACATAACCATGTAGTGAAATTCTGTTCTGGAATCCTGGTGTGTAGCCATCAGGTACCAGCTCACACAGGTAAGCGTGGGCAGTGAGCTTAGACTGGCCAGACACAGGGCTCGGTGCTTAGCATTCTACCTTCACAGTGACCCTGACTGGTTCTTCGACCCTCCGTGCATGTGTTATCAGTGGTAATCACAACCATCTTCACTTTTACAAAGAAAAAGAAGCCAATTATTTCTTACGTACAGATCATTTTATGGGCAAAAATAAAATCAATGTTCATTTAGGCATCATCGGCATAGGGAAAAGCACTGAGTTTTAGGCCAAAAAAAAATCTGTCTTCAAGTCCTTTGTTTATACTAACAAGCTGTTTACCTCTAAGCCGGGCATTTTACTTTAGGCCTCAGTTTTCCATGGGGTGCCTGGGGGGCTCAGTTGGTTGCCTTCAGCTCAGGTCATGATCCCAGGGTCCTTGGATCAAGGTCCATATCAGTCTCCCTGCTCAGCCGAGAACCTGCTTCTCCCTTTCCCTGCCTCTCTGCCTACTTGTGCTCTCTATCTCTCTGTCAAATAAATAAATAAAATCTTTAAAAAAAAAAAAAAGCCTCAGTTTCCTTAACTATTAAAAAAAAGGAGGGAGGGAGTGGATATGAATAGCTGCTTTAACTCGCAGAACTTTCTGATGAATTGGCTAGTCCAGTTTATTTGGGCTAATGATTCGTCACAGATACTCGGAAGAAGAGGCCAGGAAGAGAAAGCCAGGTTGTTGCTCCTCAGAAGAAACCCTCGGCCGATCTCACAACATGGCTCGAGGCCCTAAACATCTTCTTTCTCTCAGACACGCCATTATGTTTCCTTATCCAGCTCTGTCAGATTTCTATAAAACTGCCAAATCAAGGTTTAAAAAAACCTTCATGCTTGGTATTAAGATCTCTCAAGTGTGTGTGGTGCTTGTCTGTAAACAATATGAAAATGACCGTATCTCCAGAGTAGCTGGAGGCAACACCAGGTAAACACAAGCAGAACATCTGTGACTACAAATCAAACCCATTCATTTCGGGAGGCTGAATAACTCAATTACACGGTGTCTCTTGATTCCTCACCAAATAAAACATGGACAAAAGCAGAGGAGAGAACCCAAAAAGACAGGCTGCAAGATTACCCAGCGAGTATTTCCTAACACACAGCACCCAGTGGGAAATTCGCCCAATGAGTCTGGTGCCGATGACCAGCAACAGGCAGGCTAGCCCCTCCAGTCCTGAACTTTGAGGTTTAAAGCTCCAGTCTCCTCTGCGTCTTCCCTGTGGCTAAATGCAGAAGGAAATTTTTTGGAGTTGTTCCACCATGGTCTCCCTGAGCAAGCTGTTCTCCAAGGTGGCCATAGTGACACCAAGTTGCCTCCTTGAATGGAGACCTTGCAACACTGAAAGGCAGTTTAGAATGTAAACATGTCCCTAAGCAGCTGCAACCCCTGTGGATGTGAGCTTGGGCTGTGCTCAGCAGAGGCTGCATGGAGGATCTGCTCCCCAGCTCAACTACAAGATGCTGGCTCATATTCTGGTAAGTTCATTACAGAATGACTCTCTTAAAAGACCTCTATAAACTCAATATGGATAAAAGACCTCAATGACAGGAATCCATCAGAATCCATCAGAATCCTAGAGGAGAACATAGGCAGTAACCTCTTCAACATCGGCCTCAGCAACTTCTTTCAAGAAACGTCTCCAGAGGCAAAGGAAACAAAAGTGAAATGGAACTTTTAGGACTTCATCAAGATCAAAAGCTTCTGCACAGCAAAGGAAACACTCAACAAAATAAAGAGGCAACCCACGGAATAGGAGAAGATATTTGCAAATGACAATACAGACAAACGGCTGATACCCGGGATCTATAAAGAACTCCTCAAACTCAACACACACAAAACAGATAATCACCTCAAAAAATGGGCAGAAGATATGAACAGACACTTCTCCAATGAAGATTTACAAATGGCTAACAGACACATGAAAAAATGTTCATCATCACTAGCCATCAGGGAGATTCAAATCAAAACCACATTGAGATACCACCTTATACCAGTTAGAATGGCCAAAATTAACAAGACAATAAACAACAAGTGTTGGAGAGGATGTGGAGAAAGGGGAGCACTCTTAACACTGTTGGTGGGAATGCAAGTTGGTACAGCCACTTTGGAAAACAGCATGGAGTTTCCTTAAGAAATTAAAAATAGAGCTACCCTATGATCCTGCAATTGCACTACTGGGTATTTACCATAAAGATACAGATGTGAAGAGAAGGGTCATCTGTACCCAATGTTCATAGCAGCAATGGCCACAGCCACCAAACGGTGTAAAGAGCCAAGATGCCCTTCAACAGACGAATGGATAAAGAAGATATGGTCCATATATACTATGGAGTATTACGCCTCCATCAGAAAGGATGAATACCCAACTTTTATATCAACATGGACAGGACTGGAGGAGATTACGCCGAGTGAAAGAAGTCAAGTAGAGAGAGTCGATTATCCTATGGTTTCACTTACTTGTGGAGCATAAGAAATAATGCGAGGACATGGGGAGATGGACAGAAGAAGTGAGTTGCAGGAAATTGGAGGGAGAGATGAACCATGAGAGACTGTGGACTCTGCGAAATAATCTGAGGGTTGTGGAGGAGAGAGGGGTGGGAAGTTGGAGGAGCCTGGTGGTGGGTATGATTGGGGGCACATAGTACATGGAGCACTGGGTGTGGCACATAAATAATGAATTCTGAAACACTGAAAAGAAATTTTAAAACAAAACAAAAACAAAAAAAGACCTCTAGAATGGTAAGTGATTCCAGGCTAAGTAAGGAAATTAATAGACAACAATGCTCCTGCCGTTCCCACCTGACTACTTTCGAGGATAGCATTATGTTTCTTTTTTATTATTTTTGAAAATAATTTTTAAAGATTTTATTTATTTGACAGAGAGATGCAGCAAGAGAAGGGACACAAGCAGGGGGAGTGGGAAAGAGAGAAGCAGGCTTCCTGCTGAACGAACGGGGAGCTTGATGCAGGGCTCAATCCCAAGACCCTGGGATCATGACCTGAGCCAAAGTCCAAGGCTTAACCACCAAGCCACCCAGGTGCCCCCATTATGCCTCTTCTTGATGTGGGAGTGCTCTGAAATGCAAAGTATCTCCCTGGAGTAGGCTTTGGGTTCTTGGTCTTTGTGCCTTGAATGCAAGAGCCTAAATACCTGTGTGACCATTGGTAAGAAAATCTATTGTCTCACCCAACCAAACTGAAGACAGAGCAGCAGAAGAGCAAATTTGCATCAAGTGTTCCAACTCCTGGGAGAGGAAGGTTTTCAAGAAAATATACAAAAGCACCAAAGAATGAAGCAGGATGAGGAACAACCTTCGCCAGAAGAAACTGCTCACGTGGGTGAACTAGGTGAGAGCTTCCCGGAAATTGCCTTTACAGAGAATTAAACAAGAAATGTTGCAAGCGTTAATGCGGCTTTGATTCTGGAGACTTCAGAATCTGCCCCCATTATAATCACCAGGCTATGAATCTCCAGGAAAAATACAGTCTCCGGAAAACTCTTCCAATGCCCCTGGACTCGGCTTGCTTTGAAAGAGATTTGGGACAATTTGGCCCAGCAAGGTGTAGAGAAGGCGCCAACTGAAGAATGAGAACTCCCAAGAGCAGGAAGACCTCTCGCCGATACCTTGAACTCACTGAACACAACTGCCTCACAGCAAAATGAAGTTGTAAAACACCGGTTTTCCTAAGTTTCTAGACCAAGGACTTCATTGGGGAAAAAAAAAAGAAAAAGAAAAGGAAAAAAGCACGTGTTCTCACGTGTTCTTAAAAGAATCAATACAAATCTTTACCAGCAACAAAATTAAACAGCTTGTCTCTGAAAGGCTACAAAGTCTTCTTCAGAAAAAAGTGAGCGTATTGTTTATTTGTATCAACCCTGACACTAAGGTAGAATATCCTTGAAAAAAAAAAAACTGCACCAAGAGTGAATTCCAAACTGGAAAACAATGATGTTCTTTGACCTCTATTGCCCATATGGAAGATTTTGAAAGGATTCATCGAGTGTTGCAAATTACCACAACTTCCTCTCCACACTGTGTCCCTGCTAAGGACAGTTGTAGGATTTGCCTTTTGGCTGAAGTCAGAACATTCCCAGGACCAATTCCAATAAATGTATATGTTCTCTTTTGATATGATAGAAACTGACAAAAAAAAAAAAATCCAGAATTGATTATTTCTCTGACACTGGTGGTCACATAGCACCTTGATTCAATGATGCTGTAACATTTTGTAGGATAATTACTAGCTATAATTATAAATTCTTGTACCACATAATGAATCATGTACCCCCGATTATAAGAATGCTCATCGCTACTTATTTTGAAATAATATGTTCAAATCAGAATTAAAAGTATACTTTTTCTATTTTCCATCTCAAGACAGTGTCCTAAAAATCAACTTGGCTATGAATGTTGGGGAAAACCCTCGCCCTGGGTCACGATGTTCCTGTGTGCCAAGACAACTTGGCTGAGAAAGACTGGATAAGACTCCTTCATATAGGATGAAGCTCTACCTCTGGCACAAAATTGACTGCCAAGAAAATGTTCAAGGAACATGAAAGAAGAAACGATCAATGAAGAAAGATCATTTTCGAGCTGACTAAAATAGAACTTCTTCCCCAAATAGGGCTCATATATTCAAAATGTAAGCCAGATCATGTCATTTCTCTGCTGGAAACTTGCACTGGCTCTCCATTTCCCTCCGAGCAGAACTTAAGCCCTACACCCCTTCCCCCAACATGCCCACCTGTGCCATTCCCTCTGCACCTCATCCTTCATCTGCACCACCCCCCACCCCCCGCCAAGTCCCCTTCACTCTCCCTGCTCCAACAACTCTGGCCTCTGGGCTATGCCTGGAGTAAGCTAAGCCAACCTTTACCTCAGATCGAGAATTTGCATCACTTGTTCTCTGCTGGAACCTTCTTCCCTTACATGTCCATGGGCAAACGCTTGCTTACTCTTCCTAATACCTGCTCAAGCGTCACCCTCTGGGTGAGGCCCACCTAATTCCATATTTGAAATCACAAACCTATACCGTTCATTTTTCTGATTCTCCTTACCCTACTCTTACTTTTCTGCCCATAATAATTATCACCCGACATCACACATAATTACTTCTTTGTAACATTTATTGTCAGTCTTCTTGCTAGAACCTAAGTTCCAATCTGGCAGGATCTTTGTTTTGTTCACCAGTGCATACCTCAGAGACCTAGAACAGTCCCCGGTAAACAGGAGGCATTCAAACAATATTTGTGCAATGAATATAAAACACGTTGAAAGGGAAATACACATAAAGAGTGCCATGGACGGCATTTGCCTGGGAATCTAGAAGAAGTATATGGCCTCGTCTTATGTTGCCTTTTTGCTAATAGAAATGATATTGTTTATTCATTCATTAGATGAGCATTTATCATCAGCACCGACTATGCATCAGCACTGTGCTAAATGCCAGGGACGAGAGAGAGAAAATATAATCATCCCTATCTTCAATGAAAGTGGAACCTAGCGCCACACAGGAGAACATCCAAGCCAGTGTCAGCAGAGGAGGGGCTCAGGAGAGACAGAGAGGCCCAAACTGAGAGCCAAACAGGGACAGGCCAGAGGAGGGGTGCAGGGAGTGTGTGCAGAAAACATTCCAGATGAAGGGCTTAGCATGTCCACGGTGCCCTGTGCCATGATGTGGCTCCTGCTTACCTTAAATTCTAGGCTAAGCAATGTGGACTTTCTCCTAGAACAGTAGGGACCCGTGGAAATTGAAATAAAGTCTAATACGGCCAGATTGACATCTTAGGAAGATGATTATGTCCTCTGGTTCTCCAGGTGTGTTAGGCATTTAACGAGTACTTACCATAATCAAAATGCCCTCCCTTTGTGCTATGGGGAAAACTAAAACTATGTTTTAAACATCAGAATAAGATGTATTAAGAGTTTTATTTTTCCACAGTCGATTGCAATGTGTTTATGTTGGAAAAGATAGGAAGATCTTTTTAAATTTTCTTTTTCGTTTTTCTTCTTGCTGCATTATTAAATTAAATAATTAAAGAAATGCCATTTTTTGTAGGTCTCGCACAAAGCTGGCTGAGAAGGTAAAGGACATACAGTTACAACTTAAAACGTCAAGAGCCCTCCTTGTGGCTTCAGAAATGGGCAACAGAAGCAAGCTGATATGAATTCTGAAAGCATGTTTGATGCAAGTGACTAGAATTTGTGAAGAGGCAAGGCTGTGCTCCTTCTAAGCGGCTGGGCAGGAGAGCCATCCTGTGAGTGGTGCCAGACGCTGCCATGGGTGTACCTGACATGTGAGACGCTCCCCACCGGGCTTCCCTCTCTGGACATCAGTGGCGTCAGGAGTGTGCTGGTAGTTGGCCTCAGTGAAAAAACCCCTGGAGGAGGATATCCTGCTATGCCCTTATGTCACCTCTCTGAGGTTGCATGCTATCTAGTCACTTCTGGGGTTTCCTAGCAGAGAGTCGGGGCTTAGCCGTAAGATGAAAGCATTTCCACAAGTTTGTGCTGCTCAAGGTTAGATCTTCCTGTTCTTGACTGGATCTCTCTGTTCAAAGATTGCCAAAAGCAAAGCAGGGCTACTCATTCTGCAAGAGTTAGATTTGTATCCTACGCCTGCCCCCGAACTCTATTCGGATCTTTGAAAAAGACTTATAAATAACTTCATTATTTGAGCACTGTTTTTGTATTTCTGGCATGTTTTCCAATACCATCAAGGAAGTCATTGTCCGATTCTCAGCAGACACTTCCTGGGTGTCCTACAAATTTCATTTAATTCTAACACTGTGTCCCTGGAGATCACGTGAGATCCCACTGGCTAAGAGCTTAATCTCCAGCAACCAGCTCCCCCACCCGGCCCCCTGGGCTCCCCTCTCCCGCACAGGCACCCTACATACTGGTAGGTGGGGCTGAAAGTTCCAACCCACCACACAAGTCTTTCTGATGATCAGCCCCTTTGTGAGGCTCTCCAGGAACCCCCTCCTGAACCCACCTCAGATGTGCTCCAAAGACTCTTCTTATGAATAACAAAAGACACTCCTATCTCTCAGGAAATTCCAAGGATTTTAGAAGTTCTGCCAGAAGCAGGGGATAAAAATCAAATAATTTTTTTTATTGTATTCTCATTTTTTAAATAGCACTGGTTAAGAAACTGGACTCTAAAACCAGGCTACTTGGGTCCAAATCAGGCATTACAACTAACTAGATCTGTTACCTCAGGCCAGTTGCTTACCCTCTCTGGTCTTAGTTTCTTCATCTGTAAAACACAGATTAGAAACAATGATGGGGTCCAGAATACACTATCCCAAGATATGGCACCTTGGCAGATTAAATATCTTAAACTGAAGGAATTTTTTTTTTAAGATTTTTTATTTATTTCACAGAGAGGGAGATCACAGATAGGCAGAGGGGCAGGCGGAAGGGGGGTGGGGAAGCAGGCTCCCCACTGAGACCCGGATGCAGGGCTTGATCTCAGGACCCTGGGATCATGACCTGAGCCAAAGGCAGAGGCTTTAACACACTGAGCCACCCAGGCACCCCTGAAGGATTTTTTTTTTTGTTTTTTAGAATGGCAGAAGTAGGAAGATCACTCTGAACTCTCCCTCCTTGTCCTTCTTTGACACACCTTGTGAAACTCTGAGAGAAAGGAAGATACTGTTATCACCAGGGATGGGAATTTGGGGCTGAGAAATCTGTACAAACAAACCTTCTTAAACTCACTCTTATCTTCCTAGTTAACTTCTTCCCCATCTAGACCTCAAGCCCAAACCCCTTTGTCTGAATTCTCCACAAGTTTATTGTTTCTTTGCCTAAAAGGTATAAAAGCTCTGGTCACTTCTTTGGGTCTTCATTCTCTTGTGAAGGCTCCCGTGTATGAGTAAAAACTTAGTAAAATATGGATGCTTCTCTCCTGTTAGTCTGTCTTTGTCAGTTAAAGTTTCTGACCCAGCTGGAGACTCTCGGTGGGTAGAGGGAAACTTTCTCCCGGACAACCTCTCCCATATCACAGCACTGTAGTTAGTTAATATATATAAAGGCTTGGAACAGGGCCTGTGCCCTGTGAGAGCTTTGTCAATATTAGCTCTGATTATCCACCCAGGGCTTGGAACAAAAGTCTGCATTAAACACTTAAGTGAAATTCATGAATACCAGCTCCAGGATTAATAATCACATTGAACAACTGATCTGATCGCGTTCCATTTACTCAGTTTTCCTGCCTTATTTGATGGCATATGTAATGAACAAGGATCGCACCCATGCCTAAATTAACCCTAACAAACAGTTGACAGAAACTTTAAGGCAGTCGGTCTCATGCTTTGTGATTGTTTCTACTAAAGTAGCAGACTTTTCTGCTGGGCTTCGTGTCTGCCTTTTTTCCTGCGGTTGTATTTTTTCAAGTTCAGAAGCAGCACACGGCGCTGAAATCATACGAGCCTGGGAGTTTGTAACGTCTGAACCCACATCAAGGTGTTAGAACTATTTAAAGAGACACTGAGGCATAGTAACAATTTTAAGAGTTTATCTGAGCAAAAATCAGTTTGAATCAGGCAGTGCCAAACTGGAAATGGCTTGGAGAGGTCCACCAACAGGGGCTGGGTAAAGAATTTTACAGAGAAGATTTAGAAGCAAAACAAGGAAATTGCTTGATTGGCTAGAGGCAAAGCTATAGCCATTTGTGATTAGTTAGTCGTTCTTAGGGTTCGATTTCTTAACCTTGAGGGATTTACAGGCTAAGGATTCGGTTTGCTTATCTATTTAAGCTACTAAGGTATCAGAGCTGTCTCCGTCTAATGGCCTCCTTGTTTAATTAATTTAGCCAGACAAATGTAGCAGTCAATGATGATGAGTTAATAGCGGAGCTCAGACCCAGAAACATGCCCCACAGACCTAAAGGAGCTAAATATGCCTCCCGGAAGGGCCTTATTTAAAACGCATTAGAATCCTCTGTGCAGTTGACAAGAGCTAACAGAGTCACCAGAATATTCAAACTGAATCATTTACCCCTTATTATGACTTAATTTGAAAGGGTGAATTGTCCTTTATTTATAAATTAAAGCTCCACATGGTTGGAATTCAGCAGTAGGGACTAGCTTCAAAAAACCAGGAATTGCTGGTCAAGTCCAGAAAAATCTAAAGAGTAAATCTTTTAATTTGGGCTTCTATCCTTTTAAGGATAATGCAAATGTGCTCATGTTTGGAAGCATACATTCTTCCTTGCAGACTTTAATGTTGAAAATAGAAAAGTTTAAACTGATGGCATTTCTACCTAACTTATACATCAAATTCTTACTGAGGGACAATTACATCTCAGGCACAGTTCTAGGTTCTGAAAAACAGCAATGGAAAAAAGAGCGACAAAGAAGTCCACTGCCCTCAAAGACTATACTTTGTGGAGCAGACATGTTGTGGAGGGTGACTAAGGGAAGGGAGTAAAATACATAATGAAACAAAGAACCCTTTAAATAGAATGGTCAAGGAAGGCCTGACCAAGAAGGCAAGGTTTAGCAAAGACCTCAAGGAGGTGAGGACTTTCCTAGGGGAAGAACATTCCAGGCCAAGGACCCAAGACACAAAGAAGCTCCAGGCAGGGCACGTATGATGTGTTTGGGGATGGGCAACAGGAGAGGGGTGGCTGGAGCAAAGTGAACAAGGCTGGCTGGAACACGACCTGAGTGGAGAGACGTAAAGATAAGGGGAGAGCATATGAGTCATATAGGAATTTTGGCTCCTCTAAGGAATTTGGCTTTTATGCTGGCTCATGGAAAACTTGAGGAGTTTTGAGTCCAGGAGTGACATGATCTTATTTACCTTTTAACGAGATCAGTCTGGCTATTGCATTGAGGATAGACTAAAGGAGGCAGAGGAGACCAGGTAAGAAGCTATTTCTGGAACTCCAGTGAGAGATAAGGACTTTTGATCACGGTAATATTCATGGCAGCAGCGAGACATGGACGGACTCCAGACATTTTGGGGATGGATCCCCAACGGGCTCTGCAGACAGATAGGAGATGATGTGTAAGAGCAAGAGAGAAACCAAAAACAACTCTAAGGTTTTGGCCCAAGCAACTGAAGGTTGGAGTTGCCATTTGCTGAGATGGAGAGCACATTGGGATAAACAGGTTCGGAGAGATGAAATCAGACATGCAAAACTAGACCCGTTAAGTTCAAAATACTCATGTATTAGCTCTCTAAGCAGCAATGTCGAGTAAGCACTTTGCTTTTTAATTCTTCTGCATCCTGAATGTATTCCTTACAGCTAAGTGCTTCCGTAGTACTGAGACATATTTGAATTGCCCCTTGATAGAAAACATGCTGATGAACTTCTGTAAGAAGCTG
The DNA here is from genome assembly GCF_022355385.1 of Mustela nigripes. Lineage (NCBI taxonomy): Eukaryota > Metazoa > Chordata > Mammalia > Carnivora > Mustelidae > Mustela > Mustela nigripes. The sequence continues at coordinate 49,092,076 of NC_081562.1, read as the reverse complement.
AGAACCTCAACTCTGGCTTTCAGAGAAAGTAAATCGCTCGCAGTCAGAATATAACTTGCATGCTTATAAGGAGTAGAGAGCATCCCAGAATAGGGCTGTCTACAGCAGCTGCCACAAGTCTCCAAGGGGCAGACCCTGTTTAACTGTTAGGTCTCAAAGAGGCAGTGGTATTTGGAGTTTCCACACTCTTTGGCACCAAGTCTCAACTTGTTTGGTTCTCAAGCACGAGGGAACCCCATGTTTCCTGTGCCAGAGAACTATTTTTGCACAACACAAGTTTCAAAGGCCTCAGCATAAATACCCAAGTTGTGGTCGACCTCTGTCAGGCGGGACAGTAGCACTAAGAAACCGGAGGTGAGAGGTACAAAAGGAAGCAATGTAGGGATCAGTTGGGAACAATGGCAGATGGCAGGGGGGGAGATTTCAGGAAATCCAAAACTCCAAGTAGGGGTTTAAAAACCCAAACGCTGCTGCTGACAGGCAGATCATGTCAAAGGGGAGAGAACCAGTCTGGAGGGATAACAGGAAGTGATGTGGGCTGCGGTGATTAGCAGTAAGAGAAGGGGGGGAGGTGGGAGGGGGGCGGTCCTTCATTGTTCTGCAGCGCTGGGAGCACCATGCAACCAGATTGACCCTTATTGCCAGAAATCGAGATGTTTATATGAAATCTCCTGATTTTGAAATGTTGGCATTTAGTGCACATTTTCAAAAAGCACTGTGTAAAAGCCAAACAAAACTTATTACCTGTGTGGCTGCAAGCTGCCCTGGGTCTCTGGAACACAGGACAACTTGCAGCACTGCCATTTATATACCAATAGTCTTAATTATTGACTAAATCCAGCCACGAAATTCCTACACAGTTATAGCAATCATTACTCCTACACAGGAGACACCATTTTTTCCAAATGTGACCTGAAGTTTCTGTTTCAATAGGAAGTCCCAATATTCAAATACAGAAGTGTGAAAACAACGTAAGGGTGCACAAGAATCCCTGCCCTTTTCAGAACTTCTGAAAATGAAAGTTATTGGCTTTTGTTACTATTTTTGCATAAATCTTCTCAAATTAAAGTTGTCTACAGAGGATAAAGTTGCCTAAGTATGATGTTGAATGAGACAGAGCCACGCTCTGCTGCTTCCAAAATAGGTTGACATTTTATGAGATTCTCCCCCAAAAAAACAATTTTTTTTAAGGCTGTTCGGCTTCAGAAATTATATAGGCTGATGGGAAAGAACTAGCTCTGGCTGGAATGAACAAGTGGAAGGAGAGATTTCCATTATGATTAAGACTAGCCTTCATAGTTTTTCTTAGTAAGTCATTTTTCTCCATCATTCTATATAGAAATCTTCATTGAAAAGCAAGAATACTGGATGATTGAACAGATTTGGGGGGAAGCTTGAACTCAATTGAGATCTTGTGATAGCCTCTAAGCTAGGGTCGTCTAAGCAGGCGGCTGGACCCTTGGTCAGGTGCTGTGATTCGAGCAGGGGTCTGGGAAGAGTTCTGTCTTCTAGGGAACCTTCCTAAGAGGACTCTTGTCTTAGAGTGGCTTCATTTCTACTCATACAAATAGATTTGGGGGGCAGGGGATGTCTGTCTGTCTGTCTGTATATATGTATGTATTTATTTTTCTTAAAATAATTGAGAGGAAAAAAAATAATTGAGAGAGGCAGATCTCTCCAGAGTAGATTAATATCTTAAAGTTCTTACCAGCTAATGCCTTAGGTGGGAGAGTGACTTCTTCCCTCCTACTCCCCAAACAGGGGCAGGGAGCTGAGGAAACAAGACCCTAAAGTAATGGCCGAGCTCCAGGAGTCGGGAAGGAGGAGGATCCGGAGGCTTGAGTGTGTCAGTAAGTTCCACCTCATGCTAGCTCTGATTCCCAAGAGAGCAAGAGCACAGCTAGAGTCTCCAAATGACTGTTCACATGGTCCCACAAGTGACAACTCAAAGTGTCCTCAGGTTTCTGTTAGGGGATTGAGACAAAATCATCTACGCCTTTAGATGAAAAGAAAAAGTGACTTAGAATTTAGAGAGAAGAGTGACTGTTTTAGTGAATTTCACCCACGCTCCCATTTTATAGATACCCCAAATCCTTTTAGGAAAACTTTTAATGATGAGAGAAAAGATGTGCAGAAAGCCAGGGAGGAAAAGAACGAGGCTGGAAGAGCTCAGTTCGAGGGGAAGCTGACAGACCAGTGTGACTTGGTCACTCACCAGAATATTGCAATCCTGCTTTGCAAACTTCAAGAGATTTGCTGACAGAGGGTTAAGAGGGGTAAGCCTGAGGTCGGAAACTGCTGTGGAAAAATGTGTCCCTCTTCACAAATAAGGAAGTTCTCAGTCTGCTCTGGACCCTGGTGCAAGTGCCAGCTACATGTGTGTGCTCAGTGATTTCGTTGGCACTGCGTAAGACCTTGTCGGATTTCAGGATATTAGTGTCCCCCCCCCCCCCGCCACCCACTGATTTACTCTTCACAGTCCCGTTAGACAGTCTTCACCACCAATTAGCTCCGTGTGAAACTTGAATAAAAGAAGGGTGGAGGAGAGGTATCTTTCTCTTTTCCATTGCCTTATCAAGTTACAGACTATTAAATTCTTCTTAGAGGGTCATCATATTATTTTATTCTTGCTAAGTAGCTCTGGGTTATGGATATTTAGTCATTTAACAAGATTTGGCTGTGCTCACAACACACAACAGCTTTAGATAAAGGAATGCTTTCAGCGAAAGATTATGTTGATTTTTCATTCCTCAAGGAGGAAAATCTCACCAAATACCATGATACAGACACTTTTGTGTTTGTTTCAAAGATCGGAAATAGGCAGTAATTTTTTGCTGTTGGATAGTCTTTCTCTACCAAGTCAAATTATTAGTCAACATTCCCCTCTACAAATGTGATGGTACTTGTCTGAATCACATCAGGAACGTGTAATTCTGTACTGGTCCACATTCTTGAGAGATCATTTCTTTGCATAAATTCCCTGGATCTGGCTTCTTTTTTTTCCCCTCCCAGATGCTGTCTTAATAGCTCAGTAGTTAGAGGAAGCAATTCTGTTCAACAGAGGTAGGCACATAAGGAAAGGCAACATAAGGGCTGAGCTGGGAAACAGCACCATGGAAACAGTCCTGCAAAAGAGGAAGAGACCCTCGATTTTGCTTGGGTTGAGAGTGCTGATGTCAGGACCTCTGCGGAGGAGATTTCTCCTCCCTTCCGCTCGCCAGCCATGGAGGGGAATGCAGATGAACCGCTACAGAAACCAAAGATGCCCCTGGTAGGTCAGAAGGAACCGTGTGGGCCTTCTCCATGGCCCAGAGCAATCAGCAGGTCATTCTGGGCGGCTAAAAGTGAGCTTTAACCTCAGATTTCCCTGAATCCAAATCCGTTGACTGCCCATTTCTAACAAGTCGCTTAACCATTCACCACCTCCATTTCCTCTTCTTTAAAATCAGAGAATAACACACCTGCCTCACTCTTTGGGGGAGGCTTCAAGGACATGGCGCAGGCAAAACAGCATAGAGCTCAGCACGTAGCTCAAGGACACAGCAGTCGAGAAGTTCTTTCCTCTGAAGTATGTATTGTATGAAATGTTTGTCAGGTTCCTCACTCACTGTGGATTAGGCCTAGAGAAAAGATAATAGGACGCTGGCATAAGACAAGAGAAAGGGGAAAATAAAAGGACTGGAATGGAACAATCCCCGTGAGAGGGAGAACACACAGGGCTCTAAGTGGAAAGAGGCAGACACAGAAGCAGTCAGATCACTCAGAAAGGTGAGCCACGCGTAGCATGAGAACATCATGGGATGCGAACATTCTGGTCCTACTTTCATGTCTTGTTTTCTCCCCTTTACCTCATGCTTAGCCTCACCTCAAATGCTTCGGCGTGTGCCTATCTTCCTTATAAAACTTTCTATATAGTCTTGGGGACAGGTGGGTGGCTCAGTCAGTTAAGCACCTGCCTTCGGCTCAGGTCATGATCCCAGGGTCCTGGGATCAAGCCCCACATCTGACTCCTTGATCCGTGGGAAGCCTGCTTCCCCCTCCACCTGTTTTTCCCCCTTCCTGTGTTCTTTCTCTCTGTCAAATACATAAATAAAATCTTTTAAATAAAATAACAAATAAATAAAATTTTCTATGTAGTCTCTCCCTCTTCTCCTGACTCTTGCTGCCTCCCCACACCCACACCCATTTTCTTCCTCTTCATTCTTCCCAGTCCCTCTGCTAGGGTTTATTTCTCTTCTGCTGTTGGATGAAATCGTTTCTCTCTATAGTCTGCCAGCTGCTTTACATTTTTTTGTCCCTTCCCCATCCTGAGAAACATATTTTTTCTTTCTCCAAAAAGCAATCCTCTTTTTACCAACCCACTGACACACTCCTTCTTAATCTCTTCTTTATATATTGATGTTATCCGTTCACTAGTAGTTCATTACTTCTTGGGTCATTTCTATTTTTTTTTGTAAATTGGAGATGCCAATCAAGGGCCATTCCCCTGCACATGTGCAAAATGCACACATTTGCTCTCAGGCCTTTAGAGTTTTTTGTATTTCAGAACCTCTGTAGAGAACACTGCTATGTAAAAAGTGGGCTTATCCAACACTGTCTTAGGCGAAACAATTGACAAGCACCGTGTATTGACTGTAATAGATTTTCTTCAGCCAAAGCTGTTTTGGAATATAAAAGTGTTAAAAGGACTATTTAATGAGTACTCAAATTGTTCGATCACCAAAAACAATTTCTCTTCCTTTTGCCAAGCTCATTGAAAACAACAACAAAAAAAAGTGAATTTGGGGCTTAGATTATCCAGTGATTGTTTATACAAGCTTAATGAACAAGCGCGTTGTCAACCCATTTAAACTGAACAAGAGTGTGACTATGAATAAACATATAATTTAATGAAAAGCAATTCCCCAAGGACCTAGGTTTGTGGAGGGCACTCCCTTCTACTGCCTGTAGACTCCTTGACTTTTCCATCTGCTTGAGCCAAAGAGGCTGATTTACTATAACAGGAGAAACACAAAATTCCTTAACTTGTGCTTGGACTTTTTTGAATCTGGTAAAGTGAATCCTTTAAACCGGTTTTTAATAAAGATCAGAATCAAATTGTTCTTGGAAATGTCAAAATAGGAATTTGTCCCCAAAGTCCTAAGCCAACAAAATTTGACCATCTTGTGGCACGTGCTCTCAGGGAATACCCATTCCCTTCATCTCTGAAATGAAGGCAATTTTGTAGTCATTTGGTTTGGGAAAAAATAGAAAAGACTGTCGCAGTCAACAACGCTGGCTTCTGACCCTAATGTCTCCTCCACCCCTACCTGGGGCTCTGGGCATGCCATTTTATTCTTCCCATCTCACCATTCTCATTTGTGAAGTACGATTTGCCTTGGGTAATGGGTTACCGAGAATGACCACAGCTGCACAACCATGTATACATGAAAAGCTTCTCTGAAAGTTTGTTTTATGACATGAAATGTTTCTGAGATTGAGGTGATGGTGGTGGTGATCCCGTTAAATCTCAGCTTAGTCCTGAAAGTGGTAACCAAACAGATGGGTGTGAAAATCCTATTAGTTCACACAGTAAAGTTCTTGGAATACTACCTGGACATAAAATTACTCTTCAGGAAGGTTCCTGGCCTTAGACTTTGTGCTGCATTCTTTCCATCTAACTGAGCTTTTGGAGGCCCCCAAAACTGGAGTCAGTTCAGCATCTCTGGGTTTCTCTGATGGGCAGGACTACACTGAACCAGACTCTTCTGAACTTGCCCTAGAACAGACCTGTATCCAAGGGAGGCCAAGAGTTGTATCCCCAGACGGGTTCTATGGAGTCAGAGGGTCCAAAGATGCAGGAGTGGCTCATACCTGCAAGGCTGAGGGACCTCAGTGTCCAAGGCTACCTAGCGAACTGGGATCATTCTAGATCCTGATGGTGTGTCTCTTCTTTATAATACCTCCAAGATAGTGAAGGGAAGAGGGGAGTGTCTTCAGACTTTTGCATTTTCCGTTAAGAACACGTACCCCTTAGTCTGAATTTAAACAGTCTATTCTCAGCATCAGTCAGAAGCCAATGCACTGATCCTCAGGATAAATGACACCTGGCCAATAAAACTGGGCTTTGGAACACAGTTTTTTTCCTCATTTATGAGAACTTGTCCTCCCTGAGTGATTGATCAATCCTGTCAATGGACCACTGGGAAGAGACGTGATGGGGGAAATCTTTCTGGATTCCACGTTTCCCTGACTTGTTATCTCATAATTATGTCTCGCTTTAGCTGATCATTTTAATAACCTTTATTGCAAAACACCTTGATAAGCAGCTTTAAGAATTCTGTATGCTTCTGAGACCCAAAGGTAGCAAGGAAAACATCTGGTGCTTCCATTATTCCTGGTGTCTCCTTACTTCAAAGGCCGCTCTCTTGGGCTCTAAAGAGGGCATCCAAATAATCAGCATCTGCCCCTGCTTCCCTGTGCCACTACCCTCAGCTACTTCTGGAAGCCACTTCTGTCTCTACTCTTACTTGTGTCTTTCTAACATACTGCAGCCAAACTGATCACTCCTTGCTAAGCACTTTCCTCAGGTCACCTCACGGCTCAGAAATCTCTAGTGTCCTTTGTTTTCATCCACACCAAGTGGGAACTCCTCTCTCTGGCTTTCCCTGCAGTCCAGGACCCGGATGCACCCCACTCCACTACCCGCCATGCTGTTCCCTGGTCCTCCTCAGCTCCCCTCTCTGTTCCGGGGGCTGCTATTCTTCTGCACAGTTTATTCCCACTTCTCTGCCTTCACTCGCGTTGTGCCCTTGGCCTGGAGAGCTTTTTCTTCTGCCTAAGAAAAGTCTGCTCATTTTCTGAGACCCAGATCAAATTCTGCCTTTGCCAGGAATCCCACTCTTCGATTCCTCCAATGAGCAAATTCTCCTGGCCCCCTAGAGTTATATGGCATTTAGATTCCATAACCTATACTAGATAGGATGGATATATATATATATATATATATATAATCTATATCTCCCTCTGTATCAGGAACTGGGAGAAAAAAACATGGCACAAAGAGTTTAATTAAAGGACTGTGTACATTGAGTATGGATAGGGCAAAGTGAAACAAACAAGGGAAAATCAAGCCCCCAGATTTAGCCACAGCAAGAAACCCTGACCACCTCCAGACTTAAGGGGGCGAGGGGACTGAACATTGTCCAGAACTCCAACGGAGTAGCTCTAGCTATAGGAAAGGGCTGCCTGACCGAGCTGATGGCTTTAGTTAAGGGACACAGCTAACCTGTGGTGAGCTGGCACGGGGAGAGCCAGGGAGATAAGCAGCCTGACCTGGTTGTCCTCAAGCTGCTGGGTCTCTTGTCAGGACCTTCCAATGGTTTAAACCCAACTAGAAGGTCATGGGCAAGGGAGCCCATGGACACCTTCTGGAAAGCCTCCCATGGCCCAGAGCAGGGTGGAAACGTGCGTCTGGGGGAGAAACCGGAAAACAGAAAGCACCTGTTCTTCACCGTGCAGCTTCTCCCAAGCTAGGTGGAAAGTGGCTTGAAAATAGTGTGTGTTTGGTTATTACCCTCCACAGGGCCTAGTAGGCTCTAAATTAGAACAGGTGTAAAACTTCACAGACATTGAAGATCATCAAATAAGTAAGTAAATAAATAAATAGTAACTCCCCCCTCTAAGTCTGGTATCTTTTCAAGCAAGGCAGCCTCGGTTTTCCAAGTCAAAGTAAAAATCCAAGTTCCCTACCATGACCGGGATCCTGGCTCTCTCCATGATGTTTCCCGCTGCCCCTGGCCGGGCGCCGGCTGCCCAGCCTCTTCCGGCGCTTCCAGCATGTTTCCACCGCAGGCCCTCGGCCTGCAGATTGCCGCCGGCCCACAGGCTGTTACCTCATCAGGGAGGCCTTCCCCGCCGGACCTGAGTGAAAGAGCCCTGCCTCCGGTCTCTCTCTATGAGGGTACGAGGTACAAGGGTACCTCACTTCGTTGCCCGCATAGTGCCCCTACTCACTTGACATGCGCTCTACGTGTTATTACTTGTAGTTCTCCTTGCGCTAGAATACAAGATCTACGCAGCCAGGACTTGATCTGCTGCTTCCAAATACCCAGAGCCATGCCTGACACATGGCAGGAACTTGATCATTGATTTCATAAATATGTATATATGTATAAATATGTATATATATGCATATATATCCATTGCATATATGGGTATATACACATATATATGCATGCATAGTGTATAATGGGCTACATATATATAATATATACATATATTATATATGTAATAAGTTATATGGAGCAATAGAGGTCGATATTGAATATATATATTTATTATATACAGTTTACCCTTGAACAATATCAGGATTAGGGGCACAATAGCCCCATGCAGCTATAATCCCCATATAACTTTTGACTTCTCATCAGGAACCCTAACTTTGTGAAGGCGACAGTACCAACCCTTTCCCTGCTACCCCAAGTGTCCCCTGTTTTGGTTGCTGACCCGTCTCCCAGAATACACTACACCTTCTTATACCTTGGTACCGCTGCACACCCTATTTCTTCTGCCTAGAATATCCTGGCCTGACTTGTCTTACTGGCAAACTCCCAAGCATCTTGAAAACCTTCAGGGAAGCACAGCTTCTCGGATGCCAGTCACCACTTAGGTAGAGCTCGTCATTCCCTCTGTGTGTCCCCATTGGATCTCTCACCAGCCTCAATTTCGACCCTATCACATCATTCAGTGTCTGGTCTCTCCTGGACTGCAAACTTCTTAAGAATGATGACCAGAGCCAGAAATGATTTACTTAACTGTGTAGCCCCAATTCTGACAGTACAAAAATATGTTAACTGGTTACCGTGAATCAGATAAAAGAATGAGGTCCTAGATGGCCAGAGTGAAGCCTAGCCCACCACATCTGATAAGTCATCATATGGTGGAGGCCTTGTACATAATAAACTCTTTGTAAATGTTTCTGGGATAAAAGGGTTAAAGGGGTGAATGTGTTGTGAAACCAGCAATTTTCTTGTTCATTTCCATTTCTATGATCACTCCTTTTCCCTGGGAAAACTTGACTTCCTTCCACAAGGTTCCATTCTGAGTTACCCAAAGTTTCCTTCTCTCTAATCTGGCCACATCCTGCCTACCTATTTGTTATTGAAGCCTGGATTTTATAAACATACGAAACAGATAGGGTTTTTTCAACAGGCAAGAATCAAAGAGCAGACACTTACCCACAGACTGGAGTCCCCGGAGGAGGTTATTATTAGCAACAATCTACTCTGATCAGGCCATGATTTGTGAAGATTAAGCATGATAATATTTGGGAAACAATTTAATAAAGAAGTAACTATTCAGTATAATTAATAATGATGCATTAAAGCAATAAAGTTTGAGGGTAGTAACTCCTAGCTTTTACCCAGTTCATTCTCCTTGAAAGTTCAAGGGGTGCATTTGTATACGTATTTGACCTTAATTTAGGCTGATATTTAACAAAATATTTAACAAAATGAGAGGAATCCAACAAATTGTAAATACTAATTTTGAGCTAAGTAAGAATTGGGTGCCATTGATAATTAAAAGAGCCAAAGATTAGACTTAATAGCAAATCTTCCTTAAGACAAAAAAACCAAAAAAATGTAAACTGAAGTGATACTTGCCATGTCATAAAACAACATAGTAGGAAAAGTTCTCCCAAAATGTATCTTCTTCTTTCTTTGGTTAAAGTTAATAATTCTTTGTGTCCTTCTATTTAAAAAAAAAAAAAGTCAGTGCTCCTTTTCCTCCTGTTTAATGTGTAGATTAATATTAATTTGACACACCATGAGTTCCTGTAGCTAGTATTTCCCTTATTCACGGAAAGCTGCCATATTTAGTTTCCACTGAAGGCACTAAGAAGAAAGGGTTTTTTGGAGGGACATACCATAGGCAAAATTCTATTCTTTGCCACTTGTCTCTTTTGCCAACGCCCCCTATCAGAATTGCCTCTGTAAGGTCCCGGGAGAATGAGAGGGTCAGAGTCCATCTTTGAGACCCTCCGTTTCATTTATAGAACGCTGAGGGTGCCCCATCCAAGGGATTGCTATGACAATTTGCAGACAGTAGGGGCGATGGGACTCCGCAGGAGGTGGCCCTCCTAGTGATTTGGGTCTGCTCTAACTCAGGCCTGCAAACTTGGTCCAGCCAGAGGCCCTGCAGATTGCCGAGGCGGAGCACAATGGGCCCAGGTCCCCCAGAACTTCAGAAACTGGGCATTTCTCCCGAAGGAAGTGCCCCGAATAGCTTTCAGCCCGCAATCCTTCCTAACTGTTGGAATGACAACCTGTGACCTTCGTGCAAAGGACGTTCCACACACCACAGGGCACAGGTGTGAGATGGGAAATCACTTTTTCAGCCTTCGAGGGAAAGAGGCTGTAGATGGCAAGCTGGGAGGGCAGGGACATTCTCCCCGTGTCTCGGAAGGGGAGAGAAACTTGTCTCTGGGAATGTTAAAGGTGTCTCTCCCTGACCGCGGGGAGCGGAAAGGAGAAGGTGTGTCTCTCCGCGTGGCCGCGCAGGAGAAAGGCTCTGAGTTGTAAGGAAATGGGAGGTGTCTCCGATGTTTATTTTTGCCTAGCAACCCACAGCCAACTGCTTCCCCAGCAGCCATCCACAAGCGCCTCTCAGCCTCCCCTGTCCTAGAGACTGGAAAGCGGTCACTTGGTGTCAGTAAATCGGGGAGGGTGTGTGTGGTGGAGGTGGAGGTGGGAGGGCACCCCCTCCTTCGCCCACGCTCAGGGCTCACCGAGCTAAGCTGTGGCCCTCTTTCGGGCTTGACTTATCGAGGTGACCTTCGCACGACTAAGTTATTTACATGATAAACTGGGGAGAGGGGGCGGTTCAGCCACTGGGACCGGAGTGGGGTGACAGTATTGTCTGTGCGCAGCCGTTGGGTTCAGAAAGCTGAAAATGCCTGTGTTTGGGGGGCACTCGTGGGAGGGGTGGGGTCTCTGCAGCGATTTCGGGGGAAAGAAGCAGTGGTAGGTTGCGTTGTAGGAAAAAGGAGGGGTGCTTGCAGGGGCTGGGGGCCGGGGAGGGGAAAAGGTCTTTAGGAGGGGAGCCGAGGGGAGCCGTGCAGATGGCCGGAGGGGGAGGCGGAGGCCGAGCGGAGACTGCAGACTTTTCCGGGGAGTGGAGGGGTGGCTATGCAGATGACTGGGTGGGGTAGTGACTCCGGAGGGTGGCCGGGGTGGGGGTGGGGTGTACGCGAGCGCCTGTGGCTAGGCTGGGGGGGGGAGGGGGAACCCGGGGGCGGGGCCTGCGCCGGCTGCGGAGGGGCGCGGGGGCGGGGTTGCCCTCCCGGGCCGCGCCGCGCGCGGGCGCCAGAGCGAGTGTGCGCGGGGGCGCGCGCGCTCGAGCCCGGGAGGAGGCTCCCGAGCGAGTCGGTCGTGGCGGCGCAGCCCGCTCCCCCGCGCCCTATGTGAGGGAATCGGGGAGGCCAGCGGCGCGCAGGGGAGGGCGAGGCATGTGCACGGGCCGGGGGGTGCTGCAGCCGCCCGAGGAAGAGGAGGACGGCGGCGGCGAGGAGGAGAGCGGGGGACTCGCGGCGGCGGGCCCGGGCCGCGGGGATGCAGCGGACTGTGTGTGTCTGGCTGTAGCTGACGCGAGGCGGCGAGGAGGCGCCGGAGACCCGCGAGAGGGGCGACCGGGAGGCGGCGGCGGCGGCCGGGAGAAGTAGCAGCAGGACGGGCGGCGGCGGCAGCGGAGACGGCAGCCCTGAAATGCATTTTCTTCTCCAGCGGCCATGTTAACCAGGAAACCTTCGGCCGCCGCTCCCGCCGCCTACCCGACCGGTAAGGAGGGCCGGGCCGCCACGGCGCCCCGGGCGCCCGCCCCCGCCGGCCCCCGCCGGCCCCCGCGCGGCCCGGGTCCAACCCTCGTGGCGCGGGCGCCCGCCGCCTGCGGGACCTCGAACAAAGTCTGCGCCGCGGCGGGGCCCCCGGGCGGACGGCGCGCCCTCGCCTCGGCTCCGCTCAGCTCATTGTTGCACGCCGGCCCCCGGGCTCCACCGAGTGGAACCCTCGACCCGGCTGGCGGGGGCCGTCCCGGGCCACCCCCCCCACCCCCTCGCCCGGGGCTTGGCGAGGCCATCGCGCCCTTGTCGGCGGTCCAGTCCTCTTCCCGGCCTGCGGCCGCTTGCAACGTGGGCCGCCCAGCCCCGGCCCAGCCCGGCTCCGCCGCGGGGTCGCGAACTCGCGCGCCGGCGCCCGACTTAACTTTGCAGCTGCCTGAGCCCCGCCCGGGGCTGCGCGCCTGGGATCCGGGGCCGGGGCGCCCTTTTAGTTCCCCCGGACGCCAGTTTTTACCATCCGGCCTGTCTCCTGGGGAGAGCGGGGTTCGCTACCCAGAGGGGTGGGGCGGGGCGACGGGGTCTGGGTGACTTTCTCTCCCCTGACCCTCTTTTGTCTCCTCTTGCGCGTGGCTCCCAGGCCGAGGAGGGGACAGCGCCGTTCGTCAGCTTCAGGCTTCCCCGGGGCTCGGTGCGGGGGCTCCCCGGAGCGGAGTGGGGACCGGCCCGCCCTCCCCGATCGCCCTGCCGCCTCTCCGGGCCAGCAACGCTGCCGCCGCAGCGCACACGGTGAGACCCAGCCCCGCGGGAGGCCGGGGGGAAGGGGTGCGGGAGGGGCCCGGGGCATAAACACCCGGACGGTGGTGTTCTGACGCCTGGAAGAGAAAGGTCGTAGTGCGAGTGTCTCCACGCCCCTGGCTAGTGGCCTCTGTTGGACGCCACCCTGTGCAACTTGGGTGAGCCCAAAGCTGCAGCCACAAAGGAAGATTCGTGGCGTGGGCCCCTCACTTCCCCTCTGGAGCCCGCCCACCCCTGCGCTCCTCTTCCTCGGAACTTCCTTCTTGCTTTTTTCCTTCTTTTTCCCTCCTTTTCCCGTCCTTGCTTCCCAGAGCTCCTTTTCCTGACCGGATAAACATCCCCCAGCACCCCCCCACCACCACAACCACCACGTTGAGTAGTGGGTATTTATAGAACAGATCTGTGTTAGGGGACAGTCAGGCCGTCCTGCCCGGAAAATCGATCCCCCAAAGAGCCTCCCAAGCCTGGCTCCAGCTAGCAGGGAGCACCGCCAATTGCCCCCGCGTGTGGAAGCATGTTTTATGAGTGCTACAGGTTTGAGCACAGCAGAAATTGTAATTAACATTAACAAAAATAAGAGCCACAGCAGCAGTCAAAACAACAAGCCACCCCTGTAAGGATTCTGCATTTGGATATTATTCAAAAGGAAAGAGCCGCCTTTGCTTTGGAAGAGAGAAGGGCAGGGCAGGGCGCCTGGCAGGTGCCTGTGCCCCTCTGTGGGTGGAGAGGGAGGGGAGAGCCCATCGTGGGACTAGTGGCTGCAGATTGGCAAGCTGGATTTGACTGCAGCATGTACCTTTTCTCAGCTCGCAGAGATCGCCCTTGGAAGGTGACTGATTAGAGGGGCTGTGCACTTTTGGAGGTACTGATGGTTCCCCAGGTCCTATATCCAATTGGATCCTCCAGAGGAACAGCCCAAGGTGGTTCTGCATGAGGGACACTTGGTAGGAATATGGCTTCATTTGCCTCCTGAAAGTTGAATTCTTGTAGAAAAGGCCATTTCTGCTCTACAGAGAAGCAGCTCAGGGTCATGTGTTAAAGGGAAACTTCTTCATTAGAGAATTTGTGAGAGGATGGATGCAGCGGAGTATCTCCCCTTAGACCTGGACTGATGTGCACAAGTTGTATAGGAGAACATTTTGTTTCTAGTCATTCTCTCTCTGTCCCTCTCTCCCTCCCTTCTCTCTCTCCCTCTGTCCCCTCTCCCCTTAACATGTGACCAAGGGCTAGGAATTGACCACACTGAAGTTAACTGATTGTGTCGCACTGTTGATGGTGGAAGAGAATCAGTCAGGCTGGTTGATTGTGTATGTTAATGGTTGAGTGTTCCTGTTACAGTGATGTTTTAGTTGAGGAATTGCCATTGGTTTTAGGGGTTTGGGTTTGTTAGGTTCGGAATTGTCTGACAATTTGGAAATGATCACATCCACTTTTTTCCATGTGTGAATGCAATCACATGACTTGGCGTGACCTGGAAAGAAGTGCTTGGTTTGCGTCTGGATTCCAGGAGTGGGCTTTACTAGATTTACTTTTTCCAGTGGGTACACGTAACGAGATTAGAGAATACAGAAGGTGTCCACTGGAGGAACAGCCTGCCGTGGACCAGAAATGAAAAGATGTGAGGGTCGTTCTGAGGACTCCCAGGAATGGATGTGTTTATTTTCTTGTGGTATCTGCCTGATTGACCTGTTTTTATCTTACAGTTAAAATTCCAGTGTGCTATTGGTCATTAGAGACTTGGTTTGGAAAGTGTGAAGTTGGGTTTTGACTGTGGTTTAGTTTTGATTTTATTTGTACAACACTGCAGGTTTCCTAGAACAGGAGAGTTTAAAAAGACCACACAGCATTTACCTGGTTTTACTCTTTGATTTTACGGGTGAGGAAATAGGTAGGTTAACTGGTTTGGTCAAGATTCCCTAGCAAGTTGATGTCAAGGCTGGAGCTAAAGGCCAGCCCTTCTGAGCCTAGCTTCAACATCTAGTTTGACACCGCTAATCCTAGGAAGTTGTGTTTGTTTTATTATAAATGCAGGAATCTTTGCAGATTCATATTCTCATATGTCTTTCAGGTGTTGATAAGGTTTTTTTTTTTTTTTTTTTTTTAAATCCCACAGCAATTATACCTGGGAAGAGCTGTTTTAGAATAAGGGGGGAAAGCGTATTGAGGAGAGAAAAATGACCTTGTCACAGGAGCTTGCCCATATTTTCCATTGTAAATGATACAGTTGGTGGGTAAATATGTGATTATAAAGACTGTGAACTTTGGAATTTATTTAGTCCATTGCCCTTTTGTTACCTGTCTCCATGGATAAATTATTGTATACTTAGTCATTTTGTTTGTTTCTGTTTGTTCTAAAAGTGTGCCCAGTGACTGTCTCAATTCCTATTTTTTTTTAACGTTGTATAGGAGATAATATTATACTTATTTTTTAATTCCCAAGTATTAGTATTAGATCAGTTTCATAAATATTCTG
Organism: Mustela nigripes; assembly: GCF_022355385.1. NCBI lineage: Eukaryota > Metazoa > Chordata > Mammalia > Carnivora > Mustelidae > Mustela > Mustela nigripes. The sequence goes on along the minus strand of NC_081562.1, from coordinate 49,076,993 downwards.
ATGTTTAAAGCCATCTCCAGTTATCATTTTACCTTTATAATATAATTGGGATTAAAGAAGAATGAGTAGTCTCGTTTTAAAAATAGGAATATTTTGAAGAAGAAAAAGTAAGATATTTGCCTTAGGGCCACATAGGTTGTCTGTGACTGAGGAGCAACTAAAATCCAACCTTTTTGCACTCAGTTCTATTCCATAACACTATACACCATTTCTAAGATGTCTTCAGGAAGTTTCAAGATGCTTAAAAATGTTAGCACAGTGAAGGATCTTCTATTTTCCACTTTATTATTGGAAGAGATTAAAGCTACCAAGCTTTTGTTCTTACATAATTTTTAATACTAAACTATTTCATGGTCAGAGAAGGCTTCTGTGGGTCTCTCTGTTTGCACGCATACATCCTACCTGTCTAACGACAGCATTCATTCTGTGTGTGTTTTAAATGCGACAGCCATTCTAGGTGGGCCCCGGCAAATAGGAGTAAGCCACGTCCTGAGACTTCAGGAGGCGGAATGAAAGGTTTTTAATATCCTTTCCCTTACATAGGCCTGGCATATGTGTTCTGGAAATAGTGTGGTTCTTCTAGAGCTCCCCCCACCCCTTTTTTTTTCTAATCAGTTAATTGTGCTTCAGAATTTCGTCGTGATTAGAGAGTCCTGCACTGTTTGAGATCAAAGGCCTTCCTTACCACCGCCTCTCAACCGAATCCCCCTTAACATCTGGAGTTTGTTTTTTTTTTTTAAATGACACCCGTGGCTTTGAGGTGTTTAGTCGATGCATCTACTCTGAGTCCTTTTTAACTGGCTGTCGCTTGCCTTTAAGTCTCTGCTGAGGCACTGGAAGGCTAACATCTTGTGACTCGGGTCACCAGGGAGGATTCCCAATTCCCCGGGCTTTAACTTCGTGTTTTCTTATGAAGGTACAAAGGTGGTTCCCACATGGAACTCAGAGAGTTATCAGTTAGCAAGGGTTTGTTAACATGTGTTCTTCTAATCAATTGATCTGTCCTGAGTGCTTTCTGTCTGTTTGGGTTTATGTTTATAAGGACTTAACAAAGATAAGAGGTGACTCCGCCCTTGAATTGCTCACAGCCAGATGGGTACCTCCAGTGTCAAAACAGGGTAAAATGAACTAGGCATTAACAGTCTCTCCATGGGCTAAACGCACAGGGAACGAAGGGGGACAGTTCATTGGAAAGGTGAGAGGTGCACTGGACATTGAAGACCTAGGAGTTAGGAGAGTCCAAGCAGCTTTTGGAAAGATGATAATAATAGCTCTTCTTTACTAAGCACTTTGTACATTTTACCTTATTTAATCCTGATAGCCCTAATGAGAAGCCCTGTTGCCTTTTGTTTAACAGCAAGTATTCTGAGGTTCAGAGAGATTAAGTAAATCACCCAAGGTCACGCATTTAGTAAGTAATAGAGCTGGGATTCATTCCCCGTGTGTCTAATTGAAGATGTCTCAACTCGTAACCACTATGAAACATGACTTCACCAAAAAGCAGAGGAGCATAAAAGAGCTTGGTGTCTCCACCAGTCTTGGGGAATGCAGCTTTTTTACTCTCAGAATTGTAACAGTGGTAGATGACATTGGAAGGAAGGACTGAGGTCATTTATGTTCTACATTTCAGAACCTGGAGTCCTAGCCTATCAGTTCATGTATTATCTATGGAAATGGCATAGAGTTGTAGGCCTTGAGCAAAACTGAGGTTAATATCAGATTGACAGTTTTCAGTTACAGCTCCAGAAGTACTTTGGAGAGAAGAGATTTGAGGAATTTTAGACCTAGAAGCAAGGGGGCATGTTAGGAGTCCGCTTCCAGTGTGCCAGTGAAAGACAACAGGAGTGGGTCGTGATGCCGGGTCCCTGGAGAGGAAGTAGGATGGAGAGAGATGACAAGGCCTAATGGGGACTTGGAAGGTGAGGGAGACACTGAAAAGGATTTCCAGTTGTAAAGCTTGAGTGACCGGCGGTGAAGCCTTTTGTTCATTGGAAATTGAGGGGATGAGAGGAGGAACTGGTTTGGGTAGGAAAATCATGAGTTGGGTTTGAATTGCTTGTGGGAAAGGCCATGGGTCTGTAGTTGGACACAAGGGCCAGAGCCCAGGAGAGTAGATTGGGCAGGCCCCAGCTAGATGTGGCATAGGTGGCAGATGTCAGCCGCAGCTGTGGTCAGGATCAAGTAGGGAGAATTAGTGGGAGTTGAGAAGCCAGGAGCGTTGAGGCTTGAACCCTGGGGAATCCCTGAACCCACCCAAGGGTAGGTGGACTAATAGTTGAGACAGCTGAGAAGAGTCAGAAAAAGTGTTTGGAGAGGGAGTAGGTGAACCAGTTACTAGTCAAGCTCTCTTTGGTGCTAGTCACTAAACGTGTGTGTTAAATTTTTAATTGTGCAAAACATGAAGACTGCTGTTGCAAAAACTGGAGTGAATTTCTGATGCTGAGAAAGTTTTGCTTTGTTCTCTTTTTAGGAGTTGCTAAAGCCCCAAGGTTAATTTTGTCCCTATTGAAGCCTCATGCTTTTTTGTAGTGTGTACACTACAAAATGTAATGTAGGTTTTTCTTCTGAATCACTCCTTCCCACCTTGAAGAGAATGGTTCTCTAGAAGAGATAGCTTTTGAGTTTCAGGTCCTTGTATTTCCTGGTGCTTAAAAGACCACAGTGGGTCTTTGGAGGAGGGGTGCAAAGAGAGTGGGCTTGGACAAACAAAAGCAGTTGGACAAGCCTGTATTACTTTTATATACACTCATGGACTTCCTAATTCATCTTTATGGACCATTCCGCTTTTGGCATCGAATGGGGATATAATAACCTGTCCAGCTACCCTGACAAAAGTTCACTTAGCATGAATATCATCATCTATGACTTTAATAAAAGGGTTTGACTAGAAGTCTTCACAGAATTGGTGTGAGAAGTAAAATCCCTCACTCTATGAAATCACACTTTGGACAAGCCCAGGGACTATACTATATTTTACTTTGTTTTAGAAGCAAGCAGAGAGAAAAGTCATTCTTCAGATAATCACTGTGCGGACAATATGTCAGTTAAAGAAAATTCGAAGGTCTTGGTTGGCTACTAAGAAGGACGTGAAATTTTGTTTTGGAATCCAGGTGATCCCAAACGACTTCCCAAATTGCGATATTACATATACAAACTGCTTCTACTCTTTTGGTAGTATAGAAAGCCCGAAAGGTAGGATTCAGAAAGTGCCACACAGAAAGAAATACCAAAGAAGATTTCAGTTAATTTGTTATAAGCTCCTAGAGAACAGTGCCTCTGCCCCTTGTGTGGCTAGACTTTAGCTGATACTGGTTGAATGAATGAGGTGGGTTGTGAATGAGGAATTGATCCTTAAGATTCTATATAGGAATCACCAAGCAAGATGCATTAAGACTTGTGGGTGGTTGTCTGAGGCTGGTGAGAATTCCTAACTGAGAAGGCATCGTGGCCGCTAGGGCTCTCCCCTCCCTCACATCTTTGCAATAATAATACTTGAAAGAAATCCCAAGCAGATTCTCAGTAAAAGGCTGGGGGCCCCTTGGCTTGCACTGGCAGTTTTGTTTAGACAGGAATGTTCAGGGTTGGCATGTGCGCCTGAAATAGAAGTCGCTACTTTGTATTCCTTGTTGGAAAGCCGAGTATCCCAGCAGCCCACAGAAATACACTGTGTGCAGAGCTGAGCCATTGACCAAAGGAAGGCCCAAAAGTGTGTGGTGGATGGTTTGTCGCGCTGAATGGCCTTAAATGGTCATCCCAGTCAATGAAGCCCAGACGTTTTTAAAAATAGATGAGGGGTTTACAGGATGCTACAGTGCATATCTACATGGGAATCTCTCAAACCAAAAAGTGCAGATTTTTTTGCCAGCGGTTCATACATCTTCCTAGGTATAGTCAGTTCTCCAAGTAGTAGAGAAGACCCGAGAATGAATATGCTGATGTTTTTACAACAGAGCTAGTGAGACAGACGTGGCCCCTGCCCTCCTGGCAACAAGGAAGCTACTGAGTGAACCGTGAAAGGGGGAGGGGCGGAGCCGGCACGGAGACCACATGTTCTTGTTATCTCTGTCCCGTTTCGTTTCATATTAGGTGTAGGTGGAGCGGGATGCCTGGGGCGTACCAGGCCTTGTGCTGAATGTTAGGTAGAGGCTAGGGAACAAGACAGATCTCTTGGCCTCCAGGGGAACTTTCTCTGAAGATCCTGCATAAGTGCAACCAATGACTGGTCTGTCGGGCGAAGTGCTCACAGTGTCCTTGTTTGCAGGATCTCATGTTGCAAAGCCTTACCAAAGCCGCTCGTCCTTTATTTTCTCAGAGGCTGTCAGCATCAGGGTGTTTGTGATGGGCATACAGCTCCTGGGCATACATCTCCTCCCTTGTAGTGCACCTGACTCCCCCCTGTTAGTGCAGACAGATCAGGTTTTGTAAAGGTGGGCTGGGGGCTGACCTGGAAAATAGCCCATGTGGACACACAGACTTCTTGCACCCTCCTGACGGTTGCTTTCTGCATTCCAGATCGGCGGCAGTAAGCACACAATGAATGATCACTTACACATCAGCAGCCACGGCCACGGCCAGATCCAGGTTCAGCAGCTGTTCGAGGACAACAGTAACAAGCGGACAGTGCTCACGACACAGCCCAATGGGCTCACCACGGTGGGGAAGGCGGGCTTGCCGGTGGTGCCCGAGCGGCAGCTGGAGAGTGTCCACAGACGGCAGGGCAGCGCCACATCTCTGAAGTCTATGGAAGGCCTGGGGAAGGCGAAGGCCACCCCTCTGACCCCTGAACAAGCAATGAAGCAATACATGCAAAAGCTGACCACCTTCGAGCACCATGAGATTTTCAGCTACCCCGAGATCTATTTCTTGGGTCCAAATGCAAAGAAGCGCCAGGGCATGACCGGTGGGCCCAACAATGGAGGCTATGACGACGACCAGGGATCCTATGTGCAGGTGCCCCATGACCACGTGGCTTACAGGTACGAGGTCCTCAAGGTCATCGGAAAGGGAAGCTTCGGGCAGGTGGTCAAGGCCTACGACCACAAAGTCCACCAGCACGTGGCCCTGAAGATGGTGCGGAACGAGAAGCGGTTCCACCGGCAGGCGGCGGAGGAGATCCGAATCCTAGAGCACCTGCGGAAGCAGGACAAGGACAACACCATGAACGTCATCCACATGCTGGAGAACTTCACCTTCCGGAACCATATCTGCATGACGTTCGAGCTGCTGAGCATGAACCTTTACGAGCTCATCAAGAAGAATAAGTTCCAGGGCTTCAGCCTGCCTCTGGTTCGCAAGTTTGCCCACTCGATTCTACAGTGCTTGGATGCTTTGCACAAGAACAGAATCATTCACTGTGACCTTAAGCCCGAGAACATTTTGTTAAAACAGCAGGGTAGAAGCGGGATTAAAGTGATCGATTTCGGCTCCAGTTGTTACGAGCATCAGCGTGTCTACACGTACATTCAGTCCCGTTTTTACCGGGCTCCGGAAGTGATCCTCGGCGCCAGATACGGCATGCCCATCGACATGTGGAGCCTGGGTTGCATTCTAGCAGAGCTCCTGACTGGTTACCCACTCTTGCCTGGGGAAGATGAAGGGGACCAGCTGGCTTGTATGATTGAACTCTTGGGCATGCCCTCTCAGAAACTGCTGGATGCGTCCAAACGAGCCAAAAATTTTGTGAGCTCCAAGGGTTATCCCCGTTACTGCACTGTCACGACTCTCTCAGACGGCTCTGTGGTTCTCAATGGAGGCCGTTCCCGGCGGGGGAAACTGAGGGGCCCACCCGAGAGCAGAGAGTGGGGGAATGCACTGAAGGGGTGTGACGATCCCCTTTTCCTTGACTTCTTAAAACAGTGTTTAGAATGGGATCCTGCGGTTCGCATGACCCCTGGCCAGGCTTTACGGCACCCCTGGCTGAGGAGGCGGTTGCCAAAGCCTCCGACGGGGGAGAAGACATCCGTGAAAAGGATAACCGAGAGCACTGGTGCTATCACATCCATTTCCAAGTTACCTCCACCTTCCAGCTCAGCTTCCAAACTGAGGACTAATTTGGCACAGATGACGGATGCCAATGGGAATATTCAGCAGAGGACAGTGTTGCCAAAACTTGTTAGCTGAGCTGAGTCCCCCGATGCTGGTAATCTGAAAGATACGACGTTGCTGAGCCTTATCGGGTTGAAAAGGAGTAGCTCAGACCTGTTTTTATTTGCTCAATAACTCAACTCATTTGTATCTTTTCAGCACTTATTTTAATGTAAGAAAGTTGTTCATTTTGTTTTTATAAAATACATGGGGACAATGCTTTAAGTTTTTATACTTCCTGAAACTGTTTTTGTGTTCTAAAAGTATGATGAGCCTTACTGTATCTAGTGTGGCAGAGTAATAAACATCAGTGGCAGGCCATTGATTACTTCGTGACTGCTGCGCATTTACAGATTGGTGTCGAAGACATTCACTGTTTCTATGGTTCATAGTATATTCTCCCCAGGCGACTGCCCCCGAAGGGCCCCCTCCTCCCTCCATGCGCCAGGTTCACGCACTGGGGTAGCAGGTCCTGCCTCCGTTTGCCGTACGTCTCGTGGGTGGTAGCAAGGGCGGGAAAGAATGGTCAGGAAGCCAGCGATGCTCTAAGGAGAACTGCATCTTGAGGGACTGTTTTTCCCCAAACCAGTGGTCAAACAGACATGACCGCCCCAAGGTTGTAAATGCCCGCTTAGCCTTCTGACTTTCTAAAAGGTGGCCAAGCACACCTGGGTGGGTAAACGGAAACGTGTGTGTTCCTTCCAATTTTCGAATATGATCAGCGAGCAGTTTTGTAAAGAAGCCTCAGATTACGGACTTGGTTTTGCACCTAAATATAGAAATGTATTCCATGAACTGTTCCTCCTCTTTGCTTTCCTCCTCTCTGTTCCTCTTTTACCACACATCTGTGTGCTTGCATTTAGGGTTTTGGTTTTTTTTTTCTTCCTTCCTTCAGATATATATCCCAGACTGTTAATACAGAAGAGAGACATTTCAGCTGTGATTATGACCATTGTTTCATATCCCAGTTTAAAAAAGAACAGCAGCCTAGCTACTTAAGGTGGGGATTTCCAGAGTTCCAAAGGTTTAGCAAATTAGAGTGAGTTCACACTTTTCAGGTGCCACTGTAAGGTTCTCTTAGCCTGGGAAAGCATCAGCTCTTTCTTTAAAGAGAAAGAAGGTTGAAAATCCTCTTGCTGAACAGAAGTCATTGTGACTGTTCAATGAGACCAATTTTAATAACAAATTTAAAGGAGGAGAAGCTCAATTGCAAGTTAAATGGTTTGACTTATTTGCATCATTAGAAATACCCCAAATTGCATTTCTCTATCTTACTTTCTTTTGGATTGCACTGATTGTTTTTGTGGGAATGACACTTTACCTGGGAAAGTAACTGAGAGTTAGGTAAAAGAATATTTTCGTCTCTGAATAATAATTATTTTCAAAGTGAAAAATTCAGTATTTTATCACTAATGTATGAGCAGTGATATTTAACAATTTCAAGGCACGTTGAAGAAATTTTTTAGTATGTGCAATTTAATATAGAGAGATTTTTGCCTGTTTGGAAAATAGGTTTTGGGTAGTGTAAACTAGGATAAATACTCTTTTATATGCACAGATATTATTGTATTGCCTGTAAATTGATTTACAAGTACTTAAAGCATGGTCCCCGGCGAGGCCAAGAAAGTTTCCGGTTAAGTTCTTTAACTATTAGTCCTACAGTTTCTCTTAACTTAAAAAGGAAAAAGAAAAAAAAGAAAAAAGAAAGTAGTTTTTGGAATAAAACACTTATCTTGAGGCTTTGTCAGTTGTTGGTGGAGAAAAACGCTCAGGAAATATTACAGATATTTGCCAAAAAACAGTAATAAGATTAGCTTATTAAAAAGATAGTGATGTTGTTATTTGCTTTTCTATTTAAGGGTGTCACTGATAAATTACTTTGTACTTCTGTATTTAGAAATTAGAGCTTCTTTCCCCAAATTCTTTAGCATTCTATACACATCTCTGTGTGATTTGTGGAAGTGCAATAATATGTTAGTAAGTTGCTTTTTAAATGATGCTCACATGATGAAACCTCCAATCAGTGGCTTATGGAATTTAAAGACTGTATTTATTACTGAAATTCTGACTTAAAGGCATAATTGGTATGGTGGCTTTGTAAAAACCATAAGCCTCTGAATGATGGTTTGCTTCTTGAGGTCAGTAAAAGAAACAAAAATATAAAGGCTGTTTTCCCCTTGCAATGCTCCTCTTCCATACCCACCCTCGTCTTCACAGTTAGGTTTCTATGAACCTGAGCCTGCCATTAGTAGAAATTTCCCTTTAAAATACATGTGAAAATCTATAAATGGACTAATACTGCTTGTCTTTCCCCCACCACATAAAACTAGTTCTTAAGATGCCAATAGTGCATTTGTGACTATATTCACAAATGTAACCGGAAACTTTTAAGCCAAACTATAATGTGCAGCGCTATGCACCCCCATCCCCAAATACAGTGAAATTTACTTCATTCACAAAGAGCCACCATGTTCAGTGTTTCGTGATAGGGCTGCTTTGAAAAAAATTCTAGCTTAATTACGATGTCCAAAAAAGAAAAAAAAAATGTTGCATCTCTGTGATCTTAAATAAATGAAGGGCTCTAATAGGCTACTAGGAGTTGGCTTGGAAACAGTCCTTGGTCTCACAGGTTACCATTGTCTAGGGATGTCTGAGCTGTTTTCAGATTTCAGACTAGCACAGTGTCTTGTCTTTGGTTGCAGTCTCATCTGGCTCCGTTCCTTGCACCTCCACAGTGCGCATGAGCACGTCAGGGCGTTGCTACGACAGTGGAACAGCATGGTGACGCGGGACAGTGCAGATCACCAGTAGAGGAGAAGTTGTGCCCTTAGTGTTAACAATGTGCCTTTTGTTCCGAATGCCATGTTGTAGGGCATGCATTTTTGGGCCTCTTTAACTCTTTGAATACCAGGCAGTGAGGATGGAACCCACCTCTGCAGAGCTACATCTGTCTTAAATACCCAGTTACTTATAGGCCTTAATAGAAACCGTAAGGCGTGACTCATCATCAGGCATTGAGGAAGGTAACCACTGGTTAGTCACACAGGAAATTCCTATGTTTAAGGGGTTAAAGACGGTCTTTGTTGTATCTGAACATCAGACTGATTTTTTAAATGATATTTTTTTGTTACGCTAACACTAGACAAAAACCAACTGTATTTGTAAAAATTTACCTCAAACCATTTAATTTTATAGTGTGATTAATCCCAGGGCATTTGGTCTGAACCAAAGTGCATTCCTTTTCTATGTGCCTGGCTCTAGTACGGATGGCCAGGGATTTTTACAATTTGGGTGCAAGGCACTTCAGCCACTTTTAAACTTAATGTGTGGTTTGGAGTCATGTTCAAGGACTCCATCAGGAGGTTAGGCAACACTTCAGGCATCAGTAGCATTGGGCCATATTGGAATCTTAAAAGTGTGAATTATTTTAAGGAGAGCATTCATTTTTGTAATTTTTTTCATCAAGAATATTTCTGGTAAGCAGAAGACTTTAAAAAAAAAAAACTGATTTGGTTGGTAAAGGTTTTAATATCGCCCAACATAATGCTGTGGTAGCATTTAAAAAAAAAGTATTTGTCAACTCTTGTTTCTTAGGGGCTTGTACATCTCTCTGCTATGGACATATAAAATTAATTGTAATTATACTCAGCTCAACTGCTACAGTTATGTCTAGGCAGTGGCTTGGGTTTTTATCGAGCAACAACTTAGACACGTGACTGTAATATGCTGCAACTGTGTGTACTGAAAATATGTGAAAATGGTTGAATGTGGACTGTGTATATATGTATGTAAACATTTCTGTGAGATGCTGCTGTCGCCACTTAACATGAAATATGTTCTGGTGGATTTTAATCCTAGTGGCCAGTTCTGTGATACTGTATGTATTGTACAGCTGAAGACAGGAGTAAGACTGTTCAGTGAATATTGGTTACATTTTATTGTCGTGGCCAGAGATAATTTCAGAATAAAAATTTAATGTCCTACCTTACTTTTCTCCCCTTTTCTAACTATAATTTAACTCCTGATCTATTTCTGGTGATATTCTTGGTCTGGTAGCCTGGAGAGAGTCTAGAAGGCAAACATTGTCAGCTACAATTTTTTCTTTTTTATTCAGTATAAATGTGCAAGCTCCAAGTAAGAAAGTATAAATGTGCAAGTATAAATGTGCAAGCTCCAAGAAAGAAAGACTAATGATTTTAGTAGGCAACTCTTGCTTTTCTCGGGATATCCTGTTCTTAACCTGTAATATTTCCACGTAACTTATCCTTTATACAGACTCTGAAGCCATGTTCTATATTCTGCTGAAACATCAAATCTTTTTTTCTTTTTCTTTTTCTTTTTCTTTTTTTTATTTGAACCTTCAAGGTGACAAGCTGTGGGAGCGGAGTCTGTAAATTATTCCCCACCAGTCTATTCTCTGCGCCCAACTTCTGGCAAATGATTCGTTTATGCGCTCACCAGCTCCCCCATATGCTTCTTAATGCTTATGCCTTTGCAGTTCTTGTACTTGGTGGTCTCTATGGTTCATGTTTTGGGGGGTTTTCGTGTCTCTTTCTGCCATGGCTGGATCAGAAAATAGGGCCTGTAAACTGCAACTAGCTCGTGATTTATCAAGTTCAGTTAATACCAAGTGAAGAGTTTGCTTACAGATGACAGCAAGCAGATGCTCTAGTAATTTGTCAGACATTGCAGGGATATTATGTAGACAAATATTTCCCTCTTGTGGAAAGAACTACCTCACGTTTTTATTTACACCCCTACTGCAACCAACAGCAGAAAAACTACTTAGTGTGGCTTCCTGCAGCAGAAGTTGGATTTGCGTAAAACAAGGGAATACTGTAGGGGTTTCCCAAACCAGACTTGGTCTTACCACATCCTACGCTATAATCTCCCATGACTGCTTGTCTTGCTAATCAGAGTTCTTACCCAGTGAAAAAATACCAACTGATGAACTAACCAAGAAACCAATGTATTTCGGGAAAAAAATTAAGAGATGTGCATGACGCATAAAATTGGAAGCTAGATGCTAAAGCAGCAATATAAGATAGAATGTCCAGATCTGATGTACTCAGAGAAGATCATAGTTTCCACTCATTCTCTTATCAGATCTTTTCAAAGCGCTTTCTTAAATTGATTAATGCTATATTCTGTTTGAATTTCTGTAATCCTTTTGCTTTGGGAATCAACACCTATACAAATAGCTATTTCTGGAACTTCAAGGCTGCCTTCAAACTAGCACTCCAGAATGTTCTTATCTGGCATTGTTGGGAAAGGGAAAAATAGTTTATTTTGTTTTGGAAAGAGCATTAAGAGGGATTTGAAGAAAGAGTATTTGTGACTTTGTTTCACTGTTATGTTTAAGAAGTTTTGAATTATGCTGTGGTTTGTTGGTTTGTGTGGTTTTGTTTTTTGGTTTTTTTTTTTTTTTTTTTTAGTCATTAGGCAAATAAACACTTGTCATTAGTGACGCTTACCACTGTCCAAAATGAAAAATGACTGCCAGTGTGTTGCACATACATAAGAAAATTGCATCTTACTACACAGGCTTTGGTTTTATTTGGCTTGACTTTGACATACTGTTTTGCTGTGGCACGTCCTTACTATCTGTGCTACATTTCCTATATATCGGGGAGGACATAATTGCCATTCCTTTCCTTCTCAAGGAACTTAAATGAGCAAACTAATGAATTTATATTTACTCCTCCAAAGAAAGCTGACATTTTAGGAGTATTATTAACTAGTCATCTCTAATAAGGAGCAGCAGGGTATAACTGATAGTTCCCAGAGCATTGCTCCTTCTGAAGAAGACTTCACAGGCCTCATGGTGTTGTATGAACATCAGTTCAGCCTTATATATTCCTGTAAGCTATAATTATCCTCACTTGATATTTGAGGAAACTGAAGTGACTTGTTCCAACGTGACTTTGCAAAAACAGTTTGGGCCTCAGGTTGCAATCTGATAGAGAATTTGGGTCTAGGACAGTAAAATCCCCAGCTCTGTATCACATACAAAAATTTAGAAAGGGGGGGATTTGAGCTAGCAGTGAACATTTCTATTACTTAAATAAACTGTGCATCAGTTCCCGATACTTTTTAAAAGTGGAGAAGATACAAAAAACGGAGGACTAGAGCATCTTAGTCCCCTCAGGTGGACCTGATAACTATCGTGCATTGTGCACACACCTCTCGGGTAATTTGTGGAAGAGGGACTCCTGACATTGCCATATTTGGGGAGGTTGATAAATTATAGTAGCTTTCTTCTTTTCTGTTCTTAAAATATGCTTTTTAACATTTGAATGTATGAAAATATTTTTGACTCTTTACTAATTCTCAGGGATTAAAAGGTAAATTTTACTGACTGTAGCAGCAGGTAAACCTCTTAAATTCCAAACTTACTCAGGTTTCCTATTCTTTGCCTCCATACTAAAGAAAACACAGAATGCCTGCCAGGGAAATATATAAAAATTAAAGTTCCAAATACAATTTTAAAATACCAATTGTAAATAAACCAATTTTACAAACTAAAATATTGTGTCTTTCCTTGCTTTTTATCCCAAATTATTTCCCCTCCCCTAAGTTTCAGGAGTTTTAAATATCTAGACTATTTCTTCATTGGTAAAAATAAAGTGTGTTACTCACAAAACAAAACCCCATAAGCAGGGGAAATTTAATTAGTGTACCAGCAATTTGTGTATATTTACAGGAAATAAGGGTATGGGTGAGTTTGAGTTAATCTGTCATCCTTTTATCTGAAGGGAATATCCAACCTAATTTCCCCTTTCCCTAGAATTCAGATCATTGGATTTCTGTCTTTGATAAGCAAAAAGAAGGAAAAAAAGGAGAGGGGAAAAAAAAAGGAAGAAAGGAAGGGAAAGAAACGGGTGGGGAGAGAGAAAAGAAAGGGAAAGGGAAAAAAAGAAAGAGACAGACATCCATCTTATTAACATTTACTGCAGATAGCATTTATTTGTCAAATATTTATTAGATGTCTACTATATGCCAGGTACTATTTAGATGCTAAAGATAAAGAATAGTGGACAAAACGGAAGTAATTCCTGTCTTTCCAGAGTTTTTAGACTAGCTGGGAAGTAAAAGCACGTGGTGCTGAGCATGTGTATATAATGGAGGGGGACAGCTTGTGTTATCTTGTATGGATCAAGAATGGCTTCCTTGGGGGGGGGGGTGCCTGGGTGGCCCAGTGGGTTAAGCCTCTGCCTTCGGCTCAGGTCATGATCTCAGGGTCCTGGCATTGAGCCCCGCATCAGGCTCTGGGAGCCTGCTTCCCCCTCTCTCTGCCTGCCTCTCTGCCTACTTGTGATTTCTCTCTCTGTCGAGTAGATAAATAAAATCTTTAGAAAAAAAAAAAAAAAAAAAGAATGGCTTCCTTAGGAAATAAATAGCTCGAGCTGAGGAAGGAGAGCATGGACAGAAATCCTGGAGCTAGAAGAAGCAACCTGTGTGTGAGCCACTAAATAAAGGTCCTTGTGGCTGGAGCCTATTCAAACCACAAGAATGAGAGAACCTAGTGTGAAATGAAGCTGGCAAAATGGTTTGGCCCCTGACTATGCCAAGCCTTGTAGGTGTGGTTAAAGCTTCTGGTCTTTATCCTATCTGCAAGGGCAACAACCAAGGGATTTTAGGAAAATGCCATGAACAGCCTGGCTCTCCCTGGCTGTCTTTAGTAGAATGTACTTAGAAGGGCAAGAGTAGATGAAGGAAGACAAGTTGGAAGTGTTTGCAAGAGATGGCAGTTTAGAGCAGGGCAGAGAATAGGGATGGAGATTTAAAGAAGAGGATGGATTGGAAGACTCTTTAAGATGCAGAAATATTAAAGTAGGGATTACAGTGGTGTTTCTTTGTGTATGAAAAGCAGCTGGTGCTATTTTAACATCTGACTTGCTACACTGCATCAGAAGGAATTACAGTATCTCATTTCTTCTAGAAAAGAGAAGGTGAAAATTAATGCCTTTGGTTGCAGAGTGTGAAGTCCTGGTAAGCTATTTATCTTTTGCTGAAATTTGAAGGCTTGGAGTAAAATCTTATTTATTAATTCAGGAAATTATTTAGATTTTAAAAAGATTATAAAATACATAATTAGGAGGGAGAAGGAGGATTGTAGAGGTCAGAACTAAGCCAAATACTCCATGAGGACCGCCATCCTCTTGGGCTTTCCTCTTGTCTTACTTTCATAGAAAGGAAACATCTGCTCTATAAGGTATTTGGATATACCAAAACAAAACAAAATTTTTTTTAAAGAAATGGAAAAGGAGATAGACCTCTACGCTTGAGGACTTTATGTTTAATTGCAAAGACACAAGATTAGACAGAAAACATTAAACAATTTGAGAATGGTAAAAGACAAAATTCAGAGCATGTAAAGGTCACTATGGATAAGAAAAGCTTCAGGGAGGTATGTCTCTAACCAGGTCTTGATGGAATTCAGACTGGTAGAGAGAAAAAGAACATTCTATGAGAAGGGAATTGTCCTAATGAAGGCACGTCATTTATCATTCATCTGATCATCTAATATTTATTGAGCACCTATGTATATGATTTTTGGCATAAGGCAAAGAGACAGGCTTTTGCAAAGTAAAGAAGTGTAGGATAATTCCTTTGGAAAGGTGAAGGCTTTTTGTCTTGCTGTTTCCTCAATGTGACATGTTCTCACCTCACAGCCACTGCACACGCATTCTCTCAAGAATGCCTTTCCTGATCTCTGCCTCTTCCTGTGGGACTTGGCCCAGACCCAACATCACTTCCTCTACAAAGCTCTCCTTCACCTGAGGTTGGGCAAAGTGGCCCTTACCAAAAGCTAACACTGCAAAGCTTTTCTTAGCATCTGGGAGGAATTTTTCCAATGGAAAGATGAGCAGAACTGAACTGAGGAAAGAAGAGGAACCCCTTCCCCTGCTTCCCTCCATCTTTGTCTCTGGGCATATATGGCAAATAAAACAGAGTCATGTCTGGAGATAACAGGTTCGTAAGGGAGACAGATATGAAACAGATAACCACAAAAATGTCAATTATAAATTATGAGAAGTGCCATGAAGGAGAAGTAGCTATCTTTTGTGAGAAGGAATGAGAGGCTGGGAGGTCAGCAAAGACCTCATTTGGTACAGTGCCATTTATGTGGTGTTTATAAGGAGGGGGGCAGCTTAAAAACCCAGGGAAGAACAATCCAGAACGTGAGTTCTACAACAGATCGAAGGCCTGGGTGTCTGGAATTCAGTGAGCCAGGGAAAGGATGGCACAAGATGAGGAGGGAGAGGAAAGCAAGAGCAGCCCAGGGAGAAGACCGCATAAACCATGTAGAGGGGTTGGAAATTTGTTCTGATTACATCCGGAAGCCATTGGAGCATTTAAAGTAGATTTTTAAACAGTCATTCTGGTTTCCTGTGGAGAAACACTGGAGGGGAGCCAAGTGGAAATGGTGAGATTTCATGAGACAGAGGAGCCCTAACAGCCTGCAAGAAGTTAGGGAGAGCTAAATGGAGAGGATTAATAATGGTCCCAGACCATGAGTTCTATTTCATGTGAGGTGAGGTGGGGATAAGACCATGCACCATTCTGAAGACACCATGCAGGTTGTATTTTTTAATTCAAATAACATAGGCTGAAAATAAATGTGTTTTTTTTTAATGTGACTATATAAAAATTACAAACAAGTATTAAAAGTTTTTAAATGGAAAGTTGAGAGGACTATTTGCCTACAAAATCTCAAGATTCACAGCTTCAATTTAACTAATATATTAAGGACTTTTTAAATCAGTAAGAAAAGCACTAATAAGCCAGTGAAATAAATGGATAAATGACAGGTTTAAAAAATTTATATGAGAGGGTCACCTGGGTGGCTCAGCGGGTTAAGCCTCTGCCTTCGGCTCAGGTCATGATCTCAGGGTCCTGGGATCGAGCCCCACATCGGGCTCTCTTCTCTGCGGGGAGCCTGCTTCTCCCTCTCTCTTTGCCTGCCTCTCTGCCTACTTGTGATCTCTCTCTCTGTCAAGTAAATAAATAAAATCTTAAAAAAATTTTAAAAAATTATATGAGAAATGTAAATTGACCCAAAGAACCAATTTATAAATGTGAATCAAAGTAATGTAAAGTCAAGCAACGAGATTATTTTTAACCCATGAAGTATCAACAATGAATAAAACAATGAAGTGCCATGCTGGCAAGGGTATGCAGTGGCACAGAACACGCATTCGCTGCTACTGGGGTATAATTAACAGAACCTTCTGGAGGGCAACTTGGCAATCAGCACTAAGAGCTTCAGAAACACTCATTTGTTTTTACTTGACAAATCTACCTCCAGGAATCTCACAATAATCCACAATGTAAACAAAGATTTATGTATAAGGATAATCATAATTATACTAAGCATCACAAACATAGGGGGAAAAAAACCCTGTATCCATCAACAGAGGATTGCTTAATAGATTATGATGAATTTATGTTTTCATGGACAAAATGTTCACAGTGTCATGTTAAGTAAAAAGCTCTTCCTCAAAACAAAATAGGACATAAAACTGAATTCCATCCTCTTCAAAAGAGGCAGAGGCAGAGAGATGGGAAAACTATTAGGAGGACATAGACAATATGTTAAGAAGGGGTTGATTTTCATTTTACTTCCTTTAGCTACTTTTCACCAATTTTCATGAGCATTTACATTTTAATGATATTAAAAAAAAACAATACATTATTAAGCAGAAAGATATTTAGAAGGGAAGGAATAAAACTGAAAGAAGACACTATGGCCCAAGTGAGTAAGAACACTTTTTTTTTTTTTAAAGATTATTTATTTATTTATTTGACAGAGAGAGATCACAGATAGGTAGAGAGGCTGGTGCAGGGAGAGAGAGAGAGGGAAGCAGGCTCCCTGCCGAGCAGAGAGCCCGATGTGGGACTCAATCCCAGGACCCTGAGATCATGCCGAGCCGAAGGCAGCAGCTTAACCCACTGAGCCACCCAGGCGCCCCAGAACACTTTTTAATAATAGTGAGGAAAGTGACTTCCTGTCTTATTTACCTAGGGCTGAACCGTTTCCGCTCCCACCACTTGCTGTGCTCTTTCTCACCTCTGGTTTTCACTGCCTGGAGTATGTTCTCTTCTTGGCCTGGCTAATTCCCCCTGTGCTTCCTCTGCCCTCCTTGTCCCTCACCTCACTCAGACTCCCTCACACTAGCTGTGGTGTCCCTGCCGTGGTCTCCCATAATGACCACAACACCCACCTTCATAGACCTTACACTTCATTGTTAGGCCTAGTTTATTAGCTTTTGTGTACCATGAGGGCAATGGACTGTCATTCCTGCTTGCTATGGTATCTCCAGTGACCAGTATAGAGTTTGGGACAAAAACAGGGCCTCAATAAAAACTTCAGAGTGAATACGTGGAAAGGGTCAAAGAGATGTGCACAAAAGAGATCATCAGTGTTCTTTCAGAAAGAGGTTTCACGAAAGTAAAGGAAAGGGAATGGATCATCAGGTGGCTGAGAAGGAGGCCGGTGGTGAGGAAATGTGTAGAGATCCACTCACAGCTCCCACAGCACTTCTCTACCAATGGTTTTCCCATTCTCGGTCTCTCTCCATCACATCGCCCTGTTTTATTTCTTTAAAGCACTTATCAGCATCTGAAACTATCTTGTTTTATTGGTTTAATGATGTCTTATAGTCTGTATCCCTAAGTATAACCTACATTAGGACAGGGAACATGTAAATTCATGTTGCCACTGTATTTCCTACTGCCTTCAACAGCGCCTGGTCCAGAGTAGGTGCTCCACAAATATTCGCTGTTGAGAGTAAGTCCTGTGTATACTTGGAGGAAGTGAGGAAGAAGCTAGTAGAGAGGAAGAAATTAGAAATGTTATACACCAGCAGGCAAATAGGTTTCATTTCTAATACCAACCCTGAATGCTTTGTAGCCACCACCTAGAACCCTGTCCTGGGATTCTGAAGTTTCTTCTGGATTTTATAGGAAATAATGCCATGATTGATTAGCAATGTCTGCCGTGTGTATAAGAAGGGGCAGTTTAGTGACTTAATAGGATTTTCTGTATTCCAGTGTGCATTGCTTCAATTCTCATCTTCACACATGGACACTATGCTCAGGATATGGCCGAGACCGAGTTAATATATAGGTATTTGGGTGTGTGTGTGTGTGTGTGGCTTTTGGAACCAATGCAAGATGAAGAGCATAAATACTTTCTATACCTTACATTTTTTTACATCTTACGTACAGCTTACTAATTTATTCTTTAATAAGATTTGGATGTATGTGTGTGTTCAATAGATGGGAGAAGGACATGAAAGTATTTCCTTATCTTAATCTCCTCTCTTTCATACTTTGATTGCTTGATCTTTTTGGTGATAACAGAATGGTAGCTAATTCTGGGTAAAAATTCATTAACAGGCCCCCAGCCAGCAGCAAGTAGAGGTGATAACAGTACCAGATGAAAGTGGAGGGGAAGCTGCAGGTGAGTTGTTTTTGTTCTGATACTTGCTGTCTCCTTTTCTGCTTGGAATCTGCAAATCTCTTACTCCCTGGGCTAATTATTTCCTCTTGAGAACAGTAAGGCCTTTTATCAAGATGGCCACATCCCTGTGTGTCCTGGCACACAAATGATGAATAATGGGACTGATTAACCCAGTGACCTTCATGAATGATAAAAGGGGAATATAAAGATGTGAGGTCTCGCCTGCTCTAAGAATCAGCTTCTCACTGGACTTCTCAGAGGCATACTCCTTTATAACTAGAACACTGTACTTACTTCTTGTCTCTCTCATGCATCATGCTATCCTGAAATGGGTTTTAAAACCCAGGATAGAGTGCTTGACCCACAGGCTCTCCATAAGGATCTGATAGCACAAGCCATTTAATAGTGTTCAGATTAACCTCTGGGCACCATGAGTCGTCACAGTGTTGCAACTGTCAGAGCCCTAGGTTCTGAGGGCCTGACACCACTGCCACGTCCACGTTTTACTCTGAGTAAGTGCTTGCATTGATCTTCCCCTGAACCAGTGCCAGAGAGGAAGCAAGGCTGGTTCTCTGTTTGGAAGTGGCTCAAGCAGCAATTACAACCACTTTGGGGGAAAAGGGCCAAAAAGCCATTGTCCCACACGGTGTCTTTCCTCTTCCTTCCTGGCCCTGTCTGGGACCAGCCTCCCTTTGGATCCCTCATTTGACCTCAGGAGTACCTCACTATAGTGGGTCTGCAGTCAGCTCAAAGTGCAGCACTGTGCCAGGTGGAATAATGGCTCTATCACAGACATCCATGTCCTTATTCCCAGAACTTGTGAATATGTTAGATTATATGATGTCATGGACTGATATGTGTCCTCACCAAAAAAAAAAAAAAAAAAAAATCATAGGTAGAAGCTCATGATATAAGAAATATATACTTGGTCTTTGTCCCTAGTTCTTGGCACAGAGCTTCTAAAACTCTTGTAATTTCCAGAGTGGTGAGGATGACAGCAACATCTTTTGTTATAACATCTGGACTTAGTCCCCAGCTCCCAAGGCAAGAGCTACTAAGTCCCTTAGAACCTTCACACCAGTAAGAATGTCTCTCGGTATGTTAATGAGATGACTGGTGACTGGGAGCCCCTTCCTAGTGTCAGGATGGGAGCTGGTCACTAGAAAGACCAAGCCATGAACTTTTAGCCCTCCTCTCTACCATCACCTCCATCCTGACCTCTGGGAATGGGAGACTGCCTGGAAATTGAGTTTGTAATCGATCATGCCTGCATGATGAAACCTCTGTTAATAGTACAGTGTTCAGAGAGCTTCTGGTTTGGTGATTGTACCCAAGTGCAAGTAGGTGAGTGTACCCCCACTCCCCAGGAACAGAAGCTTGCACGCTTGGGACCCTTCTGTAGCATAATCTGTGCATGTCTTTGTCTGGCTGTTCATTAATATCCTTTATAATAAACTGGTAAATGTAAAGACAATATTTCCCTGAGTTTTGTGAGCCTTTATAGCAAATATTGAACCTGAAGAGGAGGTTGTGGGGGC
This sequence comes from Mustela nigripes, assembly GCF_022355385.1. NCBI lineage: Eukaryota > Metazoa > Chordata > Mammalia > Carnivora > Mustelidae > Mustela > Mustela nigripes. Next base: position 49,056,902 of record NC_081562.1, on the reverse strand, counting down.
CCCTTCCAGCTGCTTGGTCAGAGCATGGGTGACAACTTGGGATCCACGTGAGTGGTATCTGAAGTAGAAGCAGTCTTGTGGGACTGAGCTCTTAACCTACGCAGTCTGCCCAATTCCAAGAGTGTCGGGATTGATTTAAATTGTAGGACACCTCATTGGTACCTGGAGAGTTGGAGAATTGCTTCTTGGTGAGTAAAACGCCATGCTTTTGGTGTCAGAGTATTCTAAGTAGAGTTTTGTTTTTGTTTTTTTTTTTTTTTAGCAAGCCCTAACCTTCGATGTGACCTTATTTGGAGATGGGGCTTTCAAGAAGTAATTAAGATTAAATGAGGTCATAAGGGTGGGGACCTACTCCCTTGGACTGGTGTCCTTATAAGAAGGGACACCAGAGCTCCTTCTCTCTCTGCCCACAGACTCAGAGGAAAGGTCATGAGAGGAGATAGCGGGAAGGCAGTTGGCCATCTGCAAACCAAGGAGAGAAGCCTCACTAGACCCCAACCCTGCTGGCCTCTTGATCCTGCACTTTAAACCTTGAACTTCCAGAAGTGTGAAAAAATATATTTCTGCTTTTTAGACCACCCAGTCTGCAGTATTATTTTATGGCAGCCAGAGCAGACTAATATACATGACATTGAGGGCTTAAAGGCACAGATGGAATTAAGGTGGTTAATCAACAGACCTTAAGATGAGGAGAATATCCTGGACTATCCAGGGAGGCCCCATGTAATCTCAGGGGTTCTTGGAAATGGAAGGAGGAGGCAGCAGGAGAGAGTCAGAGGGAGCTATAACTATGCAGGCTGGGGTTTTTAGGAAGAAAGCCACGAGCCAAAGAATGCAGGTGACCTCTAAAAGCTGGAAAGGGCAAAAAATGTATTCTCTCCCCTAGAGCCTCCAGAAAGTAATGCAGTCCTGCTGACATTCTGATTTTACCCCAGTGAGACATGTATACTTTTAACCTACAGTACTCTAAGATAACAAACCTGTGTTGTTTCAGGCCATGAAGTTTGTGATAATTGGCCACCAAGAGAAGATCAATGTTAACATGTTAAGGCATAATACCTATTAACATTTTCCAAATAATACTTTGGATATACACATATATTTCGGATTCATTTCCTCCTGAAAGAAAAATTGCTGTAGAGAATAATAAGGTGACAAAGTACATTCAGTGTATAATCCAAATAAGCTGCAGGCCAGAAGAGCATATAACTCGTACTTCCACGTTATTTTACTTTCTTTGCTATGACTAAAATAACTCACGAGAAGCAAAAACATGAAAGGACTCTATACGTAAATGCAATTCGCTATTTGAACAGAGCAAAATTTAAAGCAACACAATACCTGTCTGCAAAGGAATAACAGCGAATCGCTCCTTTAGCAATCATTGTGTGTGTGTGTGTGTGTGTGTGTGTGTGTGAGAGAGAGAGAGAGAGAGAGAGAGAGAGAGATTAATTGATTACCTGGGATCATTTGTGGTTTCAGGATGCCCATACTGAAGGCAGCTTCTCAATACTGTATTTTAAAGAATGGCTTCACCCTTCTTTCTGGCTTTTCTATCCTCTCTTGTCAGTAGTCTGTTTTCATTAGTTGTTAAACTACCCCTTATATCTACATGGATACCTGAAAAGGCCTTTCTTAGTATGGATCAACTCTCTAAGTTCTCCTGGTTCTTAATATTTCGTCATTTCTGGGAAAATAGTAAAAGAGTGTTTTTGGTCATGTGGACACACATTCTCCCTTTTACAACGGGAGGACATGAACCTCTCCCTCAGCCCTCTCTGTTCTCTGGCCCCCATCCTGTTTTAGATTCCTATCGATTGCTTGCATTTACTCTTTTAACACCTTCCTTAAGAGCTCTTGCTTGCAGCGTTAGGCATTAATGCTTTTTAAAGTTTCCTTGTCACAGAACATATGTTTTAAAGAACTTTCAAAGAAAATATCCATCTTTAAAATTGAGAATTAAGATGATTCTGTGCTTGTAGGCAGATGTAAATATTGTAGCTCTTCTCTCCGGAGTATTTTTAAGTAGTGCTAGAAGTTTTAGCCATGGTTAGAACTGGTTCATGCAGCTGACAGTTTTAATGATATCCCGAAGTCCCTTTACTCTGAACTTATTCTGTATAAAGGGTAGCACAGAACAATGATCCAATTGAGAATATGCCTTCCTCTAATTTTTACATCTCACTTATTTCAATTTCAAGACAGAATTTGGCTGAAGTATTGAGGATTTCCTTATGGTTCTGAGTTCTTTAAAATGTTGATACATATATTTCCAAACATGACCTCACTGGAGAGTCAGTATTTTGGGCTAACCATTAAACAAGGTTCACAAGCTTATTAAAAAAAAAAAAAAATCATCCTACAGCCAAATTAAAAAAGAACCGTGTGCACAGAGCTACTTGGCTTACTGTCATTGGTTTGCCTGTTATGACATCAGGTGATAGTTTCACTATATTTTTCTATTCCTGCTCTCAGGCAAATGAGCATTTTGTTGAGACAATCATATGAATGTTTACATTTTTGTTCTCTGACATCAGCCATTCATGGAAACCACCTGGGTATCCCAAATCTGTATTTATGGCTTTACTCTGTTATGATTGTGCATTAGTCATCCACTAAATATTCACTGAGTGCCTTTGTTCACCATTACTCTTAGTGCCTAGGACAGAAATAAAAGGTAACACTAATGTTTCCTAATAATCAGGAGCATTAATTATGTGCCAGGCCCTCCCTGTTCCTTCCAGCCCTATGATGTAGTTAGTCTTGTTATCCCCATTTTAGAGATGGGGAAGCTAAACCATAGTAGGAGGAAGTCACTCACCCAAGGCCTCAAAGCTATGGGTAGTAGAGCAGGAACATGAACCCAGGCTTCTCTCTCCAGATTCCGTACTTTTTACCACTAGGTTTATAAACCTAGTTGCTGAGTGAGTGACTGAATAAGGCACTAATGGTTCCCACATTTTTCAAAATGGAGTGAAAACTAGACCCTAACATGAAACTTTCTGGCCTGTTTAGGACCACTCCATGTTCCGTGTCCAGATTCACCTCTTCAGAAAACAGAAACAGCACCACTCCACTACACCGATACGAGATTTCTGCCAACAGCTTTGAACCCTGGGCCAACTTGGTTCTGACAGCACCACTGACCTGCCACCGAGGATGTTGTGAGGGGTCAGGAATATCTGCAGACCATTTAAGGAATGGGTGAAAGACTCCGGAGGTATGGAAATTCTTATTACATATAACAATTATTACTCATACAATGTTACCACATTTCTGACATCTTTGCTCTGAATATACTGTGTACTTTGGCCGAGGAATGAGTCTGCAAAATAGTTACAAGAGCAGATGTGATTGCTAAGAATATAGAATTGACCTCCATGGAAAACTGATAGAGGCCTGGAATGCACACTGATGAGGCTTTTGATGAAGGTCTTTCAAAGTATGGCATGCATGCACTTCAAGTAGAAGATCATTTTAATGACTTTATAGTCATTCTTCACACAGAGCATCTTTGTAAGGAATTGGAAAATCCTGAATAAGCTTTGATTTGTAATACTGTTTTTCACCTGTATTATTGTAAACCTGTTGATTCTCAGAAGGGCCATGGGTGATCTAAGCAAGTTTAAGTTCATGCCAACTCCAAGGCGTGACTAGAGAGGAGGGGATGGAAAGCACCTTTTATTGAGTGCTGTGTGCCAAGCTCTCTGGTTAGGGACCTGACCATCACCATTTTATTTAATCTTCAAAACAGCCCTGGCAGGCAAATATCTGTATTTTATACGTGGGAAAAAGTAAGGTTCAGAAGGTTCGTGTAACTCCACACCTGGTAAAAGCTAGAACCAGGATACATTTCCCCATCTGTCTCTTCTCATAGATAATGCCACAACCCCACTAGTTGACTAACCGGTCCGGAGGTCGGTGAAGGCCTCCCAGGGGAAACAGTGTTTGAGCAGAGCCTTTCAACCTGAGGAGGAGGACTCCAGGTGACTGAGGAGAGCAAGGGCATTTCAGGAGAAGGAAAGGAAGTGTCAAAGAGCATAATGTGCACAGAGGACCAAAAATAGCTCTCCCACCAAGAACAGCGTGTGTTTCATGAGGCTTGTAGGAGATTCAGTTGTAAAGGCAGGAGATCTCAGAGGCCCACCAAGTACCAGGTGCAGCCACACACTTGCAGAAACTAGAATGCCTTCTCCCCCAAGTTCCCACTGATCAGAAGAAATAAGACGGGAATGACCAACAAATGTTTCCTGAGATGGCTTCTTAACTTCCAGCAACTTCCAGCTAACTTTTAAGCTCTGATTCCTCCTAGTCAACATTCCGTAAGTTACTGACACAGTCCACTTGGCCCAGAGAATGGAAAAGATGCTAGGCTTCTTGCTTTCTAGAGGTTGGTGGCATCATTTCATGTACATCTGAATCTATCCTCTTTAACCGAAGTTGTAGAAAGAATGCACTTTAACAAATTTGAGGATCTTTCATTCAACTAAGCTCCCTGAAAATAGAAACTGCAGATTTCTAGTATATTACTGAATCACAGGTCCCTAGTACAAAGCAGTTTCTTAAACATTTCTTTTAAACAAATAGATTTTGAAAACATTATCTCTAAAGTTTGTATGAAAAGTTTTATTCTTTTAATACACCTGATTTATAAATAATTCCTTATATATTAATATATTTGTAAATCTTTTTTTTTTCTTTTACAGTTTTTAAATATGCTCTTCAAGGAACCAAGAGCAGGGGATATTCCAAGGAAGGTGCACATATCAGAAGAATCTTTGTGTTATCTGAGAACTATACCATGTAATTTTGTCAGACAACATTGTATTTAAATTTTAAAACTCTGTCTGCTATAACGGGATGTCACCAAAGCTGTGATGTTTTAGATTGGTATATGTTTGTCTTCATCGTCTTCTTACTGATTTTTAAGTGTTTTACATATTTTAGTTGGTAGTGATTTCACAACAATCTCAGGCTCTTAGAAGTGTTCCCTTTTGCTAATGGGAAATGTGCTGGAGTTCTTAAGTTGCATTCCAAATACTTGGGAAAAAAATATATAGTGAGCTCAACTGTGTGATTCAGTCAGTTTAGGAACAATTTATACCAAATTTCTTCTTCAGTACATAGTACCATTCTTTACAAAATGACTAAAATTAAGAGTTTTTAAATAACCTTTATTTAAGTGATAAAGTAATTGTGTATAAAGCTGGAAGCTGTGGTTGAGAGCCTAGAAATTCTTGGACAGAAATTCCTCTTGTATCTTCCCAAAATTTTATGGCTCTTAAATGTATCATTATAGTGTACAGTGCCTCCCAGCAACTGCTCATGGTAAAGCATTCATTTTATGTGTCTAGGGCAGGGAAGAAAAACTAACTGGACAATGTGGATGTGTGATATGGTAGGGAGAATTAGATCACTATGAAATAGCTTCCAGCATTACTATCCTAGGCATTCCATTGAATTCTTTTAGAGAGATGGAGGAAGTTCAGGAGAAAATGATCAGAATGATAGGAGAGGAGGACTAAAAATTCAATGAGGCATGGCTAATGGAAATAGAAATATTTGACCTGGAGAAGATAGGAGGATACAAAACTGGTTTTAAAATATCTTGACAGCTGACAAGTAGAAGAGAAATTAGCCTTGCTTGTATGGTCCCATGGCCCTATGTGCAAACTACATGGAGCCTTTTGCCCCCAAATAAGGTAGATATCACAAAGATGTCTAAAGATGCAATAGGGATTCTTGTTCAAGATGGCAGACAGGAGCACCTACATATACCTCTTTTCTGCTCCGAAACTGCACAGAAATATTAGTAAAGAGGAACAGAGAATACTAAAGACAGCTCTGGGGGCAGGAGAAAGGGCATCTGGAAACTAGAGATACAGACAAATCTCTTGAAAGTAAAAAATACTTGGAATTATATTAACAGATTAAATCACATTCACAGGAGAAGGCTGCAGTAGGGGCTGGAGCTATTTTTCCTGGCAGCAGACCCACAGAGGCTCTGTGGAGTGCGAGAGGGAAGCTGGAAGGAAATCAACTGTGGAATAACTGTGAGTCATAGCCCGCATTCCCCTTCCCTGCATCACAGGCTCAGGCTAAAACCAAAGGACTAATCTTTAAAATAATTGAGAAGAGTCTGTATGAGGAGGAGACCGAAAAGGGGTGATGCCCACCCGAAAGACAATTCTTCTCATCTGAGCTGGCAAATGGGAGAGGCAGCGGGTGGGGCATCCTGCTTCTTCCTCTTCCACCTCAAGGTCTGAGCAAAGCCCGCCAGTCAAAAGGCCCACCCATGTGGACAGAAGATGAGACCTAGGCAAGGAGGGCTCTCTGTATTAAACAAGCTGGTCTGCCTCAGTCATAAATATGAATTGATAGCCAAAGATCTGACCCTGGGGGAAATAGGAATTCAGGAAATAGACATTATCTTTATTCTATTTAGTGTCTTCATAGAAAAAATGTTCAAAAAAAAAAAGCATTTGTAAAGCAAAAATACGTGGGCAACAAAAAGAACAATCAATACCAAAATGAAAAATGAAAAAAAGAAAAAATGAAAAAAAGAAAAAACTGCCAAAGTTAAAAATTCAATGGAAAAAAAAAATGGAAGGAACTTCTCTGAATATAGAGCAAAAAGTTAGAGATGGAACATATAGGAGAAAAATTAAAAGATTAGAGGACAGTCCATAAGATCAAATAACCAAAGGATGTTTAGAATAGGTAAAGAGACAAAAGAGAGAACAAGAGAATTTTCTAGATATGAAGAAACAGGACTTCAGATTGTAAGGAGCTAGAGAATACAGAAAAGGATGAATGAACAAACCTATCCCAAGACATGTTCTTGTGACATTTTAGACACAGAGAAGAGAGGGAAGCTTCTAAAAAACTAAAAGAATAGATCACTCAAAAATAAATGAGAATCCAACTGACATTAGCTAGATCATCAGTTCTAGGTGCTAGGAAAAAATTAAGAATCATGTCTGCAAGATGTTGAGGGGAAAAAAAATGTTTTTGAACCTCAAATTCTCTTACCTAGCCAAATATCAGTAAAAACTACGGCATTTTCAAACATGCAAGAGCTTGGAACATTTATCACTTACAGACTATTTCTGAAAGAATTACTCAGGTAAAACAGGAAAATCCAAGTAAGAGGAAATTACAGACTCCAAGGAACAGTGGATCTAACCCAGGATTGTAGTGAAAAGTAATTTGAGGCTGGCCTAGATAGCTATCAGTGCTAATTAGAATAATAAGTCAGAAGCTCTGTGAAGAATCTCTTTTAGGAGAATATGGATTTCTTCTTCTAACAAATAGAATGATTAAGAGGCTGGATTATCTTTTGAAAAGTCAACGGTGCATTGAGTCATTAAGACATGGTGCCATCCTAACCCTCTCCAAACTTTAAAGTTCCGTTCTACTTCAAATAGCAAAGATTGATTGATAAGAGTTACATCTCCTCTATGGGCTTAATGGCATTACTTGGCTCTGCAGTCCCATAGAAATATTACTGTGAATACTACCTTTTAGATGTCAATGAAAACAATCAATTTATAGACAATGCATCAAAAATTAATTGTAATTGCAGAATAAATGTAAAAACAATAGTATACTGGAATCGAGGTTTAGAAAGGGGTACAGAGGTAGAGGAAAATGAAGTGATGTTGGATTTCTTCATCAAACATTAAGGGAGTTAAGAGGTACTGTATCTATGTTTGAGGGGTCAAATACAGTGTTAAGCATACTGTTTACATTTATTATATTGACATCACACTGACGCAGAATAGCATGGCTGTTCTGAGCACAGACCCTGGAGCCAAAACACCTGGGTTTCAGTTCTTCTTCTACACTTCAACTTGGGAAAATTGTTTGTGTGTGCCTCCCTATCTACCTACCTATCTATCTACCTAACAACCTATTTTTCAAGTGCTTATATTAATCTGACACATTAAAAGTGAGTGCTTTTGATGATGATGATGATGATGACAACGATGGTAAAACATCAGAAATGACGATGTTAAAACATTGGAAAACAAAAGAACTAAAAATTAACATTAAATCTGCAGAGACTGGAAAGGAGAAGCCATAGTTTCAAAAAGTTTACTTACTCATATTTTTAAAAAGAGAGGTCAAAAGGTATTTAAAGTTGATCCGTCTAGAAATAGAGGCATAATCATAATCAGAGTTAGGGAGGCAATCCTCAGAAAAAAATAAAAAGAGACAGTTAAAAGTAGTTATTATTGGTGAGTGGAAGGCTGCAAGAAGGAAGAACGGCTTTTCTTTCTATCTTGTCCTAGTTGAGGGTTTTTTAGGTTATTTTTCTTTACCATACACAGGTATTAATTTTACTTAGTTTTTACCAATATTACTGATGTATACTTGACATAAAATAAACTGCACATATTTAAAGAATATAATTTGATAACTTGGGGACTTATGTGCACACCCTTGAAATTCTCACTGTAATCAAGATAAGGAAAAAATTCATCGTGCCCAGGAGTGTGCTCATGCCCTTGGTGTTCCCCTTTTCCCATTCCTCCCCACACGATCTCAGGCAACTGCTGCTCTGCTTTCTGTGAGAATAACGCAGTTTGCACTTTTTAGTATTTTATATAAATGAAATCACACTGTATATGCTCATATAACTTCTTTCATTCAGCATAATTATTTTGAGATTCTTTCACATTAAAGTGTGTATCAGCAGTTCATTCCTTGTCTGGAAAAACCACAAAGAACAAACTCACCAGTTAATGGAAATAAGGTTTTTTTTGTTTTTTGTTTTTTGTTTTTTTAAGATTTTATTTACTTATTTGACAGAGAGAGATCACAAGTAGGCAGAGAGGCAGGCAGAGAGAGAGAGAGGAGGAAACAGGCTCCCTGCCAAGCAGAGAGCCCGATGTGGGACTCGATCATGACTGAGATCATGACCTGAGCCGAAGGCAGCGGCTTAACCCACTGAGCCACCCAGGCACCCCTGGAAATAAGGTTTTTAACCCTAGTTTTTTACTATGACAAATAGAGCTGCTATAAATATTCACATACAAGTCTTTGTATGGGTGAAGGATTTCATTTCTCTTGGATAGATACAGAAATGAGGGAGGGGTGGGTCACATGGTAGGCATATGTTTAAATTTTTAAGAAACTGCCACACTGTTTTCTAAAGTGTTCAACATTCCCAGCAGCAGTGTATGAGTTTCAATTCCTCCACATTCTTGTCTTAGCAGAGACAATCTTTTTTTCAGCCATTCTAATAGAGTGGTGGTGATATCATATTGTGGTTTTATATTCCCTGGTGACTATCAATATTGAGCATCTTCTTGCTTTTTATTTTTTCCCTATATCTTCATTGGAAAAATATTCAAATGTTTGGCCCTTTAAAAAATACTGAGTTATTTTCTTATTATTGAGATTTGAGTGTTCTTTGTATCTTCTGTATATAGAGCCTTTATCAAATATATGATTTACAAATATTTTCTCCCAGTCTCTGGCTTTTCTTGTCATTCTCTTAACAGTGTCTTCCGAAGAACAGACATTTTTAATTTTGATAAAGTCCAGTCTTTACTTTTTTTTCAATTTATGGGTCATGCTTTTGGTGTTGTTTATAAAATCTTTGTGATTTTTCCCCTGTGCTTTATAGTTTCAGGCTTTATATTTAGGTCTGTGATCAAATTTTATTTAATCTTTATGGTGAGTATATGGTGAGATGTATGAAGCAAACTTAATTTTTTTTTTGCATATATGTATTCAATTGTTTCAACACCATTTGTTGAAAAGATTATATTTTCTTCTTTTAATTACCTTTGCACTTTAATCAGATACAAGTTGTCCAAATATGTGTGGGTCTATTCATGGACTCTGCATTCTGTTCCACTGATCTATGTGTTTCTCTTGACTCCAATAGTACCTTATATTGGTTACTTTTATAATAAGTCTTGATGTATTAGTCTGTTTGGTATGCCACAGACTGGTGGCTTAAACCTCAGAAATTATTTTCTCACAGTTCAGTGGCTGAAGGTCGGAAATCAGGGTGCCAACATGTTCAGGTTCTGTTCAGAGCTCTCTTCCTGGTTTGTACCCTCAGGACTTCATTTAAACCTAATTACCTCCCAAAGACCCCATCTCCAAATACTATTACATTGGGAGTTAGGGCATCAACATACTAATTCAGGGAGGGGGTAGATAATTCACTCCATAGCACTCAAAAATAGTAGTGTTGGTCCTCTAATTTTTTTCTTATTTTTCAAAGTTGTTTTGGGTGACATAGGTGCTTTGCAATTCCATGTAAGTTGTAAAGATCAGCTTGTCAATTTCTACCAAAAACTCCCCGAGGCTTATGTTTGTGGTTGCATTAGATCTGCAGATCAATTCAGAAAGAACTGACATCTGAAACTATGGAGACTTTTGACCCCTGAACAAGGTATATCTGTATTTTACTCCCATTTATTTGTGTCTATTTTTTTATTTTTTAGATTTTATTTATTTATTTGACAGAAAGAGAGAGAGAGACTATGAGAGAGGGAATACAAGCAAGGGAAGCAAGAGAGGGAGAAACAGGCTTCTCAACAAGCAGGGAGCCCAATGTGGGGTTCAATCTCAGGATGCTCGAATCATGATCTGAGCCAAAGGCAGATGATTAACGACTGAGCCACCCAGGTGCCCCGATTTATGTCTTCTTTAATCTTTCTCAGCAGTTTGTGATTTTCAGTGAATAGGTCTTGCATGTATTTCTTAGAGTTATCCCTAAATGTTTCATATTTTTAATCCTATTATAAATCATATTACATTTCCAATTGTTTGTAGCTAGTATGTAAGAAATAAAATTGATTTTTGCATATTGATTGTGTATTCTGCGAACTTGCTAAACTTACTTATTAGTTCTACTAACTTTTTATAGGTTCCATCTATTTTTCTAAATAGACAATCATGTTGTTGACATATAAAGACAGTTTTCCTTTTTCTTATTCAATTTTGGTACCTTTTATTTCTTTTTCTTTTCTGACTGCAATGGATAGAGCTTCAACTGCAGCACTGGATAGAAGTGGTTGAATAGAAATGGTTGAATAGAGTGCACATTCTTGTCTCGTTCCTATTTCTTAGAAGAAAAGTAATTAGTCTTTCACCATCACATGGTACTAGCTACAATATTTTGCATATGCCCATCACCAAGTTGAGGAGTTTCCCTTCTATTCTTAATTTGGTAAGAGTTTTCCTTAGGAATAGCTGTTAAATTATGTCAAATGCTTCTTTCCTGAAATTACTGATAATATGGGTTTTCTTTTAACTTGTTAATATGATGAATTACATTGGTTTTTGAATGTTAGAAAGCAAATATTGCATTCTTAGGATAAAGCACTTTTGGTCCCTATTTATTAACCTTTTTATGTATTGTTGGCTTTGATTTCTTAAAACATCATTTTGAATTTCTGCATCTATGTTAATGAAATATACTGACCTATAATTTTCTATAGGTCAATAAGATGAATGTCTTCATCTAGTTTTGGTATCAGGGTAATGCTGCCCACATAGAATGAGTTGGGAATTATTCTCTTGTCTTTATTTATTTATTTATTTTTGAAGAGTCTATGTAGATTTGATAAAACTCTCCACTGAAGCTAGCTGAGTCTGGAGTATTCTTTGTAGAAAGGTTTTTGTCTATCAATTCAATCTCTTTAATAGGTATAGGGCTACTCAGGTTACCTTCCATCCTTTCTCCCTTTTTTAAAAAAATTATTGTGGTAAGAACACTTAGCATGGGATCTACCCTCTTAAATTTTTAAGTGCCTAAAATAGTATTAACAACAATAGGCACAATGTTGTACAGCAGATCTCTAGAATTCACTTATCTCATATAACTGAAACTTTCTACCATTGAATAGAGTTTCCCCACTTCCCTTCCCCTAAGCCCTTAGTAACCACTATTCTACTTTCTATTAAACCAAAAGAAGGCAGAAATAGAGGAAAAGAGGAACAAATAAAAGATGGAATAAGAAGAAAGCAGATAGCAAGGTGATCAATTTAAGCTCTAACAGGTGCACCTGGGTGGCTCAGTGAGTGTCTGACTCTTGGTTTCAGCTCAGGTCATTGATCTCAGGGTCATGAGACAGAGGCCCACATTGGGCTCCGTGCTCAGCATGGTATCTATTTGAGATTCTTTCCCTCCCCCTCTGCCTCTCCTCCTGCTCACACTCTTTCTCTCCAAAATAAAATCTTTTAAAAATATTTAAACATATCAATAATTACATTAAATATTATTATTTAGACACCCTAGTTGAGATTGTCAGGATTGGGGAAAAAAGCAAAATCCAACTATATTCTTACTACAAGACATGTACTTTTTGCATATAGAGTAATGCAGAAGTTATACATAAAAAGATAATTGTGCTGTTATGAATTGAATTGTGCCCCCCCCATTCCTATGTTGAAGTTCTAACTGCCAATGTGACTGTATTAGGAAATAAGGCCCTTATTGAGGTAATTAAGGTTAAATGAAGACATAAAGTAGATAGGATTGGTGTTCTTATAAGAAGAGGAAGGAACACCAGAGATCTCGCACATTTTATGAGAGCATATAGAGAAAAAGCCATGTGAAGACACAGAAAGAAGGCAGCTATCAACAAACCAGGAAGAAAGGGCTCTTCAGACCCCATCCCACTGGCACTTTGATCTTGGACTTCTAGTCTCCAGAATGATGAAAAAATTATCTATTGTTTAAGACATCCAGTCTGTGATATTCTGTTATGGTGGCCCAAACAGACTAATACACATGCTAAGATTAATCAAAAGGAAGCTACATTAATGTCAAAGCAGAACTCAAAGAACCTCACCAGGCATAAAAGGTCATTTTGTAATGATTAAGAGGTCAGTTTGTCAAGAGTATATGGCAGTCCTACAAGTTTATATTTTTAACAGAAGTAATTAAAAATACATGAAGTAAAAACTCATAGAACTGCAAAAAGAAGAATCTACAAAGATGAAACTATCGATGTTCCCTTCTCAATCATCAATAAGAGAAAAATCAGTAAAGATATAGCAGGCCTGATGGGGTGCCTGGGTGGCTCAGTGGGTTAAGCCTCTGCCTTCAGCTCAGGTCATGATACTGGGTTCCTGGGATTGCATCGGGCTCTCTGCTCAGTGGGGAGCGTGCTTCCCTCTCTCTCTTTGCCTGCTTCTTTGCCTGCTCGTGATCTCTCTGTCAAATAAATGAATAAAATCTTTAAAAAAAAGTTAAATATATAGCAGGCCTGAACAAAATTATCTACCAACATGACCTAATTGGCATTTATAAAATACTTCACCAAATAATAGCTATCTACATTCTATTTACTCCATCTATTATTTGTTGCCTTTTTTCCTGCTTCTACCTTTTGGATTAACTGAATTATTTTTATGATTCCATTTTATCTCCTTCTTTTGTTGATTTATTAGTTGTAACTTTTTTTTATAAAGGTATGTATTAGTTGATATATTAGTTTCTCTAGTGTTTATGGTATACACTTTTACCTTATCATAGTCTACCTTTAAGAAATACATTCTATAGTATTTTTATATATTTCATTTGGGGTAGTTTCTATTGCTATGTCTTCAGGTTCATTAATCTTTTCTTCTGCAATGTTTAATCTGCTGTTTATGCCCCTCAGTACATTTTTCATCTCAAACATATTTTTTCATTTCTAGAAGTTTGACTTAGATCTTTTTAATATATTCTATGTCTCTACTTAACTTTTAAAATGTATGATATATAGCTATAATAGTTGTTTTAATACCCTTGTCTGCTAATTCTAATATCTACCTCAGTTCTGGCTTGGTTTCAGTTGACTGATTTTTTTTTTCTCATTGTGGTTCCTGGCATTCTTGCTTTTGGGGGGACTTTTGTTGTTTTGGGGGGCTTTTTTTTTTAACTGAGTGCCAGACATCGGGTGATTTTCCCTATTGGGCGTTGGATTTTTTTTTTTTATTCCTATAAATACTTTTTTGCTTTGTTCTGTGATGCAGCTGAATTACTTGTAAACACTCTGATTCTTAAAGTTCATACCTTTAAGATTTGTTAGGCCAGAGTAGTATTTAGTCTAGGACTAATTTTGCCCCATTTCTGAGGCAAAACCCTTCTGAGCAATCTACCCAATGATCCATGAATTATGAGATTTTCCAGTCTGGCTGGTGGGAATAGGCATTATGCCCAGCCATATGTGAGCATTTGATACCTTCTAATCCTCTAGGATGGTTCTTTCCTTGGTCTTGTGTTATTTCTTCATGAGTATGTGCTAATCAGTAGTCTGATGAATACTTGAGAGGAATGCTTTACAGATCTTAATACCATATCTTTGCACTCACTTGAAGGGAATATTTTAGATTAGCTGATTACAAGTTTTTTTCCTGATTGGGATCTGGCAGTTCTGTTTCCTACCTTTGCTGTATATGGACCATCACTATCAACTTTCAGGATGGGGTAAGGATGGTTGTCAATTCCTGCAAAAAAAACTTTAACTAATTTGAAAAGTCAATAGGCCTTTCTCCCTCAGAAATATCACTGTTTATGGTGGTGATTTTTCTCTACTCATATTTGATTTGGTTATCTGTCTTGTCTAAATTTTCTAGAATAAATACATTTATTTATTGGGAATATTTTTTACATAATCAGAATGAAATTACACCCCCCTCATCATCACTTATATTACTTATTCCCCATTTCTGGGTGTGTGCCTCTGGGTCACTCAAAGTCATGGCCAGAGGTGTAGTCAACAGGACTCAAAAAGGCTTGTACTTTAGTGGGTGGTAAGGACGTCCTTTCTCCACAGCATGATTAACTGCCTCTCTTCTTGAGCTATCACTGTACCATGGACACTGATACCTGTACCAGGTACACTATATTTATATATTTCCTTTCCTACACAGAAAGGAAAGTGATAACACTGTTATCACTATAACAGTGATAGCTCAGCAGTTAATCATGCTGCTTTCCTCTCTGGATGGATAGGAGGAGCCCAACCCCAGTCCTTTGGAACAAGGTGTACTGGTGTTCAGTCTTACTTCCTGTGCCTCAACTCATATGCAGATTTTCTTCTCAGAATCCTACAGACTTACCCCTTCTTTTTTTTCCTCCTTGTTAATTGTACTGCCTGTTCCTATTTTATGCTGTACTTTACCATATTTGTGTCATTTTAATTAGTCCTGTAAGACTTCATTTAACACCAACCCTCTTTCTTTCCATTGATGGCTATGCTGGCTGCCTCCTCTACTTCTCTCAGCTTCTATTACTTTCCCCTCCAGCCTTTCTTTTGTGTCTGGAGTCTATTATTACTGAATGTGTTATTCCATTTTCTTTTTATTTTGCTTTTTCTTTTTCTTCTGTGGATGTCTTCAGATGCTTTCACTCCTTATTTTCCCTGCTTGCTGACATCAGGCAAAGCTAAAGAATCTGAGACAAGACAACTTGGGCTTTGCTTTATCAAAGCAATCTGCTGCTGGCATCACTCCTTCATTTCCAACTGCTTTACTCTCTTTTAGCCTCTTTCACACTAAACTACAATCCATATTTTTCTGTCTTCATCTATATATTAGAACTGCTTGAACAGAGCCTGATGTATAGTACATATTCACTAAACATTTGTTGAATGAAAGAATAAATAAATGAATGGAAGAACATTTGGTGATTCTTACTTTTATTTTATTCCTGGTAGCTGGTCTAGTTAGTTCATCATTGTTTATCATGAATATTTTTATAGTTTGCTGGATCTCAAGCCCCATGCAAGCCACACATTTCTCATTCTCTCCATGAAGCACTGTTGCATCTTGGATCTTTGCTTCTATAATGATTTTCCTTACCATGTGTGTTGATGTGTGTGTGTGTGTGTGTGTGTTTTCAATGTTTGGGAGGTGAGGGCTTTTGTACACAGAAAGGAATATATATTTGAGTAATGAAATAGTATTTAATTAACTTAAGTTGTAGATGTGAAACTGTGATTTTCTTAGGCCTTTACATTCACTTTGCAATTCTAATTTTACTTGCAAACCCAGTAATTTTAATAAAATTTAAAACAATCCCTTCACTTATTTGATTAATGTAATTCTAGCAGATTAAAATCCTCTATACAATTAGTCATATTAGTAAGTCATCAATTAATAAAAGTCATCAGGGGCACCTGGGTGGCTCAGTGGGTTAAAGCCTCTGCCTTCGGCTCGGGTCATGATCCTGGGGTCCTCGATCGAGCCCCGCACTGGGCTCTCTACTCGGTGGGGAGCCTGCTTCCCCCGCCTCTCTCTGCCTGCCTCTCTGCCTACTTGTGATTTCTCTCTATCTGTTAAATAAATAAATAAAATCTTTTGGAAAAAAAGTCATCAGTTAAATTCTCCCAAACTTTTCAAAACATTTATAAGTCAATAAAGCAATTTAGATTCCTGACAAGACTGACTTAAACCTCAACAATCACCATCAAGTTACTTGCAAATCTAAAAATTCACCCTTAAAAACATAATGAATCAAAACATTCAAAGACTGTTTAAAAACAGGATCAGATTATTATAACTTTGCAAATTAAGATAATGAGAAGGTATCATGAAGGTAAATTTGTTACATTCTCTATACATCAGATATTCTTAAACATTACTAACATTTTAAACACACAAATTACAGGGATGCCTGGGTGGCTCAGTCGATGAAGCATCTGTCTTTGGCTCAGGTCATGATTTCAGGGTCCTGAGATGGAGCCCCACTCCCTGTTCAGCGGGGTGCCTGCTTCTCCCTCTCCCCCTCTCCCTACTCTTGGTCTCTCTCTCTTTGTGTCAAATAAATAAATAAACCTTCAAATACACCCCACACAAATTATAACTTTTATTCCTAAACCTATTAATAAACAGCGTTAATACTGTGGGTCTAACTTACTCCATGATCCTTATATTTAATTCTAATTTTAATTCTAATTCTAATTTTTAATTCTAATCCTTACTTGCAAATCATATCCCTATAGAAGGGAAGCTGTTTTGTCGTTCAGGTGCATTGAGTTTACTGGGTTGGAAGACCTCTACTGTGATACAGTTACTTATATGTCAGATGTTCAAGACAAGAACACAGGTCATAGGGCCACAAACTTCTAGGATGATTCTACCCAAACCACAAGGAGGCATGGTGAGGACTGTTCTGCCACTACCTTGTGGGAGCCAAGCTCCTGTCCTTTTGTTGGAACAGATTTGGCAGACTATGTCCCTTGGCCATTTTAACACTAGATTACACATATACCCCAATCTTTTGTAATATCTTGACACATTTCTTATCTTTTTTGGATAGACTAGTACTCCTGTTTACGTTGCCACAAATTGCCCTTAACAGTCAGATTCTTCATTTCTTTCAAACTTTTCTTAATTGAGTCTTTTGGTTATAAATGGAAAATATTCCAATTCAAACTGAAAGTGGCCTGTTGGATCACATAACTGAAAAGTGGCAAATTCAGGTTATGTATGAATCAAGGGACTCAAACAAATATGAGCAACAGGAATATCACTGTCACTGCCTCCTTCCCTCTCTTTTGATTCTTCTTGTCTAGATTTGGGCTTATTCTTCATTTGTTTGCATGGTAATAAGAAAGTTCGAGGCAGTTCCCAGCTTATATTGGCACTGACAGACAGCAATCTCTTTGTCAGCATCCATATCATTTCTTTGGAAAACTTGGTTCGTATGTCTTCCCCTAAACCAATCACTGTAGCCCAGGAAATGGGGTATTTTGAGCAAACACTGGATCACAAGTCCATCCCTGTGGTGTGGGTCCTCAGATCTCTTGATAGACTCAAAAGAATCATGTGGAATTGGAGGGGGGAGTTCTGCTGTAAGAAATGCCAGACAAACAAAAAAGTGGCACATGCCCACTACAGTACAGAATATATTCAGATAATTTTATGAGATTCATGTATATCAAGTCTTGGCTGTTCCTGCTGCCTGCTATAAACTTTGTCCCAAATGTAAAAGCACTTGGCAGCTGCTTAAGTCAATCCCTTCTTCCTTGGCTTAGCACAATTTCATTTTTGTATTGCTCAGTTACAAATCTGTCTTCTGCTTTTCCTGGAACTGCTAATACATTACAGTCTTTATCCAAGCCATCCAAGGTCTCTTATATTTGTTTTTAATGTGGAAGCATTACCAAGTTTTTCCAGAATTCTATCCTCTGTCCTATAGATACATATTCTCCAGAATAAATCCTATTTCCCAGATGAACCAAATTCCTAGGGATCCGAATTACTGAAAAGGTGTCCCTTTATGCTTATCCCAATTCAAATAATAAACTGAGTTCCAGCGCATAATCATACGCTAGCTGCTTCTAAAATGGATCGTTATGACAAGTTTTCTTTATAAGAGATCTTTCCTGCTTTTGTCTTCCCTGTTAGAAGATGCACAGCAGCTTCGATTCTCCTGTCCTCTTGGAATGAGGATAATAATAATGGTAAAGTGACTAATATGCATTGAGTAAACTGGTGATGGTGCCATATTAGGTATTTATGTGCGTATCTCCTTTGATCCTGACAACACGCTGCGGGGCAGATGTCAGGTCCCTGTTTTACAGAGGAAAACAATCTCAGAGTGGTGACTTGCCCAAGATCATATAGTCGGTAAGTACAGTAGCTGAGATTTAAAACTATGTGAGTGCAACGCCCAAGGCTATCCTCTTTTCCCTGTGGTTGGACACACAGGGCCATCACCTTTATTTCCCTTTTCTTATTCCTCATTCTCCACCTTACTTTGAGTTTGCTTTCCTTCTTCCTGCCTGCTTCAATTCTTCAATCTTTCCTCCCTCCTCTCTTACACAGGTTTCGTTTGCTTTCCTGTTTGCAGGCACTTAGTAAACAGCTGTTGACTACACAGTTGGGTTATCAGCTCACTAAACAGTGTAAACTCATACTCTCATAGTGATGGCCATTTGATCCCATCAACATTCCCTGTAAAGAAAGACAAGTGTTATTTTTCTCATTTAAAGTATAAGGAAATTAAATATAGAAAATGAAAGAATGGGCGCCTGGGTGGCTCAGTGGGTTAAGCCGCTGCCTTTGGCTCAGGTCATGATCTCAGGGTCCTGGGATCGAGTCCCGCATCGGGCTCTCTGCTCAGCAGGGAGCCTGCTTCCCTCTCTCTCTCTCTGCCTGCCTCTCCGTCTACTTGTGATTTCTCTCTGTCAAATAAATAAAATCTTTAAAAAAAAAAAAAAAAGAAAAAAGAAAATGAAAGAATAAGCAGAGATCTGGGGAGAGGGAGGAGGTCAACTCTGTGGGAAAGAAGTGGAAATGCTATGGAACAGATCACATTCAGACTTCTGAAAACCCCAAAAAGGAATTGGTTTGTTTCATTTAGCATAAATACCCTTATTCTTTTCATGGTTTAATCTTCTTTTTTCCTCTTCCCATTCTGGTCCAGGCCCGGAGCTTCTGGCTGTTCCTCTAATAGGCCCACATTATGCTAGGCCT
The DNA here is from genome assembly GCF_022355385.1 of Mustela nigripes. Lineage (NCBI taxonomy): Eukaryota > Metazoa > Chordata > Mammalia > Carnivora > Mustelidae > Mustela > Mustela nigripes. The sequence goes on along the minus strand of NC_081562.1, from coordinate 49,037,462 downwards.
TTGCCCTTTGCCCTGGTCTCTACCTGGAACTGTCTTTCTCCAGGAATCAATATTCACGTCTTTCAGGTCTTTGCTCTAAGGTCTACTTATTAGTGAGGTCTCCCCTGGCTACATATTTAAAATTTTATTCTTCTTCCTCCTGGATTCCTTTTTCTCTTTTTTATTTTACTGTTCTCCAGAGAGCTAACCACTTGTTAAATTAATATTGTAAATTTTAGTTTTCTGACTCCCTCCACTAGAATGTATGCTCCACGAAGGCAAGAATTTTGCATGTTTTTTTTACTGTTCACCCCACACTGGAACAGTGACTAATACACGGTAGGCATCATGGAATTGATGGACAAGTAAACAAAGGACTGCGTTCATTCATTTATTCAGGTGACACTGACCACACAAAGGATAAGCCTTCCCACACCTCCCTTTGCACAAACACCTCCAGGAGGAGAGACAATAAAAGCCCAATGCCAAATATGAAAATAATATCTCAGGCAAGCATAGAGTATGAAAGACTCATGTAAAACAGCTGCCATGATTGCTACGCCATTGGAAAAGCCCAATGGAGAGACAAGGAAAGATCTTTGAGCCAAGTTCAGCCAGGGAAAGACAGGGAAGGAATTCCAGAGACAGAATCCTTCCCCTCTACTCCACCCCTCTGCCTCCTGTCATCTGAGGAATAAGAAGGCAGATGTGCCCATTATCCTGGGAGTCTGCAGGGCAGCCTACAGAATACTCAAGCACCAAACAATATATTACCTCTCGATTCCTGTGCAATTCACTCGCATATTTGGGAGTAAATTCTGTTATATGCAAGCACTCATTCTGGAATACAATCATTTATGTCTAAGGCTGTCAGCTCCATTCAGGAGGAAGGTTCGTTGGCAAAGAGAATAGCACTGCTCTCCCCTGACGCTCTGCAATGTGCCACATGGCACAGGAGGTTTTCAATTCATTTGCTTGAAATTTAAATAAAATCTTTATTGGGAAGTGTCTGTCAAAATCCCAGGAAATACCTCAAATAAAGGAAAGGACCATCACCATGGACATAAACTGGAAAGTAAGAAGTGCCATTAAAAAATCATACTGAGCTTTCTACAAGGTTTATGCTTTGTCTTAATAAAAGCATAGGCAGTCGAACGCACAGTGCTACCATGATTTTTTTTATTGACATATAATGTATTATTTGTTTCAGGGGTACAGGTCTGTGAATCATCAGTCTTACACAATTCACAGAGCTCACCATAGCACATACCCTCCCCAGAGTCCATCACCCACACCCCATTCCTCCCACCCACTTCATTCCAGCAACCCTCAGTTTACTTCCTGAGATTAGGAGTCTCTTATGGTTTGTCTCCCTCTCTGGTTTCATCTTGTTTCATTTTTCCCTCCCTTCCCCTATGATCTTCTGCCTTGTTTCTCAAATTCCTCACATAAGTGAGATCATATGATTATTGCCTTTCTCTGATTGACTTATTTCGCTTAGTGCTACCAAGATTAAAGAAGGAGCTAAACCCAGAAACAGGTGACACTGACTGTGTGCTAGCATTCCTCAAAGGGAAATTTGGGAGATGGGCAAGGCTGAAAGCTGAAGGTCAGTGGTGCTCGAGGCATAGTTAGGTATTGTTTATTCAACGTATAAGCATTTTAAGAAAATTCTGTCCATCTGATAACTGATTTTATATCAATGTTATTGGTATGCAGGAAAATAACTGATGTGTCCTTCAACACACTTGAAAAATTCCTACTCTTAAAATTATTCTCATGAGAAAATTCATTTTAATTTTAACTTACACCTTCCCCATCTACACACACACACACACACACACACAACTTTTCAGGTAACTTGTCAAACAGATGTTTAAATCTTACTGTCTAGGATCAGCCTTTGAATGGTAGTTGCAAACATACCCATCATCTCAATCAGGGCTCAACAGACTATAATAGCTCATGTCACAAACCTCACTGCCTCTGTTTTTGCAAATGATGTTTTGTTAAAACACAACCACATCTGTTCGTTTATATGTTGCCTATTACCTGTGGCGGCTTTCCCTAGAATGGCTGAGTTGAGTAGTCAAGATAGAGACAACACAGCTTGCAAACTGAAGATATTTACTATCTGGCCCTTCACATACATACACAAAAAGGATTTGGGACTCCTAATCTAGTGAATGCAAATTTCTGATATAAAGTCTATAGTTAACTTTACTTCTAAGCCAGCCCATTCTTCTAGGATAGCTTACATACTAGTATGTAACAAATTGTTATTCAAAAATAAGCAATGTGGTTTTGTGACTGTATATTGATTGTTACCAATTCCCTGATTACATTAACATCCATCACATGAACCTATTATTCTGTAAAATAGAATTATGGAACGGTTTAGACAACAGGTGTGAGAGCCAATGGCAAGACACTGCCCACGGTGGAGCCCACACTGCCCAGTAAAAGTGAGGAGGCTAATAAATAGCAGGAGGGGTTGTAACAGCCTGAATCTCCTCGAGTACATGTATTTCGCAGCTGAGGTGCCAAGGGACAGACTGCTTGGAATGCCAAGAGTGAAGCCAAACAAAAAGGAGGGCTTGAGGAAATTTTTCTAGTGAAAAAGAACTCTTTCTTACAAATTTGAAAATAGTTTCTCCTTTGTGTTATATTCATTTTTCCCTCTTTGAAATAACATGGTTTCATCTTCCACTGAATGTTTTCCCCCTTTTGATTTCTGCATCAAATGAAAATTAATTCCTTCACCTGGTTCACACAGACAGTTCCACAGGCTTAAAGTACATAATAAAAGAAGCTGAAATGGATTAATCTTTTCAGTAGGTGAAAATGGTAAAAAAAAAAAAAAATGCCAAGTTGAAATTAAAAAAAAATTTTTTTTTTTTTATTCTTCATGGAATTGAAGGTAGCAGCACTGATAAACCAAGCAATCTGAAGGCAACAGCACGTATCTCTGTTCACGGGCCATATTAGGTTTCCTCTCTCTGTCCTGGGACATAAGATCCACACTTGGCCATTTAGTAGTTCTGAGACCAGGGACAAGCCACTTCTACTTTTGGAGGGGGCTCAGTCACCATGACAGTCAACAAAGAGCTGTTGACAGGGCTCCCAGAGGACCTAAGGGGACTAAACCGAGAGGTTCACTGCTGTTTGCCTTTGTCAGCAAAACCTCTGGAGAACCTCCACCCATAGCTGGTGATGGGGAAGGAAGTGAAAGTAAAATCAAGCATTCTGTTGCTATTTAAAAGCCACCCTAGGAACAAGGCTTGCAGGGTAAAAAGTTGAAACTAAATGAGGCTTTCAGTTTTCTGTGGATTTCAGTGATTGAAATTAGCCTGAGGGCTCCCCTTTTGTCTCTCCCCACGTAGCAGTGGTTACACCCGGGGTTGGCAGGAGATAAAATGCTGCTGTGCACATAGAACAGGCTTGTGTGCTAGCCAGGGTCGCTCCGAAGTTAAAGTGCCTGAGCCACTTCCATTTTTTCTTTTTTAATACTCCTGGTATGTTCAAAAGTGAAATGCCAAAACATAATTACAAACATTGTGCTGCATTTTTTTTTTCCCACACAGACATTTATGTTTAAAAGAAGATTAGTAATTTTAACACATACATTTAAGTAAATGCCACATAATTATCTGTTTTTTAAAAGACTATAGCATTCAAAAGCAATGTTTCTGTAGGGTATGCTATAGAGAATGAGACCCAAACTTAAGAAGAGTGGTATGAATGACTCCTTCTGGTCACGGGAGTGAATGTTACTGCATGGATAGCCTCTCTCATTTGGGAATGATGTCATCTTTGAGACCCTCTCAAACCTGAAAGTCTGGGTTAAAAGGCTCCCTTGCCTTCTTTCCCACCCCACCCCCTATCCTCCCACTCAGCCTCCAGCCCCGCCACTGAGACCAGACTATTCATATGTAATTATGACTGGGAAGCCAGGAGGGGGAAAATGAGGGATTACGGAGAGGTCCATGATGGACTTCTTCCACAGGTATTTTTCAAGTGCCTCATGTTCACTCATGTTCACAGTGTCATGATTGAGCTCATACTCGGGATTTGAATCAGGCAGTTTTATTCTGTACTTGTGTTATCAAGCCTTACTAGACCTCAGTGGCCTCATCTGCTACCTCATTTGTGAGGTACATCATTGGTGGCTGTGAGGATTCAATGACTTACACATGTAAAGGTATCAGAACAGTGCCTGGCAGGGTGAATGAACAACACAAAATTCCTTGCCCTCAGGAAGCTTAATTCCAGTTCCCTACTGCATTGTGCTCTCCATTCTCCCCTCTGCAAGCCTGTCTACATGAAACAACTGCCTTGCAATATATAAAGATATTTGGTAAAACGAAATGTCACTCCACTGATGCAGGTGGGAGAGAAAAGCATCGCTTAAAGAATCTCTCTTAAAGCATCTTTAAAAATCTCTTTTAAAAATTCATTAATCAGGGCGCCTGGGTGGCTCAGTGGATTAAGCCACTGCCTTCGGCTCGGGTCATGATCTCAGGGTCTTGGGATCGAGCCCTGCATCAGGTTCTCTGCTTGTGGGGAGCCTGCTTCCCCCTCTCTCTCTGCCTACTTGTGATCTCTCTCTCTGTCAAATAAATAAATAAAATTTAAAAAAAATTCATTAATCAGCCACTCAAAAAGCAATGTGTGAGGCAACGTGTAGGGGCTGCTGTGATGGCAGCGATAAACCAGGTATGGTCCCGTGCTCATTGGTGGGAGAGATATTAAATACATAAATCATTTTGTATAATGTCAACTTTTTGTTAAAGTATAAAGTACATACAGAAATTGAAGGAATAATAAGCATACAGCTCACAAAATGAACACACACACATAAACGCACATACAATTCATAACCAGATCAAGAATTAGAATCTTACCAGCCTCCCAGATATCTCCCTCTGGCCTCCTCCATTCACAGCATGCACACACACACACCCCCAGGTAAATATTATTCTCACTTCTAAAACCACAGATTACTTTAGCCTGTTTTTAAATTTGATAAAAAAAAAAAGCTCTCACACCATGTACTTTTTTGTGACTGGCTTTTTCTAACTCAATGTTATGTTTTTGATATTCACTCTTTTTGCATGTAAGTTGTAGTTCATTCTCATTCTTGCATATTATTGTACTGTATGAATGAATATACCCTTATTTGTGTATCCACTCTACTGTTGGGTATTTGGGCTGTTTCCAGTTTGGGAATATTATAAATAATACTGCAGTTGACATTCTCGTGCGCCATTTGTTGAATATATGCATGCATGTCTGTTACGTATATACTTAGAGGAGTGAAATTGCTGAGTCTAAGGTCTGGGTATGATCAGTTTTAGTACACACTCTCAAAGAGCTTTCCAAAGTAGTAACAATCACTCTGGTCCACAGAGTATGAGAGGTCTGATTGCTCTACATTGTGTATCTCCTTCACTTCTGGAGGATATGTTGAAGCATCTGCTTTATGAGGTTAATCTGTGTTTCCCTGGTGATGAATGCAGCCCACTGCCTTTTCATATGTTTATTTTCTGTTTGGATATCTTCTCTTGTGAAATATCTATTTTGACATTTGCCCATTTTTGTTGAGTTTGCTTCCTTTTTCTTAGTGATTTGAAGGAATGCTTTACAGATTCCAGATGGTAAGAGATCTTTTACAGATAGATGTACTGAAACTCTCTTCTCCCGGTATATGGCTTATCTTTATACTCTCAGTAGTACTGAAGAACTGAAGTTCCTAATTTTAATGTAATCCAATTGATCAATACTTTTCCCCTTTATGGTTATTGCTTTTTTTGTGTCTTAAAAAATCTTTGCCTGAGGCAGTTCTTGTGGAGGCAGCTAGGGCAAGACTGGAAATCATTATGCACTCTGTTGCCCGGACTAGAAAATAGTATAGTCAGGACAACTAATGGTGTCCCCAAGAAACCAAAGGGCAAGATGCCTATTCATGCCTCCTTTGTGAAGACAAGCTGGGAGGGACATTCACAGGAAAATCGAGAGACCCCTGTGAACTCTGCATCTTCCAAGTGCTCTGGGAGGTGGACTATAGTGTGTGGGAAAGAGAAATGTGAATCTGATGAAATGGTAAAGGAAATTATGGCTAGTGACCAGCTAAGGGAGGTGAGAAGAAAGATCACAATATCCCAAATGTTTTCATACCTCATCTGGCTTCTTCCTCTTCTACTTAGACATCTGTCCAAGATCAAATCCATATACCTACTACACATTTTCCCTGAGGACGTGGCCAAAAAACCTGGTAATACATTATGGTATGTAGGGTTCCTAAAACGCCTCCATAAAGATATTCCATCTTAATCCCTAAAACCTACAGATGTGATGAGACATCACTCAGTCCTATGATTGTGTTCTATGACAGAGCTGGCCTTAAAACAGGAGATTCTCTGGATGGACATGATTTAACCAATAAAACCTTTCTAAGCAGAGAGCTTTCTCCAGCTGGTAGAAGAGATTTGTGGAATAAAGAGGATTTAACTTGAAGATGCAGGAGGCCACGTGAAAGGGACTCCAGAAATGTTAGAGGTGAGAGAGAGCCCCGGCCAGTTGCTGTGAAGAAAACAGGGTCTTTAGTCCTATAACCACAAGGAACTGAATTGTGCCAACCACTTGAATGAGCCTGGAAGTGATGCCTACTCAGAGCTTGGAGATGAAGATCCAGCTTGGCTGAGAACTTGATTTCAGCCTTGTGATTCCCTTAGCAGAGAACTCAGTCATAACATACCAGACTGCTGACTTTCACGAATGTGAGCTCTTAAATGCATGCTGGCTTAAACTGCAGAGTTTGTACTAATTTGTGACCCAGTGACAGAAAAATAAAGCACGTGGAATCATTTTGAGTGATAGTGAGAAGTCACCTTTAACGAGGCAACAAAGTTGAAGATGAATGGGAACAATGTTGCCAATTCTAATCTAAAGGAAAAAGGGATAAAGGGGCCATCTAAAATTCCAGCAAAAACTGTGGAGGAGGAAGATTAAGAGTATGAGAAAGGGTTAAAGAGGAAAAAATTAATAAAACCATGTATCTGCCTCCATCTGAATACAGGTAGGGTACATGCAGCAACTGACTCACTTTTTATTTGAGAAGGTGTCTGTTTCTCTCACTGAGTTTGATTCTATAACTGGAAATTCATATTATAGTTTGTTGTTTTTTTTTTTTTAGATTTTATTTATTTATTTGACAGAGAGAGATCACAAGTAGACAGAGAGGCAGGCAGAGAAAGAGAGAGGAGGAAGCAGACTCCCTGCTGAGCAAAGAGCCCAATGCGGGACTCGATCCCAGGACCCTGAGATCATGACCTGAGCCGAAGGCAGCAGCTTAACCCACTGAGCCACCCAGGCGCCCCATATTATAGTTTTTGACATGCTCTAGAAATTGCAAGTAGTTTCCATGAAGGGTTTATGGGTGCCACAAGCACCCAGAAAAATCTATAAAAGTTGCTTGTATTTCTAAATATATTTGGGGTGCCTGGGTTGCTCATTCTGTTAAGTATCCAGCTCTTGATTTCTCAGGTCATGATCTCAGGGTCATGAGATCGAACCTAGATTAGGGCTCTGCACTGAGTGTGGAGCCTGCTTTAGATTCTCTCTCCTCTCCCTCTGCTCCTCCCCTGCCTTGCGTGCAGATGCTCTCCCTTGCTCTCTCTAAAAATAAATAAATAGGGGTGCCTGGGGGGTTCTGTTGGTTAAACATCTGTCTCCTGATTTTGGTTGAGGTCATGATCTCAGGGTCTCGGGATTGAGCCCCATGTGGAGCTCCCAGCTCAGTGGCAAGTCTGTTTCTCCCTCTGCCCCTCCCCTACTCATGTTTTCTGTCTCTCAAATAAATAAAATCTTAAAAAAAAAAAAAACCCTAATTAAATAAATGTTTTTAAAGTAAAAAGACTCTCTTTTGTTGTCCATTCATGAACTTGAGGTTTGTGTGAGTGAGCAGTTAATATGTTCCTGGAATTTAGAAAAAAAAAAAAATTGTCATTTATTTGTAAGTTAGTGTTATCCATTAGAAATCCTGTTATCAATAGTATATATATCTACAGTTTGCAAAAAAGACAACAACAAACTAGCCAACCTCTTGTGGTCCCTGCTGGGTACTGTAATGTTGTGGGAGGTTGCTCCTTCTGTAGGGGGTTCAGGGACCAGGCCAAACCCATCTATGCTGCTTCAGGTGGCCTTGTTTTTCTATATAGTGACAGAACATTCTGCCGACATTCTTGGCCATGGAAAAGGGCTATCCGCTGGCATGGATGTGTTCTGGTTCGTTTTGGTTAAATCTGGTTAGTTTGAAAATAAACGGTAAGACTCTTTATTGTCAGAAAAGTGAGCAGCTGTTGCTTCAATCAAAATGCAGAAGGCTTCTGATCTTAAAACGCAGGATTTGCAACATTCTGGGTTTTTTGTTTTGTTTTGTTTACATTTAGAATGCCAAGAGTTTTTCACGTAAATGCTTTCTTTGAAGCATAACCTAATAGGGAAGAGTGCGACTGAGAACCAGCATGGAGCACACCTGGGGGACCCCCAGCCAGGAAACCCCCCCCCCCCCCCCCGTCCATTCCTGCCCCCTCCCAAGTTACAGCTGCCCCTTCTCCCCCAAGATAACCCCAGTCCTCACTCTTAATATACAACGTTTTGATTTCTTTCAGAGTGCTGAGATGTTTCTGAAGCAAAATGGGAGTATTCAATTTTTTTTGAGTGGGGGAAAATTTTTGGTTTTTTTACCTCAAGGTCATGAAGATCTTTTCCTGTTTCCTTGGAAGAGTGTCTTCGTCTTCCGTTTCGCACGTTGGTCTCCATCTACCTCAGTTTACTTTCCCGCACGGTGTGAGGGGAGTGAACAGCCCACCTCGCCTCCACAGAGCGCCCAGCGTCCCCACGTGGCTCCGCCCCTCGACAGCTCCCATATGCTCAGTCTCCTCGCGAGACTGCGGAAGCCTCCGAGGCGCATTTAAGAGGTTTGCTGCTTCCGTTCTCGAACCTCTTTCTGTTCCTCCTGTGCTGCCATTTGAGGAAACGTCCTGAAGGGAAACCCAGCTTCGGGTTGGCTACCCGCCTCCTTCGTGTATCTTTTAGAAATTCCTGGTTTCTGTGTCCCCAGATTCTCTGCTTCTGCCAGGATCCTGAATGGAGGCATGTCCTCTGGGTGGGAGCTGCAGGAGTCAGCCCTCCTCTTGAGGGGACCCTCACGCTCCAGTCTCGCATCTCCAGCAGCTCCCCGTGTCCTTGCAACAGATGAGCTCCACAGTTACGTTGACCTTTGCTGGACAGAAGTCCTGGTCACCTGCGAGTTATTTCGTATAAGAGATACACTTTTCATTGTAATTGTGATAAAAGTTATGAAGGAAAACGAGCCCACACGGGGTACCTGTATTAAGAGGCAATATTGGGAGTCTCTGGTTTAAAAAATACAGTCTTTAAAAACAAATGAGATATAATTGACATATTAATATGGTGTAGGTTTAAGGTATACAATGTGTTGATTTATATATTACAATATGATTACCATGGTAGCATTAGCTAACACCTCTATCACATCACACAATTATCATTTCTTTTTTGTGGTGAGAACATTTAAGATCTGTTCTCTTAGCAACTTTGAAGTAGTCCAGTATTGTTGTACCATAATCGCCATATCACTTAACATCTCAACCCCCCCACCAACTTGGCCCCTGGTAGCCACCATTCTACTCTCTGTTTCTTCCTTTAGAGTCTACATTTAAATCATAGAATACAGTATTTGTCTTTCTCTAACTTCTCTCAACGTAATGCCCTCAAGGTCCATCCAAGTTGTCACAAATGGCAGGGGATATATCTATATCTACTAGATAGATAGAGATACTCCCACATCCTCTTTATCCATTTACCCATCAATGGACACTGTTGTTTTTCCAGCTTGTTGCTGTATTTTCCAAACAACTTTTCTATGTTCTGTCCAGGTTGCTTCCATATCTTCCAGATAATTCTTTTATGTCCTGTTTTCATTTCCTTTGGCTATATACCTAGGTGTACAATTGTTAGGTCATATTTTTAAGTTTCGATTTTTAAAGTTTTGAGGACACTCCTTGCTGTTTTCCATGGTGGCTGAATGAATTTACGTTCCCAACAATAGTGCATCAGGGTTCCCCTTTCTTCACATCCTCACCAACACTTGTTTTTTTTTCTTGTCTTCTTCATGATAGTCATTCTAACAGGCATAAGGTGACATCCCACTGTGATTTTGGTTTACATTTCCCTGATTATTATTAATGTTCAGCATCTTTTCATGTACCTATTGGCCATTTAGATGTCTTTTTTGGGAAAATGTCCATTCACTTTCTCTGCCCATTTTTTTTTTTTTAAGATTTTATTTATTTATTTGACAGACAGAGATCAAAGTAGTCAGAGAGGCAGGCAGGGAGAGAGAGGAGGAGGCAGGCTCTCTGCTCTGGGCTTGATCCCAGGATCCATTGATCATGACCCCAGCCAAAGGCAGAAGCTTTAACCCCACTGAGCCACCCAGGCACCCCCAATTCCCATTTTTAAAATTTGAATTTAATTAATGCATTTCAGAGGTAGAGGTCATTGATTCATCAGTCTTACATAATACTCACTGCTCATTAAATCATGTGCTCTCCTTAATGCCTATCACTCAGTTACCCCTTCTTCCAACCCCTTCCCCTACAGTAACTCCCAGTTTGTTTCCTATGATTAAGAGCTCTTATGGTTTGTCTCCCTCTCTAATTTCATCATTTCATTTTTTTCCTCCTTTCCCCAATAATCCTGTTTTGTTTATTAAATTCCACATATGAGTGTGAGATCAAATGATAATTGTCTTTCTCTGATTGAGTTACTTCACTCAGTATAACATCCTCTAGTTCCATCCACATTGTTGCAAATGGTAAGATTTCATTTTTTGATGACTGAGTAGTATTTCAGTGTGTGTGTCTGTTTGTCTCTGCTCATTTTTAAATTGGATGGTTTCGGTTTTTGTTATTGAGTTATAGGAGTTCCTTATGGATTTTGGATATTAAACCCTTATCAGATATACAGTTTCCAATTTTTTTCTTCTATTCCATAGGTTGCCTTTTAATTTTGTTGATGGTTTCCCATCCTGTGTAGAGCTTTTTACTTTGATCACTGTCTTCTGTAGAACCTGCTATAATTTTTCATAAGCACACCTGAGCCTTGAGCACATCAACAGTGCATTAGTGGAAGAAGTCAGCACTTCTACCCCTTTCCCCACTCAGTCCTTCATTTGGAACAAGTAATTTTGCCTCTCAAGTTCCCAATTACCCTGATCTAGCATTTCTTCTTTACCTTAAGAGCTGGATCCTATCTTTAAAGTGCTTTAAAACCTTGGAACAGAAGGCAGTCTCTCACTGACTTGGGCCATTTGAAAATAGGTGCAGAGAAATTCTTTTCACTTATTTAAAATGGTGTGTGTGTGCCTGAAAATCAAGTCAGTAGTTTTGTTTTTTTGTTTATTTGTTTGGTTGGTTGGTTGGGTTTTTTGTTTGTTTGTTTGTTTGTTTGTTTTTAAGGTGGGAGGTAGCAAAAGAAATTCCCCTAAGGCTACATGCCACCTAAAAGCTACTGAGACACAATCCCTAAAGAAGGGATATCTAAGGCAAATGTCACTTTGTCTTCACACAATTTCTTCTATAGTTGCTTCTGAGTCCACTCCAGTTGCTGGAATATGAACACAGATTTATAGAAGAACTCAGTTGTAGGAATTGCAACTAAAAGTTATCAGTTAATATTACCATATGATGAAGGCTGATCTTATCTTGATAATATCCTGGGATGGAATGGACTTCGGGGTATTTTTTTTCTGTTTCATGCTTAAATTTGCAACTGACATTGTCTGGTTGTCAAGAAAGAAGTTTTCAAAAACAAAGCTGAGGAACGGGAGAGGACCAAGGCAGACTGGAGAGTCTTTTCGAGGAGTGGGATGATCCTTAGGTAAAGAGAAGGGTGTGTTTGCTTCTTGATAGGGACCTCCAGCTGATGAAACTCTGTAATAGTGTAGGACAGGCAGGGACCTCAGCAAATCTGAGTGATCACCCCCTTGGGAAAAAATATATACATAATTAATTGAAATTCCCTTCTAAAATAGGGTCAGAAGAAAACGAATGTTGTTCAGATGGGAGCCAACACCCAGAGATAACCTCAGCTAATAGAGGATGTGATGGCTCAGAAGATAAACAAAATAAAGTGTAGGAGAACTGCAAGAAAAACAAATGAAGGGAAATAGGGAGGGAATAAAACACAGGATGAATTGGAAGGAAGTGACAACTTGGGGACAAGCCAGGGAAAAATATGAACAACAACAAAAAAGAAAAGAGCTTACTACTCTGGTGAGGGATGATGACACAGGGGTGGGGTGGGGTGCTGCTCTGCAGGTGTGGGTGCAGGAGAAATATGGGAACTCTCCATACCTTATGCTCAATTTTGCTATGGATCAAAAACTGCTCTGAAAAAAAGAAAATTAAGTCTTAAAAAAAAGGAACTTAGGTAAAACCAATCAAAAGCACAACACCATGATTGCTGGGGTGGGGGGTGGGGTGGGAAGGTGGCGAGGAGGGTTAGCATTTATTAGAAAAGCATCCAAGGCTTGGAACTTGACCTCTTTTTCACTTAACATTAGGGAATATCTCTCTCGGAACTTGGGCTCAAGGAAAAAATAGAACAGAACAAACACAGCCATGCAGAAGAGAAAGGCTCTAAAGAGGAGTAGACCAGCTACCATGGGAAGTCTCTCAAGAGGGTTCCTTTGCTTCTCTTTCCAACCCTTTGTTTCTATCCCCACTCCTTCACATCCTCCCCTTCATTTTTTTGCCATGTTTCTTCATTCTTTCATGAAACCTTCCCACTAGTCACTTCTGGTATTTTATACTCCTCATCCAATTGCTATAGGAATAAATATAGAAAATAGGATAATAGTAATAAAAACATAGGTGGATTAAAATATATATGATTATGTATTACATGCATTATTATATATGATTTATTGTGTAATAGGTACCATTATATATTATATATGTTAATGCATATTAATATTGAGAATAAACATATGCCATTCTCAATGTTTTCTCTCTCTTACCATAAGACATGAAGGCACTCTGGATTTGAGTTTTATCTTGGCACTTGAAGGGTCATAGTATTTTTAAAGACATTCTAACTCTTGATGGATCTCAGAATACCCATTCCTGAACCTGTACAACTTCAGTGTTATTATTTTCAAGTACATATTTCCTATATTATAGTAAAATGAAACTGTCAAGCAAGTTATACTCATAAATTTAATGATACTTTGTACTTTTAAAGTATCATCTTCCTACAGCCAGAATTTCCCAAGCTTCCTTGCAAGACAGACAAGTACTATGTACTTGCAATTTTATAGCAGGGAAAACTAAAATATAGAGAAGTTAAAAGCTTTCGCCAGTGCCTTATAGCAAGTCAGAAATAAAACTGGAATTTAAGGGAAGTAAGTCTCACTCAACATTGGCTTTCCTGTATAGAGAAACATGAAATAAGAAGAAAAAATTATAAATCAGGCTTGTGAAAGCATTTTAATCAAGATTCTATATATTTACCAATTAAAAGTTAATATTTCAGAAGAAATTCATTTAAGAGTAGTACTAATAAAGAATAATGTGGTTTTGTTTTAATAATTTGTTTCTTGATCGTTAATTAAATTTGTCATAAAAACAAATTTTCATGCTTTTTGTGCAAAAGCAGAGAAAATGAAGCTTAAAAACAATTACTAAATTTATTTCATTCAGGAATATGCTGGCAAATTCCATACTAGTTATCATTTACCTTTTGGGGAAATGAGAGATCAGTCGAGATGATGTCTGTAGTTTTCAAGAGTTCTTTAAGCTGGTATTAAAGGTAAAGCTGCATATGCTGTAGATTTAAAAAGCCTTTGTTCAGCAGTCAAACATACAGCATTTGCTTCAAATTCCTAGATCATACGGTAAGGCTAACCGAAGCATGAGATTGCTGGGCTGACTAGCATTCCAATCCAGAAGCTGATGGGAGAACTCAAGTCTGAAGCTATTATGGGCGGGCGGGCAGGGCGAGCAGGGGTGGTGACTAGGGATTTGGGCTATGGAATCTGGTCTGGTGTTTGCCCTGAGGTTGTGTCAGACCCACAGATGTGAAAACAACAGGTGGGGGGGCAGTGCGCCAGTGCCCCGCTTGTCACCTTGCAGCTTTCATTACAGAATTGCTGGACTGCACCCACGAAATTCTGTACCTCTTTGTGATGCACGACTCCTGGCACTAGGCTGTGTTGATTTTGTGGAAAGAAAATCAGATTTGAGGTCAGATGACCCACATCTAGATCCTGTCTGGGCAGAGTGGCTTTGAAGGAGTCACTTGACCTTTTGGGACCCCAGGCTCTCTTCTACACAAGAGGGATAACAATATCTCACAGAATGGCTGCTCTGTGTCACACTGTTGCCTTCTGGTTCTATCTCCCTTTTGTCTCTTGCACTTAACTCCTGGGAAATATTTCTAACAAGCTATAAAATATATACTGTCATTGGGGTTAGCTCATGCCATAGGCCCCTTGCTCAGAAAGGTCCTACGTTAAGTTTAATGCTTTGTTGGTGTCCTCAAATTCTTAATTTTCAAACAAGTGGTTTGCATTGTCGTTTTGCACTAAGCACTACAAATGATAGGGCTGCCTGTTATGTTTTACTAACTTATAAAAAAAAGTCTGATTTTTAAATTTCTTTGAATTGGCTTCATTCCTAATCATGTACTTTGAGAATCTCTGTCTAGCACATACTTATAAATTACTATTTTGATTAAAGTAGTTTGTATCCAATATATGGTGTGTGTATGTGTGTGTGTGTGTGTGTGTGTGTGTGTGTGTATGCACATGTGTGTTTTCCAGATCAAGCAAAATGCAAAATTCTGACCCAATGATTAATTCTCTCTAGACTATCTAGATTCTGAATTTCTAGAGAGAATGTTTTATATTTTTGCCCTAGTGCCTGGCACTTTGAGAATACTCAATAGAAGGTAGTGGAATGTATGAATATCATGTATACTGTATCAGTCTGTTGTGAGGGATATTCTCTTTGGGTGACAAAAGCATCCTCAGAGGGTAATTTATGGTTTTATCTTCTTTATTGTGACTTCTAGTGGCTAAGAGTATTTGACTTCCAAAATAACAGTTGCTATAGCTTTCTTCAAGTACTTTTCATGTATCCCATTAAATCCTTTGACTATCTAGAAAAAAAATGCAAATATACTTAATGTTTTATTCCCAATTATAATATATACTCAAACCTGATATTTTCGTTAAGGAAAGTCAGGTCGTTTGTTGAGTATGCCATATGGTAATGAAAATCAGTCAAATAATTTTAACAAGTAACAAGGTTGTTTTACCTCATGGGTTTCAGGTATACATTTGGGAGAGTTGGGTACTTCTGCAGGAGGAGAGAGGTAGTAGAAAATAAGAGTGCAGAGTTTGTGTTATTTTCTATTGTTACATAAAAATTTGGTGTGAAATCACATCAGCCTAAGACAACATTTATTTTTTACACAGTTTCTGAGAGTCAGGAATCTAAGAGCAATTTAACCAAGTTGTTCTGGCCGAGGGTCGCCCATGAAGCTGCAGTCATCTGAAGGCTTGATTGGGGCTGGAGGATCTACTTCTAAGAAGGCTCACTCAAGGCTCTTGGCTGACCTTTCTGCTGGGCTGCTTGGGTGTACTTAAGACATGGCCACTGATTTCCATCACAGCAAGTGACCCAAGAAAGAGCAGGACAGAGACCACAATGACTTTTATAATCTAGCTCCAGAGGGATACACTATCACTCCTTTTGTGTTCTATTGCTTGCACAAACTGTCTTGTAGCAGTCTGTTTGGATGGCTATAACAAACTACCACAGACTGGGTGGTTTATATGACAGAAGTTTACTTCTCAGAGTTCTGGAGGCTGGGAGGTTCAAGACCAAGGTGTCAGTATGGTTTCATTCTTTTTTTTTTTTTTCTTTTCAGCATAAGAGTATTCATTGTTTTTGCACCACACCCAGTGAGCATGGTCTCATTCTGGTGAAGGTGCTCTTTGGCCTTCACAGCCATCACCTACTGGCTGTGTTCTTACATGGTAGAAGTGGTGAGAAATCTCTGTGGGATCTTTTTTTATACAAATACTGATACCATTCATGAGGGTTCCATCCTTCTAACCTAAGCACCTCCCAAAGGCCCTACTTCCTAATGCCCACACATTGGCATTAGAATTTCAACATATGAATTTGGGGTGGGGAGGGGCAAAAGCATTCAAATCATAGTACAGACCAACCTGAATATAATGTGGGATGGGACAATGAGAGGGTGTGAATATCAGAGGTGGGAATCACTGGGTCCTCTCTTGGAGGTTGGCTACCATGGAGTTGAGGGGTAAGCATTAGCCTATCTCCTGAGTTCCACCTGAGTTCAGTGGCAAAGGAGGAACAATTCACAGTTTCTTAGAAGTCTGGGAAATCAGACTCAGGTTTGTTTACAAGTCCAATCAATACATTTTTATTAGATCCTGAATCAGGGCCTGCTTTGTACAACTCTGGAAGAACAAGCATCCATGAAACAAAGCCATGCGAAGTGACCCCACTTACCACATTCTCTGTGTGGTGTTAAGTACCACCAGGTTGGGGGCACAGGTTGCCTAAGAGAAAAGCAGAAAACAATATGGTGTGATGTAAAATCAAGCAATGGAAAATGCAACTTAGACTCAATACAATCAGAATTTAGGGCTCCCTGCTGGTTTGCAAGAATGCAACGCTTCTTAAAGGTACAGGTTTGTTGAGTACTGAATAAAGAGATGACATGGAGAGGTCAAGGGGCCAGCAGATAGGAGGGCTGCCCTGAGCAGTACCATGAAGAGACAAGAGGTTCATTCAGAAGCAGCAGAGGCTTAAGTAAGGCTTGCTTATACCTGCAGGGGAATGCCAGAGGGTCCTACTCTCCCTTTACATCAGAAGATGGAAGGACGCAGAAGTATTAGTAGAGGGGAGACCAAACCCACGGACACCTATAAGATTGCTACTATATGTAATGCACTTTCCATGTGATTTTATTTAACTTCCAAATGCCTGGGAGAAGTGACTTCTTCACATAAATGGATTTTGAACCCAGGTTTTTCTGCATTCAAAGCACACACTATTTTCACAGGCCACTAGCCATCTCTGTAGGGATGGATCAGGTAGGACCTAGAAAAACAGACTGGACTCTTGGGTGACTCCAAGTCAGAAGAGGGAAGGAGGACACTTTGTAATGGGCACTTAGCCATGTAGTAAACTTCCTTCTTTTTGCCCACAATCCTAGAAGGCAGAACTTGACCCTTATAGAGACTTCATTAAGGCACAGCTATCCACGATCTCCACCTTGTCTCCCACTGTTGAGACACACCCAGTCTGGACTATGTCCAAAGTGTGCCCCATGGACAAAGAGGGAAGAAGGATTTCCTTCACATCCATTTCAAAATGGAGGCACTTGCTTTCAACCATGTTAAATTTTAAAAGCACTTTCTCATATGGAGACAAGAATGACCTATTTCTCACTTGGAGATATTTGTGACTTAGGGTAATGTATGTAAGCTCACAGTCTCACCCATAAATGTAGATAATGATGCCTACCTCATTAGAACATTGCTTTAAAAGAGGTAATGTTAAATAATACTGTAGTTAGCACATAGTAAATGCTATATAAATTGTAGTTATTTTCTTTAAAGTGAATTATTTTTTTCCAGTAAATGATTTTTCACTCCAAGTATAGTCAGCTTTGGCTAAAAATGTCACCTATCTGCTCCCTTAGGTAAACATCTGCTAGTGGGGGGAGGGTGCTTACCTAAGAATGAACACTGTGCATTCTTAGTTACACTGGACATGGTGGTCAGGGGGCAGCTTTAGCGTAGTCAGGCGCCATGAATATTCCCTGGAGGTAGAAAAACACACAGAGAAAACCAGGAGTGGTTAAAAAATACTATCATCTTCTGCTTAGAGTGATGGCAAGATGGAGGATGGTGTGTTGGGGGGTATGGACATGAGCAAACCAAAGCTAAGGCAGAAGATGGAATGTACTGATAGATTTGAAGGTAGTTTGTAAAGAATATGTACTGTGCCCATTATCATCACCCTAAGTTATCACTGTGTCTGTGGAAGAAGAAAGGAGAATGGAACACAGGCTTCCTAAAACCCAGCCAAAGGCTTTCTCCTATGGTACCTTGGTATGGTATCATGTCATTTTGGGAATGTGGATGCTAGACATCCCTTCTGACATTTCCTGGTTGGCGTTTAGCTGAAGCACAGTCTGCATATGTTTTGTGCCTGGTGGAATAAAGTGAATTAATTAAAGTCTCCCCATGTTGTTATTCCTCAGCTTCTCTACAATTGTCATTGTAAGATCAACTTATCAAAGAGATACCAAGACTTTCCTCAGTGGTGTGCCAATGTGAAAGGAAGAAAAAGACTCAACACTTAGGAGAAAAGTTCAAGAGGTTAGAGTTTTGGGGGACAAGAACAGCTCACCCTGAGAGCTTTGAGGACCTTGCCTTGAAGAAGGATATGGGGTGTGTGTGTGTGTGTGTGTGTGTGTGTGTGTGTGTGTGTTGAGGAATGTTCAGTAACCAAAAGGAATTCTGAATAGCTTGGCTTTTGCTGTGTGTGTGGAATGGAACAGCCTTTTTTCCTGTCTTTCTTCTTTTTTAGAGAAATAGATTGTAAAGATGGCAAAGAAAATTACAGGCTTTCCTGAGGAAGAAGAATGGGAAATTAGTCTCAAAATGACTTTGTAATCATGTCTGTGTATTTTAGATATTTTGGTTTAAACTGAAGGTAACAAAAAGATATATAGTTTATGCTATGAGGCAATTTTAGTTTTTATCAACACAAATGTATATGCTGTATTACAGTATTACGGAGAGTGGGTTCAGATATTATTATTAACTTAAGATATGACCTAAAGGAATATTTTCAGAGATGATTAAGGTGGGATACCTGAATCAGTCATTATTTGGAGTTACTCTTCTAGTGTATGATTACACCGACCAGGAAAAGACAATTTCCTACAAAATTCTCCTACTCTAGGACTATTCCTCACTCTTCTCATTTTACAGGCATCTTAGAGGAAACCATAGCAGAAAGAAAGCCCATTGCTCACTTAGTGTAGGTGTATGCATGGAGCTCTCCAGCCTATATCATTTGTATGTTATTCGTAGTTATACCCTCTGGGACTACAAATTGCTTAAACAAAAAAGTAGGAATGAAAGGTGGAGAATTAACCCCTTTGTTTACTCCCTGTAACAAGCCATCAGATAATTAAAATCTCAAAAATCTTTGTCTCACTGGCAGTTTCATTTATCGGAGTATGTAAATCATCCTCTCTCACCTCTTCACCTTACCTTGCCAGAGCAACAAGAATTTAATTACATCCAAATGTCTCGGGTGCATGTGCTCGCTTCACTGTGCCTTACACTCAAAGATAAGACCTGCTAGTTGTTTTTTTGTTTCTTAAACCCAAAGTTGATTATCCTGTAAGTTCAAAACACTTCCAAAATATTTAGTAAGAGAATGGATATATGTTACATTTAGATTAAATGTGAGATCCCAGGAGAATTTTGGTGACATTTTGGAAGTCGAGGAAGGAGAGAAAAGAATGTATTTCTTCTTAGGATTTATGCAGCTTACCTACAAGAAATTTCAACTATTTCCTCTTAAAACAAGAACATGTGCCTAATACATTCCATCAGGAGTTATAAATGTGAGTTTGGGAAGGTAGAAAGTCACAGAAGGTGAGATACTTCCTGGGATTCCTGATGAGGAAGGTGTGAAGACAGTCAAATCAGATGGGAGTTCCACTGGACATTGACATTTGCAGATTCGATTTCTGATGGCAATCATTGCCTCTCCTTATAGATGATCATGTCTGATGGCCACAGTCCTAGGATACACAGACTTCTCTCTAGTTGGACTGAGGTACTTCCCTGAGGAAAAAAAGATGGAACAGCTCCCAGAGCGTGAACCCCAGCCTGTAGAACTCTTATATTCCAAGCATGGTGTGTGCATTCTCATCCCTCAGAAGACATTTTCTTTGTCTTCAGGGAGACTAGGTTTTCCCTTCCTGTGGTAGGTATGGTCATGTGTCTAAATTCTAACCAAAAAGAGGTTAGCAAAATGTTTGGGCAGCTTCTGAACACCTTCCCTGAAAGAAAACTATTGTGCACCCTTGAGTTCTCTACTCCTTTGTCCTTTCTATTTGGGACTGGAAGAGATAAACCATGTGGACCAGCCCCAGTCTAGTGATGATGTCAGAGAGGGAAACTAGAGGCAGAAGTCTTAAGTCTTGAGGACTTTGTGAGCCTGCCATGACAGCACTATACCTCTTATACCTCTTCATTTCATGAGTTTTCTGTGACTCATAGCTAAACTAGGTAAAATGTGAGATTTAGTTGTTTGTTTTTGCCAGTTTTGAAGCACCAGTGACAATACAGAGAGATCCATACCTGACAGGCACATGGGAAAGCACAGAGTTCTGTTGGAGGCCTCTTCCTGGGATTCTAGAAGGCTCTACTGATCCATGTCAGTGAGGAACCTGGGGTGCCTCACAAATTTTCCCTAAGGTCAAGCTACTCCTAGTAGCTGTTAAGAACTTATAATGAAGAATGGCATGTCAGCAACTCCTTAAATGTCCTTAAAAAAAAAAAAAGCTAATTAAGGAGAGGTGGTTAAAAATCATAATGGGTTATGCTTTTTGGGATAGTTACTTCAAAGAAGAGAAAAAGTGAATTGAGAATTAAACAACTATTCCAAAAGGTAGCTCCTCAAATGGTATCAGGGAACACATGCAGGACTTCAAGATTCTTTTGTGGGAATTAAGAAATCATAATTCAAAATTTATAAGGAGAGGAAATGGAATGGGTATACATCTTTGGAGAAACTCAACCACAATTGTTGCAATTATGGTGAAACCACAGTTCATTGTAATGTTTTGCAGCCGCTTATGCCCTAGAACTTCTTTTGCACTCACAATACTATGGTGTTTCTGTAAGCCTGGTTCCCTCTTAGTTCTTCTTTGGAGATGTTTACTTGTCAGTAGAACTCTCAACTACCATTGACTGCTCATCCTGGATTAGGACCCTACCTTATACTTTGCTTGATTTAGCATGGGCGTTGGCAAACTATGGCTCCTAGGCCCAGTTTTAGTCCATGAGCTAAGAATGGTTTTCATATTTCTAAACGGCTCAAAGAATGAAAAGAAGAATAACACTTATGGCAAGAAAATTATAGAGGCTTACATTTTGGTGGCTATAAATAAAGTTTTGTTTGAATGCGGCCACACTTGTTCATTTACATGCTGTCTATAGCTGCTTTCACACTATAATGGTAGTGTTAAAAGTTGCAATGTAACCTGCGTGGCCTGCAACACCCAAGATATTTAGCATTAGGCCCTTTACAGGGAAAGTTCCCTGAGCTCCAATCTAGCACCATGTGACATCTCAGTTTTGGAATTCAGGAGTAGAATCAGAGAATTCGAGAGTTGAAAGGGTATTTAGAAAGCCTCTCATCAACATCCCTGACACATTCCTAGCCAAAGTCAATAGTCTTATTTTTTTGTGCAGCTATTCCATCCTTAGGAATAGCTACTTAAAAGGCAATTCTCATGTTCATTTATTTTTTCTGCTTCTGCTCTCTGAGCTTGGCCAGGGGTTAACATGTAATAGGTGCTTTGAAATATTCAATTATTCACCAATTACTTAGCACTTTTTATGTGACAGCATTGTTCTAAATACAAAGTAATTCATAGAACACTATAGGACAAGGGCTGCAATTATCTTTACAGAGGAGGATACTGAAGTACAGGAAGGTTAATTAAATTTTCCAAGGACAGATAACTTCCCAAGAGCCAAAGTTGGGACTGGAACATAGTCGGCCTCTGGAGTATGGGTTCTCTGCTTCCATTTACTTCAGCAAGAATGAGTAAACATTTGATAGCTACATTCTGTGTGTCAGTCTTTCAATAGGTGAAGGTGGCTACCAAATTCCTAAAGAAAAAAAGGTATATATTAATTATATTATTTATAATATATTAATAATTTATAATATATATCATTATATTATATATATTTTTTCCTCCAAAAGCTGAAGCCATATAATGCTGAAATATGAGAAACAAAGGAAGATATATTCTTGCTGTATTTTCTCTTTTCACTATGTAATTTTTTCATTTCTATGTACACCGAAGATGGTTACAGGGTCTGAAAATCATTCAGTATAAGGAAATGTTGAAAAATCTGGAGATAGTCAACCTGGAGAAGAGAACTCTTGTTGGAAAATGACTGGGGCAGTTCTAGGCTATATGAGATGTTCATGAAATCTAGAGGAAGAGTATGATCTCCAGTGCCTTAAGAAGAGCAATAAAACTTATTTTCTAGGAGCCTCCAACAAACACCCTGTGTAATTCATGATCCTCCAAAAGTTGACATCAAGGTAGGATTATATGTTTTGGGCTTTTTATTTTTTTTAAGATTTTATTTATTTGTTTGACAGAGAGAGAGAGATCATAAGTAGGCAGAGAGGCAGGCAGAGAGAGAGGGCGAAGCAGCTCCCTGCTGAGCAGAGAGCCCGATGTAGAGCTCCATCCCAGGATCCTGAGATCATGACCTGAGCCGAATACAGTGGCTTAACCCACCGACCCACCCAAGCACCCCTGTTTTGGGCTTTCTTAAGGGTAAATGCACCTATGAAAGGAAATAGGCAGGGAGCTGGGCGGGTGGGAAGCACAGTCAGTCGGTGATGGAAGTCTCATGCGGAGAGAAAGAAAGGAGAATATGTTTTACACTGTTGGACAGTCTAAGCAGAGTCTTAGAAGAATCCTTTAGCCAAGGTCAGTTGACAAAGGAGGTTAGAGTCTCCCAGAAACCCGTCTGGCTTACTACTATTAGGATCTGCTAACTTGGGGATAAATTTCAAAGTGCACCTGTGGCCCCTCGTCAGGGATGATCCTATGATAAGAAGTGTTTGAGGTGCATTCTTTTTTTTTTTTTTTTTAAGCTCTTATTTATTTATTTGAGAGAGAATTCCAGAGAGAGAGAGAGAGAGAGAGAGAGAGCACCCATGACTTGGGGGACAGAGGGAGAGGAAGAGAAAAACTCTCAAGCAGACTCCCTACTGAGCATTGAGTGTCTCACTCTTGACTTCAGCACAAGTTGTGATCTCAGGGTTGTGGGATCTAGCCCTGCGATCACAACTTGTGCTGAAGTCAAGAGTGAGACACTCAATGGACTGAGCCATCCAGGCACCCCAGAGGTATATTCTCAATGGCAGCTACATCTCTCCTCACATCTCATTGTTCAATTATTAAACCCACTTTTGTGACAGGATTAATGCCCTGATGGCTGAGGCCTGCGTTCTTGAACCAATCACTCTGGCCAGGGGAATGGGATTTCCCAAAGGCCCGTTAAGTCCACTGTCAAGGTGGGCTTCCCCTCCAACTAGAGATTATGGGGTGAAGAACCTCATACCTAAACAAAAATCTGTGCATCCTTAGGAAGGGGAGAGAGGGGAAGATTGTCTATGATCAAAACCTGTGCTTTGTTTGTGCGCACAACATCTCTCAAAATCTATGGTGACCACAGTTTTTAAAGTTGTGGTGTCTGGGGTGGGAGGTGGGGATCCAAGTCAATGCCACTGAAAAAATAATTCTGTTATCTATGAAATATGTGTAGCGATGGCTAGTTTTAGATCGCCTCATAAACTGCTGATGTGCCAGGCATCTTGTAGTAGGAATACAATAATCACAATAGCTAGCATTTCCAGAGCAGTAAGTATGTGCCTGACAGTTTGCCTTATATCCATTCTCACACTTAATGCCCACAACACCCTAGCAGATAAGCATCTTACTACCTCCAGGTTATGTAGGAAGACACTAAAGACAGAGAAGTTTAAGGAACTTTCTTGAGAACAGAGCAAGTACTTCAGTGACTGTCTGATTGCAAAGCTGCAGCATTTCCTCTTCCTCAAATTCTTACTATGACTGTCTCTTTTCCAGCTTTCTTCAATAAATATTCTTAAAAATGGGTTTGCTTCTCAGGAGCTCTTCTCTTCTAGATGAGAACCAGAGAGCTCTGTGTTTGCTTAGGCACTGTCTACTGCACTCTACCAACATTGGCTTGAGGTGATTGTTGAAGGCTCTCAAGGCTGACATGATGCCAGTTGAGAGGGCAAGTTGCCCTTAATTTTGTAATTGCAGGTAGCCAAATACAATACAGCACAGTGCTTTGGAGCTGTACCATTTGGTTGACTTCGTAAAAAGAACTGTTTTGTGTATCCATTTTTGTTGCTCAGCTGTTGCTGATAAGGCACCATGATCATGGGGAGCTGGCATTTTAGGGAACCAGTAGAGAGACAGACAAGGACCAAAATGATGAGGGCTGTGGAGAGAATTTCAATGGTCATCTCAGTGACAAATCATTTGATTACAGTAATCTTTACTGTGGGCGTGCCCTGCTCTAAAGAATACAAATTAACAACACGGATAAATGAAAGGGTGATTATCTACTTGAAAAGGCATAATGACTCTACACAAGGATTCACTCTAAGAATCCCTTGAACATCAATGAAATGCATTTAAAAGGAAATTCATTATATAGAATACTTAATGTTTTTTCAAGAGTATAACCACTGGGTTATGGGATATTTGCATACATACATTTTGAAGAAATATGTTCAGATAGCTTCAGCAAAATCAAATTTCAACACATTTTTATATATCCATACAATCAAGAAATATTCTTTAAGGTCTTACTCTGTGCAACTTACTATAACACACTTTAATACTCGGACTTGGGAGGTCTAGGGGGAGGCTCTAGTTCTGTGTTCCCATCATGTTTCTAGACTGCACTGAGTAGCAAGGTCTTCTAGAAAATCAGGTTAGGATATGAGGCAGAAACTAAGAGAGATAAGAGGCCTGGAGACTCCCAGCCCCATACCACTGAAGGTTGAGCCTGGGGAGGCCACTTGCTGCCGCCGGCCAGTGGGCAGGTCCCTGGTAGCACGGCGCCCACCAGTCTGAGCAGGTGCAGTCCCTCAGGTCCTCCTGGTCCTCCCGGACAATGGCTGTTGGCATCCCTGCATCTGGAATGAATTCCTATTTGCAGAAATTGCTTCAGTCTCCACAATCTGAGTGGGAGCACCTGGCCGGCCAAGCTTGGGTTGCACCTGCAGTCTATTCCTTGGAGGGGAAAAGCTGCTCTCTGCTCCTTTCTGCTCCTGCAGTGGAAAACAGGCCTTGCTTCCCACCATAATTCACAATAAAAGAAGTTCCCCAAATCTCGGAAAGAGGTTCAGATGCTGGGCAGCCAAAAAAAAAAAAAAAAAAAAGATGAATATCCCCTATGAACAATAGTAGTTTACACATAAAAAGACTAAGTTATATACAGCTCACCTTCCATGATTCAGGGTGCAGAGCCGAAATTCTCTGGAGCTGCGTGGTGCAGCCTTGGGTCCACCACTCTTCTCACCAGCCTCAAAGGGAAGCAACACGCCTTTCCGCACTCCATGTCGTGCTTGTAGGGCCCCCTTTCTT
This sequence comes from Mustela nigripes, assembly GCF_022355385.1. Lineage (NCBI taxonomy): Eukaryota > Metazoa > Chordata > Mammalia > Carnivora > Mustelidae > Mustela > Mustela nigripes. The sequence goes on along the minus strand of NC_081562.1, from coordinate 49,011,881 downwards.
ATTTGGAGTACAAAACGTTCCACATTCCAATTCTCGTTTGCTTTACTTCATTTCTCATTTAACTGCAAATTTGTCTTGTGTCAGGTATTTTTTTCCGGATTAGGTTTGTGACACTTGATAAACTCCCAAGAGTTAATCTTCCTGATGGGATTTGCAGGGTAATTTCTCCAATATTAAAAAATAAAGGTGAATCTTATGTTGTGGCTAAGAAGAATGCGAAATGTCAAAGTGTATGCCTTTTTGCTCCCCTTTTAGGCTCACTATCCCCATCCACACTGTATGCTGGTTTTCATTAAAATGTGACATTTATCTTCCCAAAGTGAATTTGTCTTGCTATGATAGGAACAGAAAAATGTCACAATTTACTGCAACAAAAGTAAATACAGGAAAAGATAAATGATAATTTTTAATGAAAACCATAATTTAAAAATAATGTATCACATAAGTATACAATACTGTAATAGGGGCAAAAAATGTCTTGAGAATTCAAATAAATTCTAATGTACGGTGAAGGGGATATATTGGACAAGGATGCTTGTTATCAAAACACTGCAAGGGAGACTTTTATTGCCACATATGTTCTCCTATTACTAGTCATGGAAGGCAAGAATCAGTTCTTGCTTTGGAAGGGAAGAGGGTAGCTTTAGACTTTTGGGTGAGACAGGGAAAGGGTGCTCAGGACAATCAGCCACTTGACTGAACTCCCCCACTTTTTAATCTGACGTGGACGTGGCCATCAATAAAACGGTCCAGGTGTCGGAGGAGCGTGGCTCCCCGAGGCTGGACAGACTGTTGGAAACCACACATTACAGACCATGGAGAATATAGCAGAGCTCTTTGCTCTTTTCTTCCCTTGAGAAAAGAAGAATATTGAGCTCACCTAACTTAAAAACTGACAAGGGGTAACTTAAACAGTTACTTCGTAGCTGTAACAAATTAAAAAGTGTTCTGGAAGGGCACCTGGGTGGCTCAGTGGGTTAAGTGACTGCCTTTGGCTCAGGTCATGATTCTAATGTCCTCGCGTGGAGGCTGGGACACACACGGTGGGGGCGGGGCAGAGGGAGAAGCAGACTCCTCGCTGAGCAGGGAGCCTGTGGGAGAGGATGGGGAGAAATAAATAAGCTTAAATAGTCAGAAAGAACTGGAGAAACAGGGAAATAAGGAGAGGTGTTTGGTGGGTGGATAATAGGACTCCCAGTCAAAACTGTTGTTGCTTCTCTCATTCCCTCGGGCTGTGGAAGGAGACCCAGTGACAGAGTCTTTAGCTGACTGTCCTCGGCAGCTTTAATACCTGCTTCTGACTGAGATGGTCATACCAACTCACCGCAGGTGAACTGATTTTCTGATTATCTGTGGGGACAAGATCAAATCAAGGTTCCCATTACAGTTTCTCTTCCATTGATCTTCAGGGTTCTTCTTTGGAACAAAGGACCAGCAATTAGTATACTTAGAGCCTGAAACCTGATTCAGAACCAGGGTAAGGATAAGAATCAGGAACCAAACCGTAGCCACCACCTTAAATGTCTAAGTAAAGGTAACTGGCTTTTGTTTTTCAACATATTTTTTTCAATACGCTTTATATGTTGAGAAAAGGAAAAGAGGAGGCTGCTTTTTAATTAAAAAGTAATTTTTAATTCTCTGTTAGTTTACACAGATTAGGATAGATTTACTTACTGGTTTTGGTTTTTCTTATTTTGATTTGAGTCATCAAGGGGACCAAATAGAAAAAAAACCTTTTTTCTACTTCGACCTGGAATATAATAGCTCGAAATAGTGCTTTTTCAAGCACTATGGTATGCCAGAGTCTTTTGCATGATTTGGCATTTGCAAAAACTGTGAGATTGGCCCAATAGTCCTCATGTTGGATGTGAAGGTGACAGCCCTGAGGTGTACATGAGCCTCGAGTTTACAGGGGTCAGACTCTGGTCTCCTCACAGCATAGAGCTGTTACTCAGCTTCAAGACTTATCTGGAAGGAGCTTGTCAGTAAAAGGGAATACACTTGGCTCAAATGTAGGTCGAGATACCAGCAAAAGCCTAGAAACAGACCTGCCCAGCCCTGAGCCATCAGTGTGTATTGGAACCATGTGTGTGAGGGACAGTAATGCACATCATAGCTTACCGACTGGATAAATGATTGCACGCTATTTTCCAAAAGAACGAGTCTTCCTCAATATAAGTTAAAATGCTAATATTCTGAATTGGTCTTTTTGTCTTACTTTCTGGAAATGAATTTTGATCTGACTAGTCAGATTGTTCCCACAACTTAGGTAAATATCTTAAGGTTTCCCAGTTTACTTTTGAGGTCTGTCATACAATGGTGAATGACTAAGAGCTTAAGCCCACTGACTTGTGAAAAGCAGACTTTCTATGGGGATGAAACTGCATATTCTTATGTAATTTGTCAGAACTACCATCAGCAAAAACTGACACACGAACCAGTAATTCTCGGCTAGCAAGTAAATTTTGAATTGTTTGCTACACAGGAAAGCAAGTTAAAAACAATTCCTCATATTCTAATAAGGTTTTTCTTTTACATAGATTACACGTCATCAAGAAACAGGAGACTCGCTTAAAAAAATAAATAAATAAATAAATAAATAAATAAATCCCAGGCATCCAGCAAAGCATTCAGAATTGAACAGAACTTACATTGTCATAATTGTTCCCAACTATGAGATATTTCTGACAAGAGTTAGGCTTTAGATAAAGCAGTATCTACAAATAGGTTTTAAAAGACTAAAGTTGTGGGGGAAAAGAGCTCAATAAATTTATGATTGTGAAATAGTGGAAACAAACATCAGTCATGAAGGGATAAGGTAAAAAGCTATGGTCTGTTGGTGCGGCAGATACGACGTCATCATGAACTATGATGACGGAGACTCATGTCTCTGTCTCCACCCTTTACCTGTTTCCACAGCATCCCACTTATGCACCATACTCTTATCTGGAAGGGAAAGGAGGACATAATGAGAAATACAAATGCAGAGCTATATTTATGGGGTGGGAAAATGTCCAAACATATTGCTGACTGGAAAAGCCAGGTTCTAGGACATGATGGAGAATTCCGTCTTCATGTACATATTCATAGAGAGATGCCGCTAAGGATATTCAGCAAAATGTAAATGGCAGCTATCTTCAGAGAGTGGAGTTTCAAGTGGTCTCTGCTATCACATTTGTGCATTTCTGTACTGTTTGAATTCTTATAATGAGCATATATCACACTTGCAGTCAAGAAAGAAAGAAAGCAGGGAAACATTTTTTTCCAAAGAGTAATAATTGTTAAGAAGCAGTAATCTGCAACTGGTTTTAAAAACTTATAAACAGGGGCACCTGGGTGGCTCAGTGGGTTAAGCCGCTGCCTTCGGCTCAGTTCATGGTCCCAGGGTCCTGGTATCAAGCCCCACATCGGGCTCTCTGTTCTGCAGGGAGCCTGCTTCCTTCTCCCTCTCTGCCTGCCTCTCTGCCTGCTTGTGATCTCTGTCTGTCAAATAAGTAAATAAAATCTTTAAAAAAAAAAACCTTATAAACATCTTTTTCTCAGCAGAATATAATATCCCACAAAATGTGACACATTTTTAAAGGTCCCACAACTTGGTAGTCATGTGTTTAATCAATCGGTTTTCTACCATTTGAGTGTTATGTATAAATACATGCTCTGAACAGAATTCACCAAGATAGATTACAAAACAAACAAACAAACAAACAAACAAAACCCCGAGAGGCGCCTGGATGGCTCAGTCACTAAGCATCTACCTTATGCTCAGATCATGATCCTAGGGTCTTGGAATAGAGCTCAACATCAGACTCCCTGTTCAGTGGGGAGTCTGCTTCTCCCTCTCCTACTCCTCCCACTGTGTTCCTTCTTTTGCTGTGTTTCTCTCTGTCAAATAAGTAAATAAAATCTTAAGAAGAAAAAAAAAAGCGAGATCTGAAGATGTCATTTGGGCCAAGCGTCTGAAACTTGAGTCTGAAATAATACCAAACATCTAGCTGTTTTCTATCAGTGACTAGAAGTATGTCAATAATGCAGTTTTCATTTGTCATGCAGACACCATTAGAATGACTGAGAAGCAGCCTGGAACGCAGGGGAGGGAGCAAGGGCATTTGGTTTTACACCTGCCTTCTAGGGGACATTTGTATGCAAGAGAGACAACAGCATCAGTAGCATCTCAAACACAAAGGACATCTAGACATACAAAGCACACCAGATGTATGTTTCAGACATGGCGACAAATTTCAAATAGCACTGCACTGTTAAGATTATGCCATGTTCCGGTACTAGTTTGGCACTCAAGAGCTCATATGTATTAAATAGTTATCATTCACTATCTGTATTCAGAAACGTGGTGTGTCAGAGATCAGGATGAGCGAGTGCAGCAGGCAACTGAGGTAAGGAGTGAGCTAGATTCTGGGTAGAGCAGGTAGAGACGTGGGATTCTCTGCAGTGAAGGAGTGTGGCCATTAGAAAGCCACGCCACATCACACGCAGAGAAGGATCAGCATTGGGTAAACAGTCCTGAAGGCCTTTGCCCACCCAGCGCTGGAAGTCTGCAGCGGTTGAGTAAGCCCCGTCTCCTTTAAAAGTCGTGCGAGCTGTTACCCTAATGGATGAGAACTGAGGATCCTATCAAGGAACAGAAACTGTTCAGTGTGATTAGTTCTAGGGGATGTCATCTTCAAAGTGGATTAATTTGCTAATAGCAGAGCATTTCTGAGGGAAGAAAGAAAATAAGGTTAATGTTATGTAAATAGAGACATTATTATTTTCACCTCTTGTGATATAAACGGTTCTAGAAACAGAATGAGGGAAGTGAGGAGGGAAGCAGTGAGGGAAGCAGCCTCTTCCACGTGGATAATTGCACGGTGGGCTGACAGGTCTGGGCCAGAGTGTGAGCCGCAGACAGGCCGCCTTCTCCCTGACGACTGTGAGAGTCGCTCACACCCGTGTGCCTCAGACCCTTCGCTAGCCCCTCTGCGTGGAGCGGAGGGTTGAATCTTCACTGCCACCCTGCAGGATAAGGAAGGACTATTATTCCTGTCATTTTGTAGATGTGAAAACTGAAGCTTAGGAAAAGTTAGATAACTTTCCAAGGTCGCATAATACAGAAGTGGAGCTGCTGATGCCCCTCCCACCCCAGTTCACCATTCACTTGCTTCCTAGGACCTGTGGGCTAGGTAGCCCACCAGCGCCCTTGTCCTCACAGTCCCAAATCAGCTGCCTCCTTGGGAAATTGGGAATTTAAAAATATTTTATGGGGTGCCTGGGTGCTCATTCAGTTGAGTGTTTAACTCTTGATTTCAGCTCAGGTCATGAGCTCAGGGTGGTGAAACTGAGCCCTGGCGTTGGCCTCCCTGCTCACCAGGGAGTCTGCTTAAGATAATCTGGCTCTCTCCCTCTACCCCACCTCCCTCATGCCTGCAATGCACGCACGCATGCGTGTTCTCTCCCTCTCAAATAAATAAATAAATCTTTAAAAAAATTATGCCTTGGAAATGCTTTCCATCAAACTGTATCCAGACCGTTTTTGTGCTATTATCTTTGAAATGCCCTCTCTCTGCCTGCCTTTCCCCCACCATCTCCAGTCCATCGATAGTTCTTAAAATGGGTCCATAGAAGAGTTAAATACATACCTAATTAGAAAGCAAAAGGGAAAGGATGAGCCTGGAATTACACAGGACTAAAATATGGGTGTTGAACTGCCTTGTAGGGTTCTTCCTTATTCTGTCTAGTGACTTGAATAATGGCCAGTAGACATTCAATGTTCCTGGAGATTTGAATCATTACTAGAGCTCAACTTCTCCTAAGTTCCTTTTAAAAATGAGACCAAAGCTTCCTTAAGGTGGTAAATGAACAGTAATGCATTTTTAGCAGTCAGGTCAGGCAGGCTTTGTTATCCCTGGTAACCTAGAGGAAGATTGCTGGGAGCCTGTGTATCCAGTTTGCTTGCTCCCATTTCATCCTTAGAGGGAAAATCAGGTGTTTTGTCTATAGACATTCTACTCTCAACTCTTTCTATTTTTAAGTAAAGGATTTAATGATTCACTTTCACTCTTTGAAAGATGAATTCACCTTGAAATGCAATATTGACCACTTTTATTATTATTGGTCATGTATTGGGGCAAGGATATTACAGTATTCATGAAGTGTAATAGTAACAGCCATTAGAGATACTAGAATTTGCTCATAGGGAAAATTTCAGATGTCCTCAAGACATCTTCAAGGTGGTCACAATCCTCTTAATGAATTAATAATCAAAATCCATGATAGATCATTGAGATTCTAGATACATCCTTCTAAAAAAAAAAAGTGCCTATGGAACATGATAAAATCAATTTCAAAGATAATAGAGATTTAATGACATAGTGTTGAGCAACAGAACTCTTGAAACTTGCATGTATGACTACCAGATTAGACCTAGAATATGCAGAAAAACTTATAGTTTGTGTGGATAAACACAATTGTGATTAATTTTATTAAACTGGAAAAAGTGACCAAAACATCTTTGCACAACTGAAGAGATCTTCCTTCCTTTATCTTATTCAGCCTCCATAATGAAACTTGTCTTACCACTTTAGTGTTTGTATCTTGTCTAGATTCTTACTCAAAATATTGGCCAAGTTTATCAGTGCTTCTCACTAACTAGGTTCAAAATATAATTTTATGAAGTACAAACGAATTCAGAGGCTGAGAATCACCAATACATCTGCATAAAAGACTCCTGGGAGATAAAGAGCAAGAAAAGATTTCTATTAGGAAGAAGGAAGGACTGAATTTGTGAGCTGTATCTATATCTCTATTGCTAAGTTTAAAGACTGCCTGGCTCTCCATGTTTATATTAGAAGTCAGTCAAATAAGTGACAGATTTTTGTGAGCATAAAAATTCTGGGCAAAGTGATATACTAGGTATATTGCAATGTACACACACTCTAATTTTAAGAACTCGGGCGATTAGAAATATGTAAGTAAATATTATTAAACTCTAAGATAAGTGAAATGTCAGTGTGAGTCACAAGTACTAAAGAATTCAGAGAGGGAGTTTGCTTCTGGTTGGAGTAATGGGGGAGGGGAAGCTTCATGGAGGAAGTAAGATCCAATACACACTTGAAAGGATGCTGTGGTGGGCAACACTGGTTGCCTAACTGCAGCCATTCACTCATTTCATATTTTTCAGAAACCCTCCAGGCCATAGCCCGTATGTATCAGGGTAAGCAAATTCCATCTTTAGCTCCAAGGGAGAATTCTGATCGTCGAATGTTAAACTATTATGGTAATCTCATCCTCTCTCGTCCCCTTCTTCATGATTTGTTCGGGAATCAGGCTTGAGTCAACCAATGGATGGCATTTCCGTAGCAATCAATATTGGTCTAGAGGTAAGCATGTGAGAGCTAAACGGGTCCAATCTGTCAGAAAGGAAGGACTGCTCTTTCATCATTGAGAATAAGATTTTTATTCTGTCTCACTGCACAGGAAAAGGATATTGGTTGCCTAGCTGTTTCTGGCAGTCATTTTGAGATCATGAGAGGCCCTGGCAGGAAGACAGCGCTGGCACATGGAGGAAGGCGAAGGCTGGAGAATAAGGGAAATCCAGAGCGGGAGCCCTATTTGTGCTATGCCCACAGCCTGATCTGCCTCTAGAGTTCTTATTATGTGAGAGAATACATTTCTTCAATGTTTAAGCCAGTTAGAGGCAGATTTTCTATAACTTCCAGCCAAAACCATCTAAATTGCTACCAAATAGTAGAGCTGGTTCCTTTCCTAGTATTTACTTCCCTCTTTTCATGACAAAGGAAATAAGTGCTAGTTTTTTTGAGGGGTGGGGAGGGGGCGGGAATCTCTCATCCACCATTTTGCCTTGTGGCTTAGAGGGAGAGAGGATCTCCTAGTTTCAGTAGGACTGGATGGAGTGATGGATTCAGACATGGGCACAGGAGACATGAAGAAGAGTCGCTGAGGCTTCTCAGCCTGGGAAAGAAGCTTCTCTTTCCCGTAAGAACTACCAGGTATATCTTTCTCTACTCCCCTGCATGGCAGGGAGGGAGAGAGGGGCCTGTGTTAAATTCCCAGGGCTGCTATCATAAATCACCACAAACTGGGTGGCCTGAAACAACACAAATTTATTCTCTCACAATTCAATAGGCTAGAAGTTCAAATTCAAGGTGTTGACAAGGCCATGTTCTCTTCCTTCTCGAGAAGAATGTGTTCTTCTCGAGAAGAACCTTTCCTTGCACTTTCCTAGCTTCAGGTGGTTGGCGGCCACCCTGGCTTGTGGCTCCATCCCTCCAATCTCTGCTGCCACCTTCACGGCTTCACAGAGCACCTTCTCCCATTTCTCTCTGTGTCCAAATTTCTTCCTTCTTATAAGGACACCAGTCACTGGATTAGGGCCCACCCTAAACCTCGTATGACCTCATTGTAACTTGATTATATCTGCAAAGACCGTATTTCCAAGTAAGGCCAGGTTCACAGGTTCCAGGTGGATATATGTGACTTTTGGGGAAGCACTATTCAACCCCTATTCAACCCCGTGCGGGACCTAGAACTCCTGGAGCCAGTTTTGTCATCCTGAAGGAAGCCAGCCTGAAAAGGAAGCCAGCACGTGGAGCCATGCGGAGTCAAGAAAATCTCAAAGTAAATAACATTGGCCTCTGGATACAACTCGGCCTAAAGTTTGTTTTACTTCGGACATTTAATTTGCTCAAGCCAGAAAGTTCCTCATTTCACGTAAGCCACTTTGTGCTGGATATTTTCTTTTGCTAGTTACAAAAAGACCTCTCTAACAGATAGAAATTAATGGAAATTTGCTGAGAGGAGGGAGCAGGTCATGCTGGATAATAGGGAATGCAGGAGAAAAAAACCTGAGGTTAAAATAGAAGGAGTGTTAGAGTACAGGTCTGGTTAAAGAGAGGATTCATGAGAGGAACAGAGGGACATGAAGTTGTAGAGACCTAGTGTCAATGTTTGGAGGTCTGCAAATGTCAAGCTAAAGAATTTGAGCTTTTTTTCTGAAGGCAAATGATATATAAGATGATTTTTGGACATGAAAGTTCAATTAATTTACATTATGTTTTAGGTTCATTAACAGTGAAGTGCAGATAATATTGGAAGCGGACAGAACTCAGATCAGAATTTACCACCTTGGTGTTTACCAATTTAATCAAGGGTTCAGCGATAGCTGCTAACATCTGGACTGGGATTATTTCATGCCTACTCTGAACTCATTCCCACCCATTTACCTGATCTAGCCTTCTTCCTGTATCTAGAACAGACCATACTCATTCTGCTTTAGGGCATTTGCTTGGCTCTTCCCTCCACCTCAAATGCTTTTCCTTCCTGATTTTTGCATCACTGTTTCCTTCCTGTCACTCGATGCTCAGCTCTACTCTTGCCTCTTCAGAGAGGACTTCCTTGACCAGTCAATCTAGGATAGCCATTTGTCACTCTCTATTAGAATGCCCTATTTTGATTCTCAGGAAACATAACATCATCTGCTATATATATATATATTTTTTGTTTATTCATTTATCCATTTTTGGAAGCCCCTCCCATTCTCCCAACTTCAAAGTAAGCTTCCTAAGAGTAAGGAGCTTGGTGGTCTTTTCGTGGCTCAATAAATGCATGTGGTATAAAAAATGATTAATAAATTTAAAATTTCTGAAATCCTGAATCATTAAATAGTTTTGAAATTAACAAAATTAAGTAATTTTTCTAATCAGGAGATAAAATATTCAAAAATAAATTTGGCTTGAAAAGCAGGCAGGAGTGGAAGAACTGAAATACCTAAGTATTTTTCTCAATGTTCCAAAAAGACAAGGTTGATTTTCAAAACAACACTCTTGTCTTGTAAGGCCGTTTCCACCAGAAATGCCTTGGGCATAAAGAAAAGCTCTGGGGAACTTCAAGGGAATGTTTAAGCTTTTCTGTTTCCATTTTCCCTAGGGACACTTGCATTTCGAGACTTGCGTTCCATAGCTACCTCTAGGTTTCTAGAGCAATTTATGTTTCTGAAACGATTGGGAATGAGAATTGTTCCCTACTATAACTAGAACGGAGCCCTCTGATTCTATAATAAGAAGAAACTTCTGTGTTGTTTGCCTCTGCCAAAATGCCTCTGACCTCAGCATGAAGCTCTCCCACCATTAACAGTTAAACCATCTTTTCCTAAAACACGTCTCAGTCCCTGATGAGAAATCTTTGCCCCATGGAATGAAGACAAACAAGCCTCATCCAAATAATGAAGGAGCACATTCCATGTTGCAGAGAACTTTCTAGGCCAGCCCTCCTCCATTAATCTCCCGGATGCTATTAGTTATAATATACCCCTGTGACTTTTTTCTCAGATTACAGTGAATGAGCCTGTGGACATTCTGACTAAATTCTGACTGAATTAGCTGGTAAACTGAAGTCGTCTATGGAGGCCACATAAGAAAAAGAGCAGTGTTCGCTTGAAGGAACTGGCCAGTCTGGGAAAATTGGCCACTAACTTCATACCACAAATATAATCACAGCTAAAAAGACAGGCACATCTCAATTTACTGTCAATCAAGACTGGGAATGAAACCCTAAAAGTGTGATAAATACTAATATTTTTGTAGTAAATGTTAATTAATTGAAATTACTGGGGTACTTGCTGGAATTTGGAAATCTTTGTCACCCAGAAATGTTTTTCCCCCTTTCTTCTCCCTCCTTCTTCCTTTCTTCTCCATTCCCCCTCCTTTTAGATAATTGTTTTATTACTTATGGCATTTAGTCAGGAATGTCTTTTGTATAAGTATCCTTTTAAGGAGGGCCTCTCTTTAAAGTAGTAACCTCAATGAAATTAATGGAGTAAGAGAATAGTAAAGCAATTTTTATAACTATTTGTATAGTTTCAAATGTATGACCAGTACCATGAATTTTCAAATTAGGTAATCTTTTTTTTTTTTTTTTTCCCCTGGAGAATATATAGTTCTCTCATAAATAATTTGTGAAAATTGTAGTGAGCCATTTTTTAATTAACCAAGATGCATACTGGAAAACTTAATATAAACTGAGTGTGTATACATTTTTTAAAAAGATTTTATTCACTCATTTATTTTAGAGCGACATAGAGAAAGAGCTCTCACAAGCACAGGGGTTGGGGGTGGAGGGTGGGGAGGGGCAGAAGCAGAGGGAGAAAGAGAATCTCAAGAAGACCCCCACTGAGTGCGGACCTGGACCCATGCCTCCATCTCACGTGCCTGAGATGGTGACCTGAGCCGAAATCAAGACTCAGCCGCTCAACCAACTGAACCACCCAGGCACCCCAATATGTATAAACTTATTGTAAGGTATGCCTGAGTTTATAATTATCTCAGCAAAATTTGTATGCTTAGTTGAGTGGTCACATTGGGAAGCTATTCATTTATTTCAGTAATGACGCCTTTTCTAAAACATTTTTGGACTGTCTCTTTGGAATTAATTTAAGGACTTATAGCACATTCTTTTGAATATCGTTAGCAGGGACAGCCTTTCTTCTATTAAAGACTGATGCAAATTTTGGAAATAGTCAGAAGTCTTTTCCTTTTAAATCAGTTTCATAAGGTACATGATCAGCTCGTGTTATACTCTTTGGGATTATGAAACAAAGCAATACAAGAAGATAGAACTCTAAAGCAGTTTGATTGATTTTCTTGTGTGGTTCAGTGCATCTGAAGTCACATTTTGTAGTGCAATAAATATTCCTGTCTCTAATTTGGTTTCTGTCTAATTTACTTCTACACTTCAGAGGGAAATGTTTCCGATTCTTAGTAATCTTTTGACTTCATTGCTCTCTGGGAGCTTTGGAAGCCCCTCCACCATTGCAGGACAGAGAAGGGGGCATCTGTAGGCATCCTGGGGTTCATTCTAAAGGCATCTCACCTCCCATCCCTGCAGAACCCCGATTTATGAAACTGCAAGTAGATGAAGAATACAAAATGAGATGGAAACATAGCTGTTAACTCCATGTCCCCGAGACAAAAATCTGTCCTTTAAGTATTCATCGCTGAGTGTTCAACAATGAACATAAGACACATTTATAGGGGACCAAGATGGTTTGTTTACTGGCTAAACAAAGAAATCGTGGGACCTTTGTGGATTGCAGACACAATCCAAGAGAAAGAGAAGACCGTACTTGCATGAGGACAGGGACACCTGGTTCCAACAGCACCCTTGATTCATCTGTTCAGCAAACATACTGAACAGCTACTAGGTTTCAGGCACTGTTCTGGGGGCTGTGACTCTAGTAGCAAACATACTAAAATACACATTTCCCTTTCCTAACAGAGCTACCATTCTGGTGACAAAGACGTAAGAGTGTGTGTGTGTGTGTGTGTGTGTGTGTGTGTGTGTGTATGTCTAATAAGTCTAAATAGTTATAAAAGCTAAGAGGAGAAGTTCAGTGAAGTTGGAGACAGAAATTGATGAGGGCATTATTTTGAGAGGTACGAGAAGTGAAGCCACCATGACCTTAGGGACCATACCTGGGGAACAACATTCCACACAGAAGCAATAAACACAAAGAGGCTCTGAGTTGTTGGACATGCTTGGGGTGCTTGGGGACAAACAAGTAGACCAGCATAGATAGAGTGGGAAGAACAGGCAGAGGCTGGTCTCTGGTGGGAAGCAAGGAGGGAGGTCACAGCAGACTCAGATCCTATGGGATCTGTGTGTCTTGTAGAGACTTGAGATTTCTCAGAGTTTGAAGTTGGGGGGAGGGGTGAATTGGAAGAATTTCAACCACTGCAATGACACAATCCAATTCCATTTTTTAAAACCCCATTCTGTTAACTTTTTACATTTTTAAGAAATCCTCTGCATAATAATACTTGCTAACATTCATTGTTTGCCATGTGCCAAGCATTTCCCATCAGTTCTTAAAAATAGTATCTAAACTTTCTGAGTACTACTGTTATGGGTTGAGTTGTATATCCCCCAAAAGATCTGTTGAAGTCCTAAATCCGCCATACCTCAGACTGGTATCTTATTTGGGAATAGAATCTCTACAGAGTTTATCAAGTTAAAATGAGGTCAAGAGGTAAGTCCTAATCCAGTAAGATTGGTGTCCTCATACATGGGAAATTAGATAAAGAGACTCAGGGACAATGCCATGCGTCTCTTTACCTGGGGACTGGGGTGATAAATCTGTATGCCAAGGAATGTCCAAGACTGTCAGCAAACCATCAGAAGCTGGGAGAGGGGCCTGGAACTGATTCCCCTTCACAGCCCTCAGAAGGAACTCACCCTGGCTGACACCTTGATTTTGGACTTCAAGCCTTCAAGACCTGTGGGACAAGAAATCTGCTATTTTAAGTCAGTTTGTGATACTCTGTTGTGGCAAAGCGCTAGGAAATCAATGCAACATCTTACCCCCTGGTCCATTATAGTCTTTGTCTTCCTGCTTAGAGCTTTGTTCTTGCCATCCTAGCTTAGAGTTAATGCCCCGGGATTTACACACTGCTGGCTCCTCCGGGTTCAGGTTCTAGTTGAACAGCCCCTCCTTACGAAGCCCTCCCTGATCTGCTGACCTAAATTAGCTTTCATTCTTCCCTCCACCTCTGTCTTGAAAGACTCATTAATGTGTACACTTTGAAAACATTTTTTCCATAATCATTTCTCTATCTGAAAAAAAGCTTGTTCTTTTTTTTTTTTTTGGCTTGTTTACTATCTGTCTCCCTCATCTGCTTTTGCTCTGTGCCCTACCTAGAAAGTAGGAGTCAAGGGGTGCCTGGTTGACTCAGTTGATAGAATAAGCATCTCTTAATCTTGGGGTCATACATTAGAGTTCTATGTTGAGCATAGAGATTACTTTAAAAAAAAAAAAAAAGGAAGAAAAGGGAAAAAAGAAAGTAAGGTCAAGAGCAGATGCCTGCCTTATTCAACGCTGTATCCCCAGTGCTGTTAAAATATCCTGGTATGTAGTAGGTGCTCAATAAATGTTAACTGAATAATCCAGATGCTAGTCCCTCTTTGAGACTGAATTCAAATTGGTTGAGACCTGTAATCTCACATCTTGCAGAAATTCCCAGGGTCCTCCTTTCAATTTCCATGAAATCTCATTGGATCTCTCAGATGTTAAAAATCTGAAAACTTATTGTAAGGGACACTTCTGGCTTCAGATTTCTGTCTGATTCTGTCTCACCGACTCTAACCTGTAGTTGGTGGCTTCTCTCTACTCTGTACCAACCCAAACTGAGAAGCTTGGCCCTCTCTTTGACTTCGCCCTTAAGACACTCACCCATGTAGCTTTTCTGGAAATTTGTAGCAATGAGGATGGGAGGAGGGGTTACAATCACAGAAAAACATAAAACCTAATGATAGCTACCAGACACAGAGGACCCTTTGTAAAAGACTTTGGTCTCCTCATCCTTGGGATTTTTGTCGTTGTACCCTTCTCCCAAGACTCCTAAACGTTGCTCAGTTTTCATGCCCACTCTTTCTCCTCCCTTCTCTTCTTTACTCCAAGCCCTATTTCTTGTGCAGAGAAGTTGATCATTTTCCTGATCTGCTCATGTGATTCCAATTCTTACCCCAGTCTCACCCAAATAGCTTGCAATATTCTTTTTCAAGGTGGTTCTGTCTCTTAGTATAACTCTGGTGCCAGCTGTTACAAATATTTTTATTTTATTATGCTTTGGAGGATTATCTCATTTTAATTGTCATAGTATCAACCCTGTGGAATACATGCCATTATTCTCTCCATCACAGTTGAAGAAAATGAGAATGGTTAGAAATGATAAGCAATTTACAAAGGACAAGCATCAAATGACAGTGTTAACATGTGAACCCAAGTCCCGGATTAACAACGTGGTAATACATGTCCTATACACATACACACATATGTGTTATATATATAAAGTGTCCAAATATGTGCACAATTCATCTCAGAATATATGTTCAGTTTGTCTCAGTAGTTATTTATTCTGTCTGTATGAAGTCATAAATTAAAAGAACACCTCTAGGGGCGCCTCATGGCTCAGTCAGTTAAGCATCTGCCTTTGGCTCATGTCATGGTCCCAGGGTCCTGGGATTAAGCCCTGCATCGGGCTCCCTATTCAGCGGGGAGCCTGCTTCACCCTCTATCCTTGGGTCTGCTTGTGTTCTCTATCTCAAGCTCTCTCTCTCGAATAAATAAATAAAATCCTAAACAAAAACAAAAATATGTTCAGGTATTTAGGAACCTGGAGAGTCTAATGACACACAGTTATTACCCTGGTGGTGAGACTGAGGGGACCCAGATGGCCGTAAAGAACATGAGCTCTGAAGTAGACACTGCTGGGCTCAAATACACATCTGGCCCTGGCAAGACAGGTATGCGAACTTGGGCAAATCTCCTAACCCTCCTCAGCCTCAATTTCTGCATCTGTAAAATGGGAGTGACAGCAGTACCTATCCCATGGTGGTATGGAAGGGATTAAATAAGACAGGGGATGTAAGGTGCTATCAAGTATTCCGTAACATTGATGAAAATGTGGCTTAGATGTATGACATAGACAACCTTCACTGGGCACTCCATGAGATAAAAAAGTAAAAAACCTTGTTCAGTGTCCGTAATAATATATCTTTAAGAGAAGCAAGCCAAAATCAAATTATTGAGAAGCGTATTTTGCAGATGGGGATAAACTTTCCTCTCCCTAAGCCATTCACTCTTCCTATGGGCTCTGGCTTGGAGATGTGGTTCAGCAAAAGCATCCCACCTTGTGACCCTCAGTCACAGGCCATGTGCCACCTTGAAGAGAAGTCTTCTTGGAAAGGTGGTATGTTTTTATAGTTAGGGACGGATGTCGCTCTCAGTGGAAGATGTTGAATAAACTACTGGCTATTTCAGGAGCAATGTTTGTAGTTTTATAGGCAAGTCTCAAAGTCTTCACAGTATTTGTGAAAGGATGGGTTTGAAATTTCCATACAGTCAATCCTTGCATGAAAAACTCTTCATAAGTATCTCCACTGAAGGATTATTATGAATTTTATTTCTAGGGGCACCTGGCTGGCTCAGTGGGTTAAAGCCGCTGCCTTCGGCTCAGGTCGTGATCCCAGGGTCCTGGGATCAAGCCCCGCATCAGGCTCTCTGCTCAGCGGAGAGCCTGCTTCCACCTCTCTCTCTCTCTCTACCTGCCTCTCTGCCTACTTGTGATCTCTGTCTGTCAAATTAAAAAAAAATTATTTCTAAGTATGATATCCTAGACTAGAAAAAACTATTTTAAAAATTTGTGTTTTCTGTGAAACATAAGAGATACTTGGGAGATAATCTGATAAAAAGAGAAGTGATATTTGAGAGAATTAGTGTAACAAATTCAGATGTATCCAGAATACAATGGGCCTTAAGCCCAATTACCAAAAAACTCCAGTTTTCTATGTTAATGGGTATGAACATAGACATTCCCTGGATGATCCACATACCTAAACTTAACCATTACTTAGAGTCAGGATTTACTAAAATGACTGATGAATGTCCCTTTTTGTTTTTCCTGTGCTCACCTTGGAGGATGCACCTATGAGCAGAAAAGAAAAGGGCAATGAGAGACTGGAAGCCCACCCCTGATGACTGCTGGGGAGGTTACATTGTTAACTCAGTCAATGGGAAAGCCAGGAACAAGTCCTTTATCCATCAGAAGGATTCAGCTGTTACTCTTACAGTGACTGGTGTCATATTATGTTCGGTGGCACGGGCAGTGGGTTGTCAAGAGCCTAGAAAAGTAGGAGTATCAGCAATATGGACCTCAGAAAATGTGAAATGTAAACTCAACAAGACTTAGGAGTCAAAAAGGGAGAGAAATTGGGACACGTGGATGGCATAGTCGGTGCTGATCATCCGTCCAACTCTTGGTTTCGGCTCCGGTCTGATCTCAGGGTCATGGGATTGAGCCCCACATCGGGCTCTGCACTCAGTGAGGAGTCTACTTGGGTTTCTCTCTCCCTTTCCTTCTGCTCCTCACCTCTGTTTGCCCTCCCTTTCACTGAAATAAATAAATCTTTAAAAAAAATAAGTGAGAGGAATCAAATCTGACCTAGATGTTTGGAGCATGGTGGTGTTATTCATAAAAATGGAAAATGTTGGAGCAAAGCAGAGTTAAGCTTAGAGGAAGACAGAGTGCCTAGGTGGCTCAGGTGGTTAAGTGTTTGACTCTTGATTTCGGCTCAGGTCGTGATCTCAGAGTTGTGAGATTGAGCTCCCTGACTGGCTCCACACTGAGCTGGAGTCTGCTTGGGATTCTCTCTCTCCCTCTGCCCTTCCCCCCACCACTTACACCTATGCACGTGCGCTCTCTTTAATGGAAGAAAGAAAAGGACTCTCAGGACGCCTGGGTGGCTCAGTTGGTTAGGCAGCTGCCTTCGGCTCGGGTCATGATCCCAGCGTCCTGGGATCGAGTCCCACATCGGGCTCCTTGCTCAGCAGGGAGCCTGCTTCTCCCTCTGCCTCTGCCTGCCTTTCTGTCTGCCTGTGCCTGCTCTCTCCCTCTCTCTCTCTGATAAATAAATAAAAATCTTAAAAAAAAAAAAAAAGAAAAAGGACTCTCTTTGTACTCCTTCTCACTTAATCCTTACCTCACCATGCAAGAGTAAAATTATCACTCCCACTTTCAGATAAGAAAATAGAGGCCGATAGACATAGACATATGTTCAGAGACTGATCCTACATGGAGATAATTCTCTGTCTGCTACAACAGGAGTGAACAAATGACTGCCTGTGGGCCAAATCCAATCCCCACCTTGTTTTGCTGCAGCCTGTGAGCTCACAATGGTTCTTACATTTTTAAACGGTTGGGTAAAGAAGCAAAGAATAATATTTTATGACATGAGAAAATTATATGAAATTGTCCATGAATAAAGTTTTCCTGTACTCAGTCATGCTCATTTGTTTATGAATTGCCTATGACTGCTTTTGCCCTACCTGTGGAGCGTGTGACCAGATGTGACAGAGACCATTGGCCTGCAAAGCCATGAATATTTACTATCTGGCCTTGTCAGAAACAGTTTGCCATCCCATGTACAGCATGCTATTTCTGGCCATGACATCTGATCTACGCATTCATCTCTTACCTCTGTGCACAAACTTTCATGCTGGAATGAGAAAGACAGAGGGGTAGGAGGCACCCTTCGCCACTCCCTGTGATAGCAGTCCTGCCCTAGAGTCCTAACATCCTAGGTCAGAAACACATTCCTCCAGTCAAAAAAGTGACAATATGAAACATGAGAGTAAGTGGAATCAGCTACAATAGGTCTTAAACACGGTTCACCAGTGTGTCTGCGTTTTTTTTTTTTTTTTTTCAGAGAAAACATCAGAGAAGTCATCTCCAGATGCAAAATAAAAACCTGCAAAATTGGTGATTCCCGGGAAGAGAAAATAAATCTCATTTCAATGAAGTCTGAAGGGATAACAGATCCTCAGAATTCCCCACACGGACCCATCCCTGTTTCTTGGCAGGTCTGGAGTAGGAACGCAATCAGTATTTGGTGAAGAATGAGTAAAGGAATGAATAAGTGTGCACATGCAGAAAGGAGGGGCTTACCCAAGACAAAACCCAGCGTAAGGGAGGAGAACATTCAGGAGGTGAATCTCTATGTCTGGGACCTTCGTTTTCTAAGGGTCGAGGGAGGTCTGCGGGCTGGAGACAATACGGAGGAACAGATTGTTGGGGGAGGAGGCAGGACAGGCAGGAGGCAGTCATAAGCTCCAATATTCCAAGAAAAACATTAATATTTCAGGGTTTCTGAAACTTGCTTCCCAGATGCCAAGCTTGCATCTGAATGAAGCTTTTAATTTTCCACTTTTGTTTTCCCATCTTCCTTCACTGAAGACAATTTGACATTTTTTTTTGCAAACAAAATGACAGAATGGGATGCATATTCTAAAGGCACACTTGAAAACCTGCCTCCTCTCTAGTTTTAGGTTTATTCTTATGCTATTTCAAAGCCTAGTCCTTCACATTTGCCGCAGAGATGCTCCATACATATTGATACTCTTGCATTTCATTATTGCCCTGAGCTAATTTGCTGCCCACTTTAATGACTGAATTTTTCTAATGCATGTATTCATTGTTCACTTCTCCCCTACACAAAATTTTAATCTTTTGGCAGAATTCACTTTAAAAAAAAAAAAGATGCAATCAATTTTTTTGCTTGGCATTGCCATATACTTAAAGATAGGTTACTTAGGCAGCTTGTGTGAAGCAGAAATGACTGGAATGTTTGCCACCTGGAAATCTTGACAAGGTTTTTCTCAAATATGTCTTCTTTCCCTTTCTAATCTATTTTCTTTTCTTACTTTTTCTGTTTCCTCTGTTTATAACAACAAAAATAAACATTGACATGTTTTATCCTGTTTAATACATATCCCTCCATTAATACCATGAGGTCGATACTATTCATTTCATTTTATAGGTGGTGAAACAGTGGTGCAGTTGGTTGACTTGGCCATAGCCAACTAGCTAGTAAGTAGCAAACCCAAAATTCCAGCCCACATCTTGTTTGAAACCAAAACTAAAACATTTTGCCTTTCCAGACAAGACACTGGGGTATGGTTGTTCAGGTTGTGCACTGTATCATTTGAGAGGAACCCTATAATGGCACTCCCTCAAACGGTGTAATATTCACAATCAGCAGACATATATGACAGCTCTGGAACAGGCAGAGCTGGGAAAGGTAGCCACGTACCAATGGAGAGTTTTCAGATGCATATGTCTGAGCAAGAACTTAGGACAGAACAATTACCAATTTTTGGACAATAATATGTTATTAATGAAAATACACTACAAACAGATAATAAAAATTTGCATATAGTGCAGCATTGACAAGATAGAGCAGATACATCCAGATAAACCAACAATCTGGCAGGGAGTCACTTTGTCACTTACATAATGACCATGTTCCTGATATCTATGGATTCCCTTCTCCTCCTTTTTATCCTTCCTTCCTTCCTTCCTTCTTTCCTTCCTTCCTTCCTTCCATCCTTCCTTCTTTCCTTTCTTTCTCAACAGCTTCTGTCTCTTCTAAGTATTTCCACTTGAGCCACTCCTGACTGGGACAGGAAGGGATATCAGTAACCTCACACACCATCTGGTAGTCTTATAAGTGATGCTTCGTCTTCCACGCAGAATTTGATGGGCCAGGGATTAGCCTCTTCATATTCATTACAGCCCCTCGCTTCTCCTGCCACACTGGCCCAGCCATACAAGGGCTCCCCACATTGGCACACAAGTTCCTTTGCTGAGACTGGAATTCTGCAGTGAAAACCAAATTTCCTGTTAGGCTTTATCCTCGGCACATCCTTACCTAACTTCTGCATGGAACTGGAATATGATGGCATATTGGCCAAGATTTTCATTGTGCTTATTGGAAAGCACATTTTGGTGTCAGACACTCCTAGGTATGTATTCCAACCTTGCCACTTACTAGCTAAGAGGTCCAACATGGTCACTTAACCATGTTGGACTTCACCTTTCTCATACGTGAAAAGGGCACATTATGGACTCCTTCACATGAGTGAGATCATCCATGAGCGGACTCTTCCCTTTCTTCTCTGAGAAAGACTCATGGGGCAGGTATTAAGATGTTTTCCATTGTAGAGAATGGTTACCCAACTCAAAGTTATTTAAACAGTAAGGATATTTATTGGCTCATAAAATGAAATCCAGAGGTAGGGCAACCTCAAGATTTGTTGACCCCTACCATTTAATTATGTCATCAACAACCAGGTTCCTTTTATTTGCCCATATAGCCAGCTACTAGGAAGACCTCATTCTAAGGTGAATTCTCTGCTTCTTAGTTTGGTGGCTTCGTTGCTGCCATATGCTTTTCTATTCGCTTTGGGAGTGGGGGAAGGGGGCAGAGGGAAGAGAGCAAGAGCGAGGGAGAAAACATTTCTCCTTACTCTTTGGAATCCAAGTCCTTCTCATTCATTTGCTTAGACCGATTTCAGTTGCATGCTTTTTTTGGATCAATAATTGTTCATGGGAAATGTTAGAGGCTGACTGGTCCAAGTCTGAGTTCCTGAACCATCACAGGTCAATGAATTACCATGCTCAATTAAGCAATAAGGACAATTCCTACTCTAGTGGAGACATCCAGGGAGGAAAGGGTCAGGTGAATATTAGAGAACCAGACTCCACAGGATGGAACATTGAGCTGTGTGGCTCACATCCCTGCTCTAGCAATTACCAGTGGGGTTACCATTCCTGAACTTCAGTTTCTCCCTCTCAAAATATGAGATAAAAATAGTACTTGTCTTATTGGCTGGTTTTAAGGATTCAGTGAAATAAAGCATGTGAAACTCTTAGCAGAGAGACTGGCAGGTGTGTTATTGTTATTAACAGGAATGCCTATAACTTCTGGATGTTATTGTAAGTCTATATGCATAGAAATGTGTTACCACTTCCTGCAAGATTTGATTGTTATCTGATTCCCGAGTCTCTACCACAGACCCCTCCACACTGGGACGCATGATCACATCCAAATGCTTCATATCCTCTCTACACTGTACATCTGACTGTTCAGCTGCTCATGAGGTGTTGGCTGGATTAGTCTCTTCCTTGTCTCTCCCATGACTGTCTCATCGGATCTAGATTTATATCTCCTCCCTGGTGACATGAAATATTGAGATCCCAGTTTGCTTTGTTTTTCAAGCCCACTCATATTTCAATAATTTTCTTGGTGACCAGGAAATGATGAATAACAAGTACGGACAACTGGCTGGACCAGCATGGTCATCTATCTTATGCCAGTTCTGGATAAAAAAGTGTCTCCTATGGTTCCGGTTGCTAAGATGCCTACTACCCAGCACAAGTATTTGTTTGATACCTGCTTTAAAAAAAAAAAAAAAAGATTTAATTTGTTTACTTGAGAAAAAGAGAGAGAGAGAGAACAACCTGGAAGGGGCAGAGGGAGAAGAAGCAGACTCCCCGCTGAGCAGGGAGCCCAATGCAGGGCTCGAACCCAGGACTCTGGGATCATGACCTGAGCTAAAGGCAGGTGCTTAACCAGCAGAGCTACCCAGGTGCCCTGACACCTGCTTTTAAGCTAACCTGCTTTATTAATATCCTGACCAATATAATTACTATGTTTCTTAGCATCTCATTTCTTCTTAGAGCTATAGCAATGTTAAATGTTACACATCTTCAGATGTTTTAAAATTCCCATGGGCTTTACCCCCTTTTAAGTCAGGTTCTTCCTCTTTTGACATGCTATCATTATCCAAAAATATTTTTAAAATACTGTTCTATTTTTTCATTTGTCATCTTTGATAACAGGAACAATCTCTTCAGCCTACCCAGTTGCATTCTGGAAGGTATAATGAACTAACTCTGTGGGTTTGCACTGTTTTCATATTTTAATTTCTGATCCTTACTTTCTCTTTAATGGTCCTCACCATGGGGGTTTGGAAGTGCCACATGATGTGCAGTTCTTTAAAAAAGTAGACTATGCTTGGAGGGACAGACAGCTCATGAGACTAGCTCTTGGTTATTTAAAAAATTCCAAGAGGAAGTTGGAGGTTAGTCTGTTGGGAAAATCCATGAGATCCACGGGCTCCAGTAGCGGTTTCAGGCTGGCATATGGGTAGGAGTAAAGGTTACAAACAGAAGGTAACTGCAGTAAGAAGCAAATATTTTCATTTTTAAAACATCAGACACAACACCAGGCCCCTAATGGCAGCATATCCTGTTACAGTGGGAGAAACTGGAGCTCGGTGGCAGGCTTTGGCATCACCAGAGAGGATCAGGGAGATTCAGAAAGGGAGCATTTGGGAGGGTGGCTCTCCCTCCCTCTCCCCTCCCTTCCCCACTCTGGGCCAGGAGCACAGATGTGTGCCGCTGGCCGAGGCTCTGCTGGCTGAGACACTTGTCTGGGAGGGAGCGGGCCTGCAAGGCTGGGTTCGGCCTTTGGCCACAGATGACAGCCAAAACTGGCGCCGGACCAACATTGAAAAGAAAGTCCCTCCCATCCCCAGAAAGATGTCTTTAAGGAGGATACCTCCTACTTGTGAATCTGAAGGAGACAGAACAAAACCCGGGTGACAGATAAGCTGCATTACTGGAGGACCAGAGGGGGTGGATATTTTACTCACTTTAACATACTGCTGTTACTTTCCTTACTTTTAACTGCCTCCTGCGTAGCCGCCCTCAGGAAGGGAGATGGTGGCCTGGCGTCCAGCGTTGTCCAGAAGCATCACAGCTGTGCCCTTGGAGAAAGTGAACAAAGGGAGTGGAGTATAGTGAGGGTAGCTGCGTGTGTTTGTGCACACGCATGTGCATGTGTGCTGGGCACACTGCTGGTAAGGGGACAGTGCAGATAATGCAGGCCCCTTTATTTGACTTTCTGCTAGGCTCTGATGTCAGAGTGCTTCTCTCTCCTTGCAGATCGGAATCTAGAAACATTCGGGTACCTTGGTCCCTGGCGTGTCTGCCCCCAGGGTCTTGGCTTAAAGGATTCCACTGCTTATCTCGCTGATTCCTGAGTGTGCACTGCCTCTCTTCTGCTCCTGTGGGCACCAGGGCTGGGCTTTTGTGACTCTTGCCCTCCGGCCACTGCAGACTCTATAAGCCCTCAGGAGAGAGAGAGGATTAGAGGAGGCATCTCTGAAGTTGTGAGAATCTGGGGCTTATGGGAGCCAAGCCTAATTTACATTGGAGCTTTGTTGGAATGGCTGCCCATTGGCACATTCAGGATGCTGTCGGAAGCTTCCACTGCCTTCTTCATTCCTAATGTAGCGATTTCAGAAAGTTAATTAACCTGACTCTGATATTTCCCTCCTTCAGAACTCCAGACAGACTTGGAATTTGCCTTTTAAAAGTGACCCACATCCTGGGAAATGGGGAAGACAAATCATTCACTTTTTATTTTAGTAGGTTTCTTCTTATTTCTTCAACTTTTTTTCCCCTTCAACTCACTTGATAATTAGTAAATTAACTCTCTGCTTTTCGATTTATTAATGTGCATATTTTTTAATTGCCTGTTTTGTGCAAATTGCTACGGTAGGCACTTTGAAGAAGACAAAGAAGTAGAAAATCCTCAAAATTGACCTCAATCCCCAAAAATTGACCTCAAGGAATTTGCAGTCCTGGTGGGATTATAAAAGCTGACATGAAAATTGGTGCAACGTTTTAGATTGTGTTAAATCTCAAATGACTGGAATGAGTGGTAAATGCTCTGAAAATTTCAGAAGCACAAAGTTCTGTCTCTGTCGTCTTCGTGTTTGGAGTTAGGGTGCTCTTGAATCCTACAGTCACCAACACTCACCATGTGACCTTGAACAAATCCCCTGTCTTTTCTAGGCCTCAGCTGCTTCTTTTAGAAAAAGGGACAAGTAATATAAACTAGTCAGTAGTGAATAGATAAAATATCGTCATGAGTAGGAAGAATTTAACAATGTGGCTGGCCCATGAGTGCTCCACAAAAGCTGTTAAGTTGTGTTTAATTTAAACACAATTGTTTAATTGCGTTAATTGTTAAACACCTGCCAATTGCATTTGCTCCTTACTGTTAATGGGCTTTTCAGTGCTGCTTGGTGCAACGACCAGAGATAATATTTAAAGTCTGAGTATCCTTGTTTCCTGAGCCCTCCCCTCCTTAGTCCCTAAAATAAATGTAGGGTCAAGGAGCCTATGGACAGTTGACCCAATGCTTCACCTCACCAGCACTTCTCAGCTGTTGGTAAGGACACAGTGTGGGGGTCAATCTCTAGGAAGGACGTTTCAGGAAAACCAGCACCAAGCCCTGCTCCCAAGGAGGAGGTGAGGCAAGAGGAGGGCCCTACAGGGATTCCTCTGTCTTCCTTACAGCTGTTGCCAGGCACATTTCCTTTCCTTAATTTAGTGGGGGGCCTTTGATCACAACTTTAGTGTTGAAGCCTCAGGAACAGGGCCTGTAGGACAGAAACTTCAAATACAGATATGTATATATGTAAAAACTCCCCATTTCCGTTTTTTTACAACTTCCCTAAAACTCACCGCAGGTGTCTCGTTCAGAGCTGGGCTTGGTGGGTAAGTGTTCCATGGGAAGATTTCATTTTGCCCTTAAACAGGTGTGCCTCCTGTGGGGTTGGAAGGCAGTTCCCTGTCTACCATGGGGCAGCAGGTGGGAAGCTAGACCGCTTTGGAAAGCTGATCTTGTTTGAGCTTTCCATATCGCTCCCCTGAAGGCTACTGGTGGAAAGAGAGCCCAAAGTCGGAGGCTCCAAAAACCCTGCAGTTAGTTTCAAAAATGTATCGGCCTGTGAAATTGTTTCCAGGCCGTCGGGTTCTCTTCCCACACTGTGAGCACCAAAGCCAGGCTGGGGGAGGCAGAGCCCACACAGGGCTCCCACCGGCAACTCTGCGCGCTTGCTTTCTTCGCTCTGGCTCAGGACCTGGTAACTTGGGCCCTGGGCTGATTTTCAAGGCTTGTAGTATTAGCATTCATGCTACGGTCCGTGCCTAGAAGGCCCCAAGTCCTTTAGTACCGTAGAACTCCGGAAGAGTCCTCTAAATGTGCCTCTTGGCACATGGATTGTTTTGAGCTGTTTGTTTATTTTAAGAAAGAACAGACACAAGAAAAGCTCTTATAAGAAAACAACAATAACAACAACAAACAAACAGAATAAAACTTGCCCTTTCTTAAGGAAAACGTATTTATAAGGAACTGTCCATTTTTAAGGGTGTCTCCCTTTCTGTACTTGGAAGAGAAGGAGGACTCAAAGTCACCAAAGGCTTATCAGTGGCAAAGTCACCAGCGTACAACTGCACAATGACCCTCACCCATGTGTACCGTGTTCACGTATCTGGTCACCTTGCCACATTTCACCTCCCCAATACCAGCCTTTCTTTGGTTTAGCTGGAGACCGTATTATACCTAAATTCTAAGTCACCTCCTCAAGTGACTTAATTTCTTAGGTTTCTCCCATGGACCTATGAGATAAACTTGCTAATAAACTCCTGTTCATTTTTTCTCTTATGAATCTGTCTTTTGTTATATGGGTCCCAGTCAACACTCGGAAGGATAGAGGAACAATTTTTTTTACCTCTCCTGTAGTATCAACAACACGAACATCCATTTATTTGTTTACCATCAACTCCAAATGAACTTGTAGCCAGAGATAAGGGGATTCAAAGACAAGAGTGGTACCCACACCATACCTAGGTGTGTGTGTGCGCAGAATTATAATTTCTTTTTTTTTTAAAGAATTTATTTATTTGACAGAGATCATAAGTAGGCAGAGAGGCAGGCAGAGAGAGAGGGGGAAGCAGGCTCCTTGCTGAGCAGGGAGCACAATGCAGGGCTTGATCCCAGAACCCTGAGATCATGACCTGAGCCGAAGGCAGAGGCTTAACCCACTGAGCCTCCCAGGTGCCCCCAGAATTATAATTTCTTATGACTAGTACAATTATATTGTACTGGGTGGGGAGTTAAAGGTATTAAATTTTTAAACGCCTGTATTTAAATCAAACTACAACTTTTAAAACCCTGGTTTGGCTTTTTAAAAACATAATATACACGCAGCCTCAAAATTTGAGAGTGACCCACGACCTCTTTTTATGTCTAAAAGGGGATGTGTACCAAAGTTTGCAGTGAGCTGTAATTATGGTGATTATAAACCAAAAATACATGGTACCCAGTAGGAGAAGTATGAGGATATTTATGGCAACAAGAAAGCAAATTAATAGAAATTAGAATGGTCTTGGAAAATCCGGAAGGAATGTTGTCATAGTGTAGATGTTTGGAAATTTCTTCTGCAAAGTATAGCTTACTCTATGACACCCAGGGAGAGTTCTAAAAACCTTTCCTTCAGCACTGACAGACGATTTTACTCTCTTGAAAATCACATAATTTACATTTATCCATTCATCATGTTACATGGGACACTATGATCATAAAAGTTATTCATGCATTGTTTGGTTCTATTAAATATTCATTACCATTAGTACCGACCACAGCCAATGACATAACTACGGTATCGAGTGCTAAACTTAGACTCTGCAGAGCCCCAAATCTCCTAGACTAGATCTAAAAGTAACTAGAAATCCATGAAGTGTTGATCTTCTTCTGTAAACCTAACCAAAACATTAATGGGGAGGGCTGTTTAAAAACAGCTCCTCAAGAGGACGACTGGAGTGTTTGCCCCTTCAGTGCACAGAGCTGAGCATTTGGCTCTGAGAGGTGTTTCGGAAATATTTGAATTGGCCTGAATTCCCGTGTTCGAGGCAGAAGTGCGTGCCCTGGATGTGGACTGTTTGTTGTGGCTGCGGTTGCCAATACTGCTTCTCAAACTCTAAGAGACATGTCAGTCGATGATACTATTCTCATCTTCTGTGCGTGCTAAAGAAAAAAGACATCCCTGGCGGGGAATGGGCTTGAAAGCAGGGTACGTGTGTTTGGAGTGAGGGGAGAATGGAAAGGGGCACGACGCCACCACTCTGAGGAGAACTCTAGTACTTTCCAGAGGGCAGATAAAATGCCCCCTCAGAAAACAAACAGATCAACCTCAATCATTAGCTCTGCAGAGATGTGTTTCTCCAAAGGACAAACTTCTCTTTAAGGAAGATAACATTTAAAAAAGTCCCCCCTCAAGTGGTCAGTGAGCTGAAGCCAAGCTTTGAGGATGATTAGAGATCTAATGTCTGGCCTATTAGGTGAACCGTAAGATCACATGTTCTGGAAAAAGATCTATTGAGCCTGTGGATAAGAAATAATAACTATACAACTGAAGATCCAAAAGGAAAAGAAAAGGAAATGGGTCGATGTGTCCCATATATAGATTTAGTGCCGTCCAGCTAACCGAATTTGCTTTCTTCCCTCCCTTGTCTGCCCTGCCCTGTGTAGGGTGATTCACCAGAGAGTGAATTGTGACATGCAGGAGGGTCTCATGAAAACTAGAGGTAGGACACAAGCCTCTGGAAGATTCTCAGGACCGGCAGAGAGCTGTAGTGACGTCTGAGCCACATCCCTTCTCCCTCCCACTCTCTCATTCTCAAATTTCTGAAGGAGCAGTCTCTTAACAAAATGATCACCTAGTAATAATAACAATGGTGATGCAACAGAATAAGAAAGAAACCATTAATAATGACTTGGGGCTAAAGAAGCCTTAAGTACTAAAAAAAAATGTTACCCTGCACAACTTCAGCTTTGCCTCCTGCCAGATCCTATCTTGTAGCAGGACTTTTTTTCCATGATGTAGTTACTAATTACGTAACTGGAGAATTAGACACTAGGACATGTATCCAGTCTCTATTACCATCCTGCAGAGAAACAGAACACTGAATTCCAGTACTGAATGTATCATTTGGAGTGCTACATCAGCTCTTCAAAGGAAAGCATAATTTCTAGGGCCAAAGAAGCAGCTACTAAAATCACAGTTTACATGGAAACGTTTGATCACTGTCTAGGTTAAAATGGGTCATTCTCGGGGTGCCTGGGTGGCTCAGTCGTTAAGCGTCTGCCTTCGGCTCAGGTCATGATCCCAGAATCTTGGGATCGAGCCCCACATCGGGCTCCCTGCCCGGCAGGAAGCCTGCTTCTCCCTCTTCGCTCCCCCTGCTTGTGTTCCCTCTCTGTCAAATAAATAAATAAAATCTTAAAAAAAAAATGGGTCATTCTCTCGGTTTCGTTGTTGCTATTTTTCTTTCTTTGCCATGCTGACGGCTTACTGACTGTGTGTGTATGTGTGTGTGTGTGTGTGTGTGTGTGTAACTGTCTGTCTGGTGTGTATTCAGTCATTTGCATTTTCGTTTCTGCGGCATGCTTGTCCAGTCATGGTTTCCACAGGGTTGTCATCTACAGCTGTACAGGTAGTGCACTGCCCAACTCCACCGGATTAGGCAGTGATGCTGTGAGTGAAAATCATGACCTTTGCCAAGTCTAATATAGGCCCCTATATATAAGAAAGAAGAGCTACCCTCTTTCTTCCTGTGAGGAGCAATAGCTTAAGTAGGGACAAAGTTCATAGACAAGATGGAAGATATTTGGGAGGGGGTGTGAGGAATCTCTTTATATTTGCTTGTGGGTATGGACTTACCAAAGAATCAAAGGTAGATGCCTTGGGGCCTTAGGTAAGGGAGGTGGTTTCTCCAGCCCTATTGCTGACCAGGAGTTTCCCAAGCTTCCAAAGCAGCTGTGGAATCAAGGGCCAGTCTGCCCTTGAGCAAATGAGAGCCTTCGGGTCTGACCGTGAGGGGCACCTATCTCTCCCGTGCCTCTCTAGCTCTACCTCTTTGGCACAGAACCCCCCTGAGAGGGACAGTGTGGCCAGCAGAACCGAAGAGACTCATCTTGTGCCTTAGCTTTGCATTTTCTGCACGTTTAAGGTTTTCCCCAACTTTTTATAAACTTACACATTCTACTGGCCCTTTTAGGTGATGGCGAGGTTCCAGTGATTCTGGGGGTTGTGCCCAGGTATCTGTATTTTTAAAAGGCTCTCAGTTGATCCCAACATTTACCTCAGTTTGAGTAAGGCTGTGATGAGCCTGCTCGGTGAGCTGGGGTTGGAATGCAGAAGCCCGCTCAGGGGTCTCTACTTCCTGGGTCCCATTCTGTCTCGTGGTACGCTCTGCCCCACCTCTTTATTCATCCCAAAGCTTCCCAAAACCCCACTGGGTGACTCTCAGCAGTGCCACTCTCCGGGCTGGAGACCGACCTCGGAAACCACAAAAATACAATATGGAGAAGGCATTGTGTTTGGTGTGCCGATCGTCCTCATGTGACCCAGCACTCCTTCTTATGGAACACATAGCCAGTCTTTTCTTTTCCATTTGAGTCAGAGCCATCAGACCAGTCTCTGACTTTTAAGAATGTTGTGAGGTCTGCACCCAAGTTTATAGGATTCTAACGGGGTCTGGATGATGATCTGAATGACAGCTCCTCCTCTTTATAGAATATTGGATTCCTGAGACGCATCAAAGCTGTTGAGGGGCTGCAGACAGTCTGTTGCTTGATCTGGACTTATCAAGAAAATTATCAGAGAATGGAGTTTTGCTACCCAGAGGAGCAAGAGCAGAAGTTGCTTGAAGGGGCAAGTTAAAGGTTGGGGATCTGTGGGTGTTTGTCTTCTGACTAGAATGCTGGTGGTTTAATGAGAAGAGACGTATACACTAGGTTGATATTGAGATTCACGATGATGTGAGATCCCAAAGACTAGAACATCTGTGGTCAGTACCGGGAGGCTCCAGAAGCCTTTGCCTTAGCTCAGCACCATGGACGGCCATCTTCAGCCTTCTGTGGCTCTGCTCCATCTGTGTCTTTGTCAGACATAATGAATTCAGACAGGCACACGGAGACCTCTTTTCCCTCCTCACAAATTCTTAATAAAACCCTTTGAACAACAGAGCTGGGCATCTCTGAAGCCTGATATTAAAGTGATAAGATGGAAGATTACTCACTTGTCAGCCTGCACCAAAAAGCATCACCGACACAAATTCCAGGGGAGTTTTTCTAAATCTGCCGACAATGTGAGGCTCTCCATCTGGAGGCTTTTCTTTCTTACTTTCCTAGGAAGATACAGCACCAAGGAAGGGAAGAGAGACACTTCATTCTCTGCCACTAACAACATGTGAATCAAGCCCCGAATCGGGTTTGCACAAAAAGTAATTTTGGGAGAGGATCGCCTTTGAATAAGGCAGTGTCTTCAATTCAGACTTGCTGAGACAAAATGTAATCAGTCATTCCATCCCCGCCACTAATCTGTCTTCCTTCCAGGAGGAATGGCCACCCTGGTTTCCAGATATGCTGGGTTCCCACATTCACACTGGCCTTGATGCACACTATCTACCTGACACTGAAGGAGGATGTCCAGTGCGCCTGACCTTGTGGGGCTCATGGGCCAGAGGGCAAGGGCAACAGCCGACCAATACGTAAGTCTTACTACAATGGAATGTCAGGTATTGCTGAGGGCCAGGTCATGGGCTATGGGGTATGGGAGAATGGGGATATCTGAGGGTGTTTTGAAAGGGCCTCTGAGCTCCAGCCTGTAAATTAAGTATCTTGTAGACTGGTCCCTTTTTCAAAGCAAAAATCTTGGCATGAATTCTGTAAGTAAAATTGTTCAGTTTTCTTCAAAAGAAACTTTATTTAGCCCTCGATGAAATTTAAGAGAGAATTAATAGCTCTCTTTTCTTCTCCCTTCCCTTCTTTCCACTGCTTTCCTCCTCCTTCCCCTTCCCTCCCTCTCCCCCGTGCTTTTCAGTCCTCTCCTACCTCTGTCTTTCGTCTTTCTCTTTACTATCTACATAGCAAAGACAATTAAATGCAAAGTGTTTCTGTTCCTATATAAATTCTTTCAGAATCATAAGCTCTCTTAATACCTCTGCCTTCCCATACCTTCTGGCTGAGCTCCCCCATAATGTAAATCTCACAGTGCCTTCCTGGGGGGTTTTGGCCTAGACCTATAATGCATATATTAAAACGCATGGGCCTCAAGCTGAAAATGCCTGACAAAAACAGTGAACTATGGTCTAGGTTCTGTAGTGATGTCACATCATTCTCCACACTAAGGCACTGAACCTGAATTAGGGACTGATGGTGTCCCCTGACCCTTTGCCTTAGCATAGAGCTGTCGTCTTGAGAAAATGTATTCAGGACTGTATAGCTCTGAGTCCTGGCAAGAAATACAGTTCCACTCAAGTGGTTTAAGTGAAGAGAATATAATGAATGGGCTCCTGGGAGAGGTGGGAGTTGGGGAAGGAGAAAACCATGGATGGCAAGCATCCAGAGATTGGCCAGAGCCAAAGCCATTACCACTTCCAGGGCTGAAGGGCCAGGGGAAGGGGAATTTGCTCCCAGAGCCCACTGAGAAGACAGTCCTGGAGGCAGTGGCCTGACAGGATGCTGCCTGTCAGCGATAAGGAGTAGAGAGGGGATGAGCACAGAGGCCACCAAGCACGCAGCCTCCTCTCACTCTCTTGTGTCCAACCCAACCAGGAGCCAGCTGTCAGAGACCAGGGACACTTTGTCCCTGGAGTGCGAAGCAGGACAGAGAAAGGCAGAGATAGGAGCCTGAGGAAGCAGGTGCGAAATCAGGAGCACAATGGCCTTTCCTACCACTTACCTGCTTTTTAGATGGTTGGCCTATATGCCTGTTGGCAGCAGCTACTATGGCAATCGATTCTTCCCTCCTTCCTTCAGTTGTCACAGCCAAATAGTCAGCAATGTCACACTTGGTAAATGCGCTCCCTGATCAAAGTGTTAAGGTGACCTAATTCAATCCCATCTTTTACTTTAATCCATTTCCAGCGGTTGGTCTGTGAAGACTTGATCTGGTCAAGCATCTTGGCCATCATCTCTCCCCCCCCCCCCAAGTCCCTCTTTTGTACTGTAAGATAAAAGAGCAATTTCAAAAGAATTTAAATACGCCCTTTCTAAATAAACTCATAAGAATTTCCCCTCTGATTCAATTTTAAGGGCCTGTCTATAATTTTCTTATTCCTTCCTAATACTTTCTTTCATAAAGAAATTTAGGACTTGAATGTCATCTTAAGGCCATTTTTCTGTCACAGGAGCCATAAAGCTGAGAGCAGGGCTGTCAGGGGCCTCCTGTCACAGTCCAATTCTTGCTGAAGCCTTCCCGTTGGCTGCATTTGTTGGCTCTGGCTACAATGATTTCATGGCTTACGTTATAGGCCATACCAGTTCCTTTCTTAGAAGAAATAGTTTCCTTGGCCTTGGCTGAGAGGGTTTTTTCCCCCCATGAAAAAAGACAACCCTTGAGAACTTGGCCAAAGGCATACATTCACACAAACCTACCCCCTAAATCTGTGTTTAAAAAATATAGTGGTTCAGCTAATGTGAAAAATGGCCGTTGCCTACAATTTTACCCACTTTGAAGAAGCAGATCTCCCCACTGCTTCCTGGAAAGAACCCTTTCCTTTGTTGTGTTCCATGTGTGAACAGAGAAAAAACCACCTTTAAACTGACATTGATCCACAGGCTTTACCAACCCAAAGCCCTACAAAGAGCATGTCAGCTCATCTTAGAGCTGAATAGCATTACTAATTAGACCTGGGATTTATGCTTCCGTTTATTGGTGCTTCCCAAGCACTTCCAGCTATCCCTTTTTGTAGCCTGAGAATAAGGAAGGCAATGTGGGGGCGGGGGGAACAACCCAAAACCCCAACTCATCAATATTATGTTTTATTGACACCCTCAAGGCCTTACTATAGCATGGAAATCATGTCAACTCTATTTGTAGCTCTGGGAAGTTTAGGCAGACTAAATTGAAGAGAGCATCTCCACTCACAAAAATGTATCTTCAGTCCCTTCCCTATGAAAGATCACTGGCCTCCTGTCCCTTCAACTACCATGTCATCAGAAGTCAGGTCGGACAGGACCAGGTAGGAATCCAGTGTAGGTATTTTTACTTAAGTGCTGATGAGCTGTGGTGTCTGAAACTATAAAAAAGCCATTAGCAGAGTAGCCAAATGCAGAGGGAAGAAAGTCCATATAAAGCACAGCTGTTGAGATCATTCTATTCCTTATGTGCTGTTTTAGCAACAGTCTGTTCCCAGGCCTGTTGTCTGAAGCAGGAAATGTTCTCGTCTGCCCTGGTCTAGCTTTCCTTGTGCAAACCTAGAACACAGATCTGATACCAAGGTCAGGGTAACAGTTCTTCTCTATAACTTGGTGGGTAGTCCCTCTATGTAGGTTGGTGGCAGGAGCTATTTACACTCTTGAATATAATCAGAGAGGAAGATCCTGCTGATTCCTGACCCAGAGGGAAAAGAAAAGAGCATTCCTGCCTGGCGTGTTCTGGGACGTGCATCAACTTCAAAACTGACTCAGTTCCCAGGGATGCAGAATTTTCAAACTTCAAGAGACTGAAATTGTAGCACTTCTTGAGTTGCTAAGTTGATGTGCAGACACCCAACAGGCATCTGGGTATCTGCACTGTCATCTCTTTGGTGATAAAAGCTGCAGTTATTAATTGTGAACGCACTATTTAGAAATGGTTGACGTTGAACCTGGAAATCTGGTAACATTCTTTCCCCTGCTAACACCTCTCCCCCATGCTTTTTCACTGAAATTGGGGTAAAATTCTCAACCTCTGCACAGCTTTTTCTGAGCCCTCCCTATTGGCCAATCCTTTCTCTTCTCTTTCTCCCTGTTTTACTGG
The DNA here is from genome assembly GCF_022355385.1 of Mustela nigripes. Lineage (NCBI taxonomy): Eukaryota > Metazoa > Chordata > Mammalia > Carnivora > Mustelidae > Mustela > Mustela nigripes. Next base: position 48,977,815 of record NC_081562.1, on the reverse strand, counting down.
GCTCATGCCACACGCTGGCTTTGTTTCTGTCCCTTAGACATCCTAAACTGGTTCTCCTATCAGCACCTTTGTATTCCAGGTCTGTCTTAACTCAGCACTTCTCCTTGCCAGAGAAAGCTCTCTCCCCTCTTCAGACACTCTCATACTCACCGTATCACTCTGTTTATTTCCTTCAGAATAATGATGACAATCAGTTTTTTTTTTTTCTTCCTTCTTTTGGTCTGTTTCCTCCACTAAAAGATCCAAAGGTAGGAGGAACCATGCCTTGCTCACTGCAGTATCTCCATGAGCAGGAACAGAGAATGACAGGTAGCACAACTCAAGATATAATCACTGAACAAAGTTAAGTGAAGCCTATTGGCTAATATTAATGTCCAATATAAATCCTTGTGAATGTGAGCATGTTAGGTTCATAGTCCACATTTTCTCAAGGCCTAAGACTACTGAGATGCAAAGCATCAAAGCAGGGTTGACCCATGCTGGGGTGGGGGGCAGGAATGAGAGTTCAGGTGAAACTTCAAGTTTATGAATTGGTGAAGTTAACAGCGAGAATTCTAGAGAAGTGTCCACCTTCCTCTCTTTTTCTCCCTCTTTTTTTTTTTTTTTTTTCAATTTGGGTTGCAAATGTGGGCAGTGATACAAGTTCTGACAAAGACTTTTTAATCTAAGCTTTATTGAAAATGAAGTAATGCTTTTTTCGCTTTCTCTCAGTGTTCTTTTTCTGCCAAATGGATATAATTTTTTTTCTTTTGTAATAAAGGCTATAGATACTTCAACTGGTATGAGGTAAGATCTTATATATTAATTTTCACGCTTTTCTTCCTTCTCCATAATTCCTGACACTTTTCCTAGTAGCAAGAGGGTCCACACTGATAAAAGGAAAATTCGGATTATTGTATCCACAACTGTCAAGGAAAGAAATAAGTGATGGTTTGTTTGCTTTTGCCTCTCAAACATCCTAAACTGGTTCTTGCATCAGGAACCAGTTGCTAATGGGGTTTACTTTGGATCAAAAGCAAAGGTTCTGAGGGGAACCGAGCACCCCGCTTAAGAGTTTGTGCAAAAACAGAGCTTGACAAGAAAACCAGGGTGGGGGGTGCTGAGGGTGGTGGGGGACAGCAGAAGATCTTGCTCCCTTATCCCTTCTTGGAGCACAGAGAGATTTATGTGGGAATGTGACCTGAAAGGGCCACACTGGGGTTCTAGGGGGAGAGGATAAACTGAGAGGTGGCAAAGGACAGCCAGAGGCCAGAGAACCGCACGGAAGGCAAGGGAAAGCTACAGGCGGCCATCTCTCTTTATTCATTACCAGGGCAAAAAGCCAGTGAGGTGGGTCTCGCCTGTGTCAGGAGAGGTTTTGCCTATGTCCAGAGGGCGACTTACTCCCACAGCTGCCTGGAGCTCTGTCCTCAGCAGAAGGGATCTGAGACCTGGCAGATCTCCCTTCTAAAGGTACTGTTTGGAAGGCTACCCTTGGGCACAGAGGGTGCGCCCTTGGCCCCTCGGGGAGGCAGGGACAGGCGGAACACAGAGTGGATAGTGCTGGAGAGCCAGGAAATTCCTACCTTGTACACAGACAGATTCTACTAGGAGATGATAATACCTGCTGGAATATTGGCCCATGCCTTGTGTCACAAATAAGTCCAACCGTGGTCTCATTTCTAATTTAGGGACCTCCTATAATGTGCTTCTTGATGGACTCTGGTCTTGAGAAAGTAAAATATGCAAAATAGTTTTTGGAATGGAGGCATCAAAAGGTAAATAAGCAGGTGCTGTTGGCCACCTGCTGATGTCATCGCTGCAGATCCAACCCGTACTGGAGAGTGCCCGCACTTGACCCTTCAGCGGAGAAAACTTTATACTGTTTAAAAGAGCCCTTACCCTCCCTGGCCTCTTAGAGACTCCTAATCCTACCAAATTATGGAAGTCAGCAGAACACTGAGAAGCAGGGCAATCCTTAGCATGATGAAGACTTCTTGAAACTTCTTTTATTATACATCATCCCCTCTTGAAAAGGGACTCACCAGCCCTAACAGTCCTCTCAGTGGGAAGCTGCTAGAGTGGTTTTCCTTTTCTTCCCCGCAAGGGAAAAACACACCAACACCCTAACACTTTAGCAAGTTATTTAGGAGCATTAATTGTCTAACCACTGGCTGCCTCTTCCTTGTTATCCCTGCAAGAACCATAGTCCTTTGGTTCTTGGTAAACACTGAAACACTGACCGGCCGGGTTCTCGGGGTGGTGGAGTCTGCAGCAGGCTGGGAAGAACGTAGGGGTGGGCAAGGGAGTCGCCAGGGACACATTCCCTGCATTCTCTGCTCACTTCTGGGTCCGGGATAAAAAGCCAGCCTGGACACCTGCTGGCCTCTCTGCCTTGGGCAAGCAGCTGCTGTGTCAAAGTAGACACAAAGTCTGAGGGGGCGTGGGGGGCACACTGGTCAGTTCCCCTGCTGCCAAATTTGCTACTGCCTTTTCTACCCTCCTGAAAACAGGTTTTCTTGTTCCTTTAGTTTTCTACCCCACCCTGCACCCCTTCCCCCCCGTTTCATTTCCGTGATCCATGGAGTTCAGGCAGTTACTTTCACGTTGTTCTTTGGAAGCAGGACTGGATCCTGGTTTCCAGATCACGTGGACTTAGCTTGTGACTCTTACTTAGTACCCGGAGAATCTGCAGAGACCCATGGTCAGTTCATCTTCCATTCTACCTTCCATAAAAGGGTTAACCAGTAGGGGAGCTTGCAGAGCCCAGAGCTGGTCTCTCTCCAGGGCTCCCAGGCTGATAGGCTGCAAGGCTTACCATATTAGGAGTGTGTGAAGTGAAGATTCAGCTCCTGGTGTACACAGCAGGAGCTCTCCTGTCAGTCTGAAATGCAGGGGCTATATTTAGCAACAGGCACTTGGGAATAGCGGCTTCACGTGGGAGTGGGTTGCTGGAATACAGATGTGCAGCAAATCTCCACTCCAGTCCCAGCAGAGGCTAGACACTGAAGCCTGGGAGAGAGCTGGCCTCTTCCCACCTCCACCTTGTCCAGAGCATCTTTTCCAAGTCTGGGAAGAATGATTCAGTCTCTTTCATCTCTGCTGCTTTTTGCACATGGAGGGAAGAAATCCTGATCCAAAGAGCCATCACTCAAAATGTTGTGAACAGGGACTGTTCTCCCTCCAGCCCTCTCTTCCTCTCTGGTGTCACATTAACTAACCACTAATAAGACGAGTGGAATCTTGTTGCCTTATGACTTCTAGACTTAGGAAACAAATAAAAGGACGTACCTCTCTTTGGGTTTTGCAGGAGACGTATCTTCGGTTACATTATAGAAGCCCTTGGGTCTCAACATATGGCTTCTTTTATAAAATATAACTGTATACATAGAACATAATCATTACATAGGAATTGATTTTTTGTAAGTCCCTACAAATTTACGCAATATGGTAACATTCTAGGAAAGTAAATATTAATGAAAAACAGTCTTGTAGATGTAGTTAACTCATTTGGTGATAAGGAAGTTGGTGCCTTGTTTAAACAACGGATGATAGCTCTGTTTTTTTTTTTTTTAAGAATATAGGACTTAGTGTTTTTTTTTTTTTTTTAAGATTTTATTTATTTATTTGACAGAGAGAGATCACAAGTAGGGAGAGAGGCAGGCAGAGAGAGAAGGAAGCGGGCTCCCTGCTGAGCAGAGAGCCAGATGTGGGACTCGATCCCAGGACCCCGAGATCATGACCCAAGCCGAAGGCAGCGGCTTAACCCACTGAGCCACCCAGGCGCCCTGGTAGCTCTGTTTTAAGGGTGATTTGTTTATCCAGGAATAATCAGTTCCAGGTGCATCTTTTGCTCTTTTTCTCTCTTCCCAACGTCTTTCTCTCTCTGAGAGATTTGCCATTTCAACTGATTGAGACTCCAGATTAAGCAGGTTGGCCAAGGTCGTTTCTAACTGTGAGCTTTGTGAAGCATTTAGAAGTGGGATTCTCCTTATTTCCACATACTGACATCTGCTGCAAATCCACTAATTTCTTCAGATTATTGGGTAGTTAGCCAGAGAGTTTTAATCGAAATATTATCTAGGCCTGAAGTTTCTCCTTGTGAAATTCATTTGAATAAAAATCAAAGCCATAACGTCTTTAACCACCATCCCCCACAGTCAGGATGCTTCTGAGCTCCAGGTAGGATGAAATGATCAGGCCACTTAGATGGCCTTGGTGGAAACTAATGAACTGTAGTATCATCAAGTATGTGTGATCTGGTTAGAACTGCCAGCAATCTGGCAAATCAGAGACCTTTTGGATGCTGCAGGAGGGTATCTGGGGATCCTTACAGCGAAAGAATTTAACTAGGTCAGCACCTCCTTCGTGTGCAGTCATAAGACTGATCATTACTATTCAACAGAAGCGTGCACAGAGGATATAAAATGTACATTATGACCAGCTATGAAAAAAAGAAAAGGTTAACCAGGGCACTTCAATGCAGACCCAGAGGCTGCTAAAAAAGCTGAGGTGGGGCAGATACTGGGGACAGAGGCAGGGTCAAGGGAGGAGGCAAAAGGCTGAGGCTTGTGTACTGAAAGCTAGAGACCAAAGCCCAGGGAGAAGCTAGAGAGGAGGACGCCGCCGGGGATGGCTGGTCTGCAGAGGCACACAGGTGGAATGCGGTCACAGGAAACCTCAGGAAGGCAGTGTTTAGAGATTGGCTACCCAGTGCCAGGCACTTGACCCTAGAAGACCAGACACCTTGGAGTCAGGTAGTAGTTTGGAAGGAGGGGCAGGAGAGGCAGGAGGTGGATGCAAGACAGACACACATTCAATGAGAAATGAAAATACTTAGGATTTCAAGGCAAGTACTCAGGCACAGACAAATCAGCAAGAATCTAGCTTCCAGATAATTACGGTTCATAATAATCATTATGGTAACTATTGCTTATCGCCCATTATGTGCCTAGCACTGGAAACATGGAGCAAAGCACATTGCATGCACGGTCTCGTCTATTTTTATAGCAACCCTATGATGTTGAGTCTCTTGTTGTCATCACTGAATAGATGAGGAACCTGAGGCCCGGAGAGGTCCTTGGTTAGTAAGTGGTAGAGCTGACATTCGAATCCAGCTCTCTGCCCAGAGCCCCCACCTTGATAACCTCATCATACTGACTATGCTACAGATCTTGAAACAAATTTAGGGCTTGATCTGAGGGAAAAAAGTGAAAGCTCTGTTTCTAGAACTGTTAATTTTCTCTCTGCAAGTTGGGTCTGATGCTATTTATTAAACAAATGCTTATTATATACAAGGCACTGGGCTAGGGGCTGGGCCTGTGGAGATCAATGTGACACGGTCCCTCAAGGAATACTGTATTGCGGTAGACAAATACATAAATCAAGCACAATGTGGTAAGTGCTTAAAGAGCCTGAAATTAAGCGCCAATGGGAAAGCTAAGGGAACCAGAGAAAGCCTGAGGAGGTGCTACTGAGGGACCCTGAAGGAGTAAGAACAGCTTTGCAAGGGGACAAGGCAATGCAGTATATTCGAGGTGAAGAGGGGAAATTACTTGGAACTAGGAGTCATCAGGGATCTACAGGTGGCCTGTACACGTGGGTGGAGTAGTGGGAAATGAATCTAGGAAAGTAGGTGGAAAGCCATATTATAAAAGGCCTAACATGCTAGAGTAAGGAGGTTAGGGTCCATTGAGTTCTGAAATAGAGCCCCTAAAATCTCCTTGTACTAGGGTCAGGACTGATCTCAGGGATGATTCTGTAGGCCAGTGCTAGAAATGATAGCTTGGAGGTAAAGGAGAGACCCTGAGATAAGCAAACAATAAGCAATCCTGATAAGGCCCAGAAAAACAACATCTAATAATTTGTCCTGCAAGGTCAAAACTATCTTTTGAATAAACAGATAAGCCATCCACCTTTAATATATAACACCCTTAGCCCATTAGTCTGAGTTTCTAATGAAAACTTGTTTCAGTACTCACAAAGATTTCCAATTTCCTTTTAACCTTCATGAAGCTGATTAAATTAAACACTATTGACATCTAGGCTCTTAAAATAGAAACTCATTTAAAGGGATCAGTAGTCAGAATAACACATCTAGTGTCACCCTCTCCTTTCCCTTTCTGGCACTGTCCCTTGGTTCTAGAGATAGGATATTTTTCATGGATGAAACTCTGTCAGTTTGTAGGTTTCCCAGGTGAACCCCACTCTCTACCCTCTGAGTAACTGCTTGCTGAAGAAAATCCCAGAACAGACTGATTCCTTTCACTTTGATTTTAAGTTGGTTGCTTTAACTTTAAACTCTGGATTAAAACCTCAAATGGGCACTTGACAGTGGCTGGTAATCCTACTGTGCTTCCATAGAAAGTACACTCACCTATTCTTCCAGATACTTCCTTCTCCTGGCTCCTCCAACTTCCTATGTGTGCCCTCTTCCCAACTAGTGACCTCATCTTATCATTTGGAAAATGAGACCCTCAGAGGGGAAAACCTGCTCTTCCTCCAATCTTTCCTCCAGATCCCACCCGTGCCTATCAGGCGTCAGTTCCTGCATCTGTTCAGGACTTTACCCCTCCCATGATCCCCTCTCTCTTCTGCACCAAGTTTTTCTTCTCTCCTTGGTCAGTCCATTAGTGTGGAATTACATGCTAGGATTGCTCACCTTTAAAGAAAGATCCTACGTTTCCCCGCTACCATCCCTCCACATGTTGCATCACTCCTGAGCCATGTTTCACAGTTAAGACTTCTGCAACAAGTATGTTTAAGTCTGGGCTCTGTACTCCTCATCTGTTCAAGTCATCCCGACGTATGACTCCACTGAAACTGCTCTTAGGTCTGTTCTGCCCCTGCACCGGTAGAGCTGAAAGGGTTTGGAGAAGAACACGCATTCCTGCTGTCCGGCTTCACTTCTGATTTGTGATCACTGACTACTAATGGGTCCTTAAGGCTGCCCTAGGTTTCGCTAGTTCTACACTCCTAATTTCCTAATCCTACACTCCTAATACTCCTAATCTGAGTATTTTATACTCCCTCTGCTCTCCTCGGACCTCCAATACCTTCCCATTTGTACGCTGGCAAATGGCTTCCTCCTGCTTTCCAGTTTTACAGAAAACTGAAACAGCCCGAAGAGACCTTCCACAGCAAACAGCTGAGTACACCCATCACGTGCACCTGCGTCCAATCTTCTGCCATGTTAACTCAGATCCTGAATGTCGACCCCATCCTCCCGAATGTCAACCCCCTCCTCTCGAAGGTCCAGCCCTCCTTTTGTACACCAGATCCCTCTTCTCCCACCTCCCCACTCACTGTTCCAACAATTCTGCCCTCTCCTCTCACATCGTCAATGCTTCCCTCTCTACTAGATTTGTCTCAGCAGCCTACACGTATGTGTCACTTCTGTGAAAAAGCAACAGCAGCAACAAAAACTTCTCTCGGCACCCCCTCTCCTCCAGCTTCTACATTTTCTTTTCCCCTCTGTACAGCCCATTTCTTCCAAAGAGTGGGCTACGCTTGCTATCTCCTGTTCCTCTCTTCCCACTCACTTGAGTCCTCTCCAGTCTGGCTCTTACCTCACCAAGGTATCTCTTGATCTACTCCAGGAAAACTCTTCCTAATGAGATCAACCAATGGCCTCTTCCTTGCTAACTGCAAAGGTCAAAGCCCTTGTTTGACCTACCAACATTTGCTCACAGTGAACACTGGCTTCACCTCCATACTGGGACCTCCCACGTGTCTACTTTTCCATTTATCTCTCTGGCAGCCCCTGTCAGATTATTTTTTGGGTTCTTCTTCTTTGCCTTAATGTTGAAGAGGCTTAGGGACCAACGTGTAAGCCTTGTCTCTCTCCTTTCTAGAATCTCCCTTTTGCTGGTCTCATCTAGTCTCATCGTTTTCAATCTTGTATCTGTGCTCTGGTTTCCTATCTTCCCCCTGTCCTCTTTCCTGAACTCCAGATTCATGTTTGTGTCCAAATGCCTGTTCAGTTTCTCCATGGGGAGAGTTAATAAGTACTTCAAACTGAACAAGCCCCACACTGAAGTGTTCATTTTCTCGCCCCACCTGTTTCTTCTGCAATCTTCCTTATCTCAATAAATGACAACCTTGTTTTCGAAGTTTCTCAGACCAAAAAATCGTGAAGTCCCCCATGACTTCCTTTATCTCTTGTATCCCAAATCCAATTCATCAGCAAAACCTGTTGGCTCTGTCTTCCAGATATCTCCAGAGCCGAACCACCTCCACTGTTAATCATCTGGCCAAGCATCATCATTTATTGCCCAGATGATTGCAGCAGCTTGCAGTATAGTCTGTTGTGAACACAGCAACCAGAGAGATCCATTTAAAACCCAAGACAGATCATAGAAATATCCTCCACTCAACATCTCTCCATCTCACTCCACAATAAAAGACCCAGTTCCTGCTCCATCCATGAGACCTACGTGTTGGGACCCCATTCCATTTCCGCTTCCCCCACTTGGACCACTCCGGCCTTCTTGCTATTCTCTCATGGGCCAGGCCTCAGGGCCTTTTCAATCATCTTCCCCTCTGCCTGTAGAGCTTTCCCCCGGATATCTGGAGGGCTCATCCCTCACTGGAGCGTCCTACTGAGATGTCACCTTTCTGTTTAGGTTGTCTCTGACCATTCTGTCTAAATTCCCCACCCCCGCAAAACATCCTTTCTCCACGCCCAGTTTTTACCTTTCATCTCAGCACTGCCCACTCTCTTCCATACTATATATATATTTTGTCTTAGGATCTGCCTCTCCCCTTGGAAGGGAAGCTCCCAAAGGCAGGCATTGTTCATATTTCATTCCCCACAGTAGCTTCAGTGCCTAGTTTTCTCAACTGTTAACAGGCTGAGGAAGATATGGACAGAGAAGATCTAAAACCTTGTTTTGTTGCCCAGGCTCAGACTGAAAAGGCAGAGCTGGATTTAAAGGTTCAGTTTAACTCAGCAACTGCTTTTTTCTCCCAGCTTCCCACTTCATTATCTGTAAGACTTTGGAAAAATGAACATCTTCGGGTCTCAGTTTTTCTGACTAGGAGTAGGGAGTCATAAGTGTCTACCTCCATTATTATAACTAAAGGTTAATACATATCCAGTACTTAGAACAATGCCTAGAACAAGAGACAATGCTCAGTAAATGCTATCAGTCTACTCTCATTGTACTCCTTATTGTTATGGAAACACTCTCCCCTCTGCTTCCATAATATCACAGGTTTCTGGCTTCCCCTTATGTTTTCTATGGAAATCTATAGTTTGGGTGTATGTGTGTTTCTTAAAATGGAAAAACACATCTTCACTCAACTATGAAATAAGCCCCAGCATGAGCACTGGAATAACTCTAACTTTAATGCAGAGGAATGAGTCCCCTCTTAGAAGGAAAGCCACTAGTTTTATATAAACAGGTCTTACCAAGCAACCTCTGAACTTCTTGCTTAGGAATCCAGACTTCAAACATGTGATCTTATTTCCTAGTTCCTCATGCACTGCATATATATGTTGATGATTTGTATGCAGGTAGAGCATGCTGGTCACACTGTAGGTTGTCAAAATGCACTTACATTTGATTTTTTAATGGCATCAAAGTAGCAGCTTAACCCAGAATCCCAGGACTTACTCAACAGAAAAAACAGAGAAGAGCCTTTGGTAATTCTTTGGCTCAGACATGAATCAATGATGCCTGGGAAAAGGGAGTCTTTTTTTTTCTTCTCCTTTTTTTCTAAAATACTAATCAACTGTCCTTCACTAAAGGTATATTGATTTTTAATGGAAAAGAAATAGAAATTGATCCTGATCCCAACTTTGCTGTGCATTGAGACTTTTGACAACCACGAAAATAAAATTTTTTTAAAGAGCAATTTACATGTAAGTAAAAAGAATGATGAAAAATGAACAATAATGAGACCGAAAAATAAAATCCTACCAACCAAGTTTCATTTGAGGACATTTCTTTGTAGTCTTTGGTTTAGCAGAGTTTTAAAGGTTCTCTGCTCAGAGGTAAAAGAAGTCTGCAGCTTCCTGTCTATATTATACAAAAGGATGTCCTAGATCCTCTGATCTTCCCCAGGACACAACCCCACCCAGGTCTCCAGGGAAAGGCCTTTTGTCTTAGATTCCAGGCCTTCCCTCTTGCAGTTTCCCTCTGACTTCACCTTGAGACAAGTCTATCCTCTCCCTCAGGGCCTTCTGTGAGCTCTTCCTTCCTTCCACTCCCTTCCCTGGTCCCCTTCCCAGTCAGACCTGTCCTTGAATAAACATATGCATCCTGAAATATTATTGACTGATGTTGTTTCTAGACACTTGGCATTTTATCAGAGGATCAGTCCCCTTTGTGGTTAAAATCAATGAAAGAAAATTTGACTTGTGAAACTTTATCCATCAACCCTCTCAGAGGCCAAGTCCTTCTGATAGGAGTCTTCCAAAATGTATGTATGACATGTAGGAAGTACAGCAGCTTTGGAGCAAGCAAGCTGGGGTTGATCTTCCATTTTGCGAGCTAAGTGGCCCCGTGTAGATTACCGAACTTCACTGAAACTCAGCTTCTTCATCTATAAGATGGAAATTGAAATGTCTATTTCGGGGGTTGCTGAGAGGATTAGGTCAGATACATGGAGCCCTTCTAGCACAGATCCTGACACACAGTTGGTATTCAGAAGATGAATGCCTTTCTCACACACTTTTCCTTATGCCATTAGATATGGAGCTGTGGCATTTCTCAGGACCCCTGCCAAGCCTTCCATAATTACCTAGAGCTCACTAGGGAGAAGCTGAATTGAAATTAGATTGATTTCGGTAGTAGGCAAGGGTCTGAGTGAACTTCCGGGGCGGTAGTTGCCGAGGGACTTATTTTGAGAGGCAAAGGTGACCCAATCGACAACTACCAGCAACTGAGAATAAAATATAGAGTGGGAAAAGGTCTCATTGGGTGCCTACAATGCAGTAATGAGTAACTGGATAGGAAGAGGGACCTCATCGACAATATTCATTGCAAATCTTCTGTGTGCTAGGCACTGGGCAAAAAAAGAATCAAATATACTTATCATGAAGGCAACAGTTACAGCACTATACAGCTATAACCTGGGAGAAACTGTGGAAGGTATAGAAAACTATTCTAGTATTGGATAGCCCAGATAACTAAATGATACCATAATTGGGTCTTTTGGGTGTCTGTTGCTGTGTAACAAACTACCCAAAACTTGATGATATAAAATGACAATCCTCTTACCTTGCTCATTGATTCTATGGGTCAGAAATTCAGATAAGGCACAGCAGGATGGTAGATCTCTGCCTCATGATGTCTGGAGTCTCAGCTGGGATGCTGGGGGGACTCAGACAGCTGGGGTCAGAATTATATGGAAGATTTTTTATTAACATGTTTGATACCAGTATTGGACTCAGCTGGTCCTGCACATCTTTATGTGGCCTCTCCATGGGACATGAGCTTCTCACTATGTTGTTTTCAAGAAGGAACAAACTGAGGGTCAACATTCCAGAAGAACCAGGTAGAGCTGAATAGCGTTTTATGACCTCCACAGAAGGATAATACAGAGTAACCCATTAAGAAAAAGACAAACTGTTTAGGGGGCTGGTCTTCCATACATGACTGATGGAAGTGTTGGAATAAGGGTCTAGGTAGTGTGGCTAGGAGAGATCAAGAGTGACTTTGTATGCCTTACTAAAGAGTTTGTACTTTGTTTCGTAGATAATAGTCATCGTAGAATTCTGAATTTGAGAATATTTCATAAATATTAGGATGGCAGCATGAAAGAAGATTTTGAAGGAGGTGGGAATAGATGAAGAAAATGCATTTAAGTTATCATTGCAATAATTAAAGAAAGAAAAAAGTAAAACCATCAGGCATTGGCGCTAAGAACTGATTAGAAGGGACAGCTTCAAGAATTAGTGGGAAGGGGATGCCTGGGTGGCTCAGTTGGTTAAGCAGCTGCCTTCGGCTCAGGTCATCATCCCAGCGTCCTGGGATCAAGTCCCACATCGGGCTCCTTGCTCCGCAGGGAGCCTGCTTCTCCCTCTACCACTCTGCCTGCCTGTGCTCACTCTCTCTCTCTCTGACAAACAAATAAATAAAATCTTAAAAAAATAAAATTAGTGGAAGGTAGAATAAATAGAGCATAGTGAATTAAAATGTGGTGCTGGGAAGTGGAAGGACCTAGAACAGTCTCCCAGGTTTCTGTTTCAGGTACCAGGGTGAATAATAATGCTATTAGAAGAAAATGAGAATATCAGAAATAGATTAGTTTTCTGGGGAAAAAAGTGAATTTAATTTGGGCTGCTCTTAGCTGATGCACTTAATGGGCCCCTCAGCAGAAAATGTCCAACAGACAGTTGGACTTATGAATCAGGAGCTCAAGAAAGACATAGCCTAGGCAAAGTAGAATTAAGAGTCAGCTCAGTTAATGGCAGTCGATACCATGAGATTCAACTAAATTGTCTAGGAAGAATAGGGAAGAAGAGGGAATAGATGGCTCCTCCAAGATGTCTAACATTTCCATAAAGGACAAAATAGAGATGGTTTCAGAAAACATTGAGAAGTGCTTAGAACAGTGGGGCAGGAATGGGAAGAAATCCATGTCACAGAAATCAAAAGAACAGGTAAGGTCAAGAAAGAGTACACAAGCAGCAGTGTTAATGCATCAGAGAGAGCAAGTACAATAAGGACTAATAAGCATCCTTTGCAGCTAACAGGACCACATTCATAGCTGAAGGGATTAATCCCTAGGGAAGGAAGTGGATAAAGTCATGGCAGGTACCCTAACTTGGGAAAGACTGTGCTAGGTATAAGTTACCAGAACAGACACTCAGGAACAGGGACCAGGAAATACACCCAGTGACATCAGTTAGTGGCAAAGATGAGGAGGGTCTCAAGCCAGGTGAGAGCACATTTGTCAAATACATTCTCAAGGTTGGGATTGGGTGAAAAACAAAGGAGAACAGATGCTAAGCTTCAGAGTTGCTTAAACAGCTTCTGTCCTGGAAACTACAACAAAGCCAAACCTACAGATGAGAGTCAAATGACAAACTTCACGGGAGCCATCTTTTCCACTTACATTATTTCTTTGTATCTTGGACTAGTCATTGCTATTTGGATTGAAATATAAATATAATATAAACCCAACTCAAACTAGCTAGAGCAGAAAGGGAAAAATATTAGAAGAACATTGGTATTACTCTCATAAGGAAAAGTCTGAACAACCAAATCCCAGGCAGCACTGGTATGCAGTAGAGACAGAGCATCAGGAAAACTAAAACTAAGGAGTCAGGCATGCTGGCATTCTTTTTCAACTGCTCCTCTGTATTGACTTCATTCTTTCTACATAGACCACTCCCTCACCAATAGCACTGAAGTTTTATATCTTGTAGTTGTCACCATTCAAGAAGGCCAGTTCTAAAAATATCTTAGGGACAGACTGATTGGGTCTGGTGCCCACTTGTGGATGAATCAAGAGTGACTAAGAATCACATTTCTGGAATGGACAAAGTGGGGAGGAGCTGGGTTGACAAACCAGTTGATACCCAGTCTGCCTCTTCAGCTTCAAAGATGATTTATTCTTCTCGGAAGGCCTGGGCTTCCCTCTGCCCTAGAGGCTTATTAATAGGGTGACCAGATGTCCTAGTTAGTCTGGAGAGTCCTTTTCACACCTGTTGTCTCAATGAAATTATTAATAGCACCCTTTTCACTTTCAAAAATGTCCTAATTTGGAAAATAGATTACATGATCAAACTATATTTTGGTGTTGTGGCTCTGAACTTGGCAAAGTACTGCAGGAAACGGGCTTTACAGGGTGGTTAAAATTATAGATCGTAACATTTTTCAGATTGGTTATTCCTTATAGGGCACCTCAGTACCCAGCACATAACTGGCATTCAATAAATGTTGAATCAAAGATCAAATGCTATAAAAAGCTTTTTTTCCCTGAAGTATATATAAAGTCACATTTGACACATTTTCTCATTTGTGGGCAATACTATGTATAATAGAGCTTATTTGACTAATAATATCATAGACTGTCAGCACGAAAGGAAAAAAAAATTTAAAGATTTTATTTATTTATTTGACAGAGATAGATCACAAGTAGGCAGAGAGAGAGACAGAGAGAGGAGGAAGCAGGCTCCCCGCCAAGCAAAGAGCCGGATGCCTGGGACTCGATCCCAGGACCCTGGGATCATGACCTGAGTCGAAGGCAGAGGCTCAACCACTGAGCCACCCAGGCGCCCTAAAGGAAAACTTTTTAAAGAGTTTTTAGTCCAACCCTCCTCCAATATGGTGATCAACTCTGAATAGAGCGTATGTGTCTTATTTCATGGAGGTTGGATGCCCAGGGACTGGCAAGTAGTAGGCATTCAAAAAACATTTGATTCTCTGTTTCCAAAGCTTGCTTTCTTCAACCACACTTCCATCATAACATCATAACATCTGACAGTGTTTGAGCACCGTTGATACTGGAAGACTCCTTGTGTTTGATGAAAAAGCATTCCAGACTCTGAGTAGCTTCTGCATTCAAAGTTCTTTCTTTGCAAGGAACTGAAATCTGACCGCCTGTAGTTTTTGTCTGTGCCCCTGATTCTCTGCTCTTGAGGCCAATTCTTCTTCCACAACATGACCCTTAGTCTTCCTTCTCCAGGTTAAGCCACCACAGTTCTCTTTGTGTATCTGATAGGCTTCCAGATTCTTTACCATCCTGATCACTCTCTTCCAGAAATATTCAGTTTACCGAAAGGCCCATAGGGCAGAGTTCAAGGATGCATTTTTGACTATGATTTAGGAAAAAAAAAAAAACCCAAACCCAGCAGGTAATAATCTCATTTCCCTCCTTCCAGAAAATTATGTTTCTATTAATACCAGACTAAGATTGTTCAGACATTTTTGGCCATGTCACACTACAGATTCACAAGCGGTTTCTCATTAATTATTTTTAATTAGGTGCAGCTTCCCATCTGAAATCTGAATGGAAAAAAAAAGTTTTTTTTTTAATACTTCTCTGCTGAGTCAAGTCTCTTCTACTGTTTTTAATGTCATTGGTTTATTGAATTGTGTTCCAGCTTTGTATTTATCCCTGTTAAAGGTCACAGTGTTAGAAGCAACACACCTACGAAAGTTTTCGGATATATGTGGACAACGACTTTGATACTCAGGATGATCTTTGGTTCTTCCATCTTGCTCTGGTCCTCATGTAATGGATGGACCACACACGAAAGTGGCAGTCACTAGAATCGAGCCTGGGCCCCTTAAAGAGCAGTGTCACCAATTTACTAGCCTGGTAGGCAACCAAGAAGTTATGAGAATGCACATCGCCCCCCAAAAGAAAGAATTTAGAAGAAACAGAGGTGCCTTGAGTGGAAGAGCTATTCTGCTCGGGTCTTTCCAGGTTACTAGGAGGTTTAGACAGAGAGGAGAAACAGCTGTTCAGGATATTTGGGGTTGTTTGTTTTTCTTACTCACCTTTATTTTTAGTTTTTTCCAGTTTTATTGAGAAATCATTGACATACATCATTGCACACATTTCAGGTATACAGCATGATGGTCTGATTTACACGTATTTTGAAATGATTGCCACAGTAGGTCCGACTAACATCCATTTTTTCATATAGACACAATGAAAGGAAAAGAAAGAAAAAAAAGGAGAAAAGGAAAAAGACCTTTTAGGTTCCATATGTGAGATCGTAGTTTATTTATATCATAGTGTATTTGTCTTTCTTTATCTGATTTATTTCATTTAGTGTATCTTCAAGGTCCATCCATGTTGTCATAAATGGTAGGATTTCCTTATTTTTTTTAATGGCTGAATTATATTCCACTATGTAGATATATACTTCATAGTTTGATGGATGCTTAGGTTGGTTCCATGTCTTGCCTATTGTAAATAATGCTGCTATGAATATGGGGGTGTGGATATCTCTTTTTATTTTTGTTTCCTCAGGATATATTCTCAGAAGTGGAATTGCTGGATCATATGGTAATTCTATTTTTAATTTTTTGAGAAATCTCCATATTGTTTTCCATAGCAGCTGCACCAATTTACATTCCCACGAACAGTGCATCAGGGTTCCCTTTTCTCCATATCCCTACCAACATTTATTTTCTATTTTTAAAAATCATGTCCATTTTAATATGCATGAAAGGTTGTATCTTTGTGGTTTTAATTTGCGTTTTCCTAATGACTCATGATATTGAACATCTTTTGATGTATGTGTTGGCCTTTGTATACCTTCTTTAGAGACATATCTATTCAGGTCCTTTACCCATTTTTTAACTGCCCATCTTCTTTTTCTGTCACAGATTCCCAGTGATTGAGCCCCACAGATTCCCCTGAAATCCCTATGGTATATTATCAGAGTAGGGGTTCCTACAAAATGATCCACAATACTGAAGGAGGCTGGTTGTCCTCCTAGGTTCTCCTTTTTCATTGGAGGAAAAGGAGGCCCAGGGCAGACCTCTCCATATGGTACTGTGCTGGCCTGAGCAATTTAATCAACATATAGCTGTTTTTCCTACCCTTCTAATATAGCTTGTCTTTTTCTCTGTAGTGTGAGAGGTGCTTCGGCCTCACCCCTTTTTCTAGGATTTTCTCTGTTGGTGGTGCCTTGTTTTCAATAGCTGTTAGCAGTTCTTCTTGGGGCAGAGGTGGGGGGAGAAGTCAGGAAAAAAACCTTGTGTCACCATCTTGCTGACACCACTCTCCTGTCCAGGATGTTCTACTGGGAATTTCTCCCTTGGATGGGACTTTAGACTAGATTATCTCTAAAGGTATTTCCAGCTCATAAATTCCATGGAGAGTACACATTTACTATTAATAGCCAGCACTGGACTTTTTTTCATGCCATGGCTGAAGGGTATTACATTTTCATTTACTAAAGACAGAAAAATTAAAAAAAATATATGACTAAAATTATCCAGACCATAGTAAATGAGGGATGTATTTCTGGAAAACTTAGACCACTTTATGTGGTTAACTCATTCATTTAATGTGAGGATTGAATTTTATCTGAATAAGAAAATGAAGGCTGAGTGTTTGTGGCTGAATACACGTTAACAATTGCTATCATTTGTATATACACAGTGAGTTTACAGGAGTTCATTTTTTATGAAGTGCACAAACTATCATGCTTCTCATGGCATTTATTCATCTATCTTTATGCTCAACTATCATCTATCAATCCATGGATGTAATGTAAATTACATCTACAGTATAAATTATGACAGTGTTACATATTTAATTGTATAATGTAAACTTCTCAAATAACTGATAATTACACAGCTAGCTTAGATCTAGCCCCAAACCTAGATCAGCATCCTATAGTCTAAGATACTATTTTGGGGCTAGAATAAAAAAGGAAATTTGAGTATCAAAGCTCCACTAAGGAAAGTGCCAGATTCTAGTCTGTTTTTTATTATGTGCTCTAATAAGAACTTAGAACTTTTCCAGATGAAATTACATTTGATTAACTATAACTTTAAAGTTCCCCTAGTAGGTTATTAGCGTGGTCCAGCTGTCTTTGAGACACATTAATGGATTCCTATGTTATCACTTAGAGAAAGGCATTCAAGAAACTTCAGACAGGTGATAAATGAAGCAAAAGTAATATCTGAATTGAGAGAAAGCAAAAATGGCTCTTTCTCCTATCACTGGGAACAATATAGTAAAAGCATTTGTTAATTTAAAAGAATGCTAGTGCGTTAAACTTGAAAGCTGATAGATCTTTTTTTTTTTTTTTTTTTAATTTTGGGTTAAATCCTCCATGGTGTAATTTTATTTTGTTCTAATTGTTGGGCTCCATTTTATACAAACAATTTGAAACATCCTTAATGCACCTTTGAACTCCAGTTTGTGTTCTTTTCCTTCTTCCCCAGTGTGGTCTTACTGGCTCAGTCCTTTTAACATTGAGGGATGGAGTCCGTCTGGTGGAGCCACTTCTATCCTTACAGGAACGTTTAGTGACTTTCAGAGTTTTCTCCATTGTGATATCTGATAGAGAAGAATCTTAGTAGAATTCTTGTACTTCCCTGTGGAAAAGTTTCACCTACATTATGATGATGACCAAGGATTTATTAACATTTCATTTTTCTTTGGGAATGGTTTCTTTTCATGGTAGGCCATGAAAATTCAAGGATTCATTCTAGAAGAATTTGGAGTTGGCTCTCTGTTAACTTTTTGCTTCCTGAGGCCACAGGTACTTACCAGCTGAGAGCTCTAAGACAGGAATTTCTTTTCCTTATGAACAGCCAAAAGAATTTCATAGTAGGGTAGCAGGTAAAACAACCTTGATGATAATCTGTATTCTAGCTGTGCTTATGAGGCTTGTGAGTTCTGGTTGAATTAGAAGTTAATGAATATAATGCATTTAACACATTAGCAGCCATGCAAACCAGCAGCCACAAGTGACAGTGGTTTCTTTCTGTGTCTTAACACCCAATAGTATTATTATAGTATTAGCACAGCATAATTACTCTAACAGTGTGGTGCTCTGCCATGTAATTGCATCTCAAACTATAGACTTAGTCTCTGTCTCCAGCGCTCATTGCTAGAACTTCTTTTCATATTCCATGCACAGAATAAAGGTGTTTAGCAGTGGTTCCTCTGTGCTTCCATGCAGTATTTTGTAATGTGATTTTCATCCACATACACATTAAGGCTAACCCACAGATATGGGGGAATGTCAAATTTCACTAAAGAATATACCTAACTCAAGTAGAAGGAATGGGGATTGATGTGTCCGTAGTCTTTGATCTGGAAAATCACAGGGACATTAATAGACATCAGGGATGACTTCCCCTTGGAGGTGTCTTCTGTTCAAAGCATGGCTAATTGGGTAGGAAAAAGCTCGAGTAGTTCAGTCCTATGTAGTTTCTTAAAGGAAGTCTTCCTTTTATAGAGCATATCAGTTTGTGGATGTAAGTTTCCAAAGGATATGAGCCATGAATGTTTAACTTACTTTAAACAGATTTCTGTACCTGGTTTCGAATCCGCAAACTTGCAAAAAGCAGACAACCTTGGCCTTCTCATAGACTAACTCTTCTCTAGCTAGAATCTGTAGACTTTGAATGACACATTACCGCAGATGAGAATTTGCCCTTGCACAGCCTATTTTAGCCCCCACAGCCCATCTATATAATCTATTTGCTCTTCTGAGATCAGGCTACTCATGACTCCCACATGTTGTCCCAATTCTGCCCCCTGAATCCAAACTGGTACCACTTTCTTTACCTTCATCTGCACCCCTTCCTCCTGTCCCATGTGGACATTGTCCAACCTCAAGGGTTTAGATTCCCACAGGATTTGTTTGTACCTCCAGTGTGACAAGTACACCACCACAGCAGGACTCCACTAGTTTCTCATCTTGCATTATTATTAACAAATATTTTTAAGCACTCATCCTTAATATATGCATAGTTATTTATAAATTATGTAAACACACTACTATAGTAGTACATTTCTATATATCTAGAATATATGTAAATTAAGATGATTAAGTTAAGAATAAACATAATTAGAAAATCTGTTGTTTTCCTCTGTATCCCAACAGATCATCTTGCACATTTCCTGGAGGGTTTGTACCTCACTTCGGAGATCACTGCATTATAGTACTGCTATTTGTTGTCCTCAAACTAGACTGGGTACTCCCTTAAGGTGCAGTGTGTGGTTAATTCAGTTTTGTATCCAATGAAGTCAGCATAGCATCTTGGATATAAAAATAACATTAATGATGATTATTTTGAATGCACTAATGAATTTCCACCTCTGTATCTTTTCTCTCACTAGTGCTCTTCTCAAAAATGGTTTTCCTCTCTTTCCTTTTTACATGACCAGACTACCTGTCACTCAAGGCCAAGTCCCTCATCCCCCCATGAAGCCTTTCTCGTCACTCTATATCTCATAACTTCTTTCCTCTCACCTACAGAAAATATTCCCTTTGTTGCGGACTTGACACATCCCATTCCTTGTCGGATGACATATCTCAGATGACATATTTTCATGCATGTATGTTCCCAGATATGTTCCAAGCTCTTTACTTCTTTGTCTCTAACACAACACCTTACTTTTGCTTTATTTACATAAAAGTCATTCTATAAATATTCATTGAGCAGATGACAAAGTTATCAATTCACTCAACTATGCTTTTGACTCAAAATTATCTTAAGTGTGTTTGGCACTTTATTTTCCTGTAGACAATTTAAAACATCTATTCTTCCTCCAGAGTTTCCCAGCTGGCTCATGTTCTCACAGGGGCCCAATCTGTAAAACCCAGTGGCCATAAATTTAGAAAAAAATTGGAAAACCCAACATGGCTCTTAAGCATGTGCAGAAAAACATAGTTCTGTAGTTATAGGATCAAGTGGGCAGTAGGTTCCTTGAGACACAATCATGCATGTTTTAGACCATCTTGACAGCAAATCAACACTTTGGAGCCTGACCAAAGAGTCAACGTATGTAGTTTACTTTAAAAACAATTTTTCATGCCTTTCAACATTGTTATGTTCTGTTTGAGATTTAAATTCTTAAGTTCTGAGAATACCCTCATTCAGTACATTCTGATGTTTACTTTGGTCAGTTCCTTGGAATGGATCTCTCAACACATTATGATCCATAGATTAAGAATTCAAGAGCTTTGGATATTGGGAGCCAAACCAAAAGAGACAAAGTTCACATAAATATGACCAGAAAACTTTCAACAAAAGTGACTGCTGTCTGGTTATATGGACATTGTAAGATGGGGTAAGATGGGACCCATCGTAAGATGGGTTTAACTCAGCCACCCTCTGCCACCCTGCTTCATGCCATATAGAGAAATTTAAAAAACATTTTCCAGCTTAAGCAAAAATATTTCTAGTCACCTAGAGCTCAGAAATGATTTCAATTTTACCTTCGTGTTATAAAATTGCATGATTTCTGTCAAAAAAAAACTAGTAGCATTTTTTATTCTATATAAATAGTGCTTAATTAATACTTATTGGATGACTTGGAATAGAAAGTCAATGTGTCTATTGGTGAGGGAATGAGTTTCATGTTCTACTAAATATCCCATTTCCCCCTCAGTATGTATCTTGGCAGTGCTTCTTAATAGATTCCATCTGCTTCTAAAAGCATTTAAAGATTTATTCTTTTATATTACCCTCACAATAATGCTGAAAGGTAGATGGGGCAGGTCTTATTCTTCAGTAAATAGATGACAAAACCAGGCTTGCAGACTTCTCATTTTAATTGTGGAGACTCACTCAACGCTATGTGTGTATTTGGGAGGGATAGAGGAAAGGAAAAATGAATGTGGTGTAATAATGACTTTTAGAGGTGCATCCACAGCAAAAGCAGGGCTTCTCAGCCTCTCTGCACATTGACATTTGGGGCTGGGTAACTCTTTGTTGGGGCAGTCTGTCCTCTGCATTGTAGGATGGTCAACATTGTGCCTGGTCTCTAGCTGCTAGATGCCTGTAACATCTGCCCTCCCCCTAGTCAGAACATTCAAAGAAGTCTCCAGACATGGCCAGATGTCTCTGAGGAGCAAAACTGCCCCTCCCTTGAGAAATTCTGAGCTAAAGGGAGACAGCAATGGTTTAGAACTGGCTAGTAAACATAAAAGAAGCCAAAGTCATGCCTTATTATTTGGTCATTCATTTGGTTCACCAATATTTATTGAGCTGTTATTTGCTTAAGTTATCCTAAGACACTAAAGGAGGTGCAGAGATAAGCAGGGCATGACCCATCCCACAAGATATTTATAGTCTGGGAAAAGGTCACATAGACAGCCTTGACAGGTGTTTATTGAATGCTGATGACGTGCAGGATACTGGCCTGGTTATGGTCCATATAGTGGTGAGACCCATGTCAGGTGATAAAGCCCACAGAAAAAACAAAACTACAAGGATATTTAAAAGGTCTTCAAAACAGTTGGAGAATAGAGGGAAAAAAGCTAACATTAGCACAAAATTAAATGTGGCCACCTTAAAAAAGCACAAAATGTTTAATGTGATTCTGAAAATTAGTCCAAAGGAATTTTCAAAAGCAGGGCTAGAGAAGTCAGAGAAAGCTTCCTGAATGTGGGAGTAGGTGTGGGCTATGGGGAGAAAATTTCAGACAAGAGGAGCAAAGACCTGGATTGACCAGATTCCACACTTTGGATTATCTCAACTTCACTACCTATTTATTTCAACAATATTTTATTCTATCTTACTTACATTTTTGATGACCATAAATCTACCTGTTGGTTAGCATCATGATCTTCCCATCTCTCCTGGTCATTATAAGTATTTTTTTTAAATCTTTCACTTCATTTTTTTTCCTTATTACAAAAGCACAGAGAAAAGTTAAAAGTTATAGATAATCAAATAAAAATTATAAAACACATACACCCCTACCATCTAGAGACAACCTCTCTTTTGGTTCACTTTCATCATTAAACTGCTTTATAACCTGTTATTTCTCACTTAGTAAGATATTATGAACATTTTTTCCATTCCGATAAATTCGCATCTGCAGCACCCTTTAATAAGTGCTTGGTATTTGCACTATACATGTGTGTCATCATTTACTAACAAATCTTCTGTTACTGGTCTTTCATGTGGCTTTAAACTTCTCTTCTTACAGTCAGGGCTGGGATAAATTGTTTTGTGGCCACATTTTTCTCAATTACTTCCTTAGAGTAACTTCTAAGTAATTTCCAATATTGTCACCCTCAAGAACTCCTTTTGTTATTGTCATCTCTTGGGTCCCATGTTTGGAAAGATACAAACTACCAAACTACATTTTGTATGAAAAAAGAATGTTATACACACACACACACACACACACATACATATATGCATATATATAATATATATTTATAGATTAGTAAAATATATATGTATATATATTTGTATATATATGTATACATATATATAAGTATATATGTATATATATATATATTTTACTAATCACAGATTTAGAAGACTGCCAATCATAACTCTGGATCAGCATAAGATTTTCTTTTTTAATTTTATTCATTTATTTGACAGAGATCACAAGTAGTCAGAGAGGCAGGCAGAGAGAGAGGAGAAAGCAGGCTCCCCCCAGAGCAGAGAGCCCGACATGGGGCTTGATCCCAGGATCCTGGGATCATGACCTGAGCCAAAAGCAGAGGCTTTAACCCACTGAGCCACCCAGGCGCCCCCAGCACAAGATTTTTAAAAAGAATATTTACTCCATGATGATGAGATAATTCTGGCCTAAAATAAAGACTCCTGATGTGCTGGTTAGCCTCTGCAGTCTTACCTTGGAGAACGTGCTGTGAGCTTTCTGAAACCTTGGAATTCGCTTCTAAGTGCTCTTTTTGCCTATCTGCAGCTGCCCCATGTTGGCACTGAAGAGGATAAATACTTGGAGTCCGCGAGTAGCTTTAGGCAAACAAAAAAGAAATACAGGCATGATTAAATATATTAAATGTTTACTCTGTTTTCTGTGGCCTGATGGTAGATTTCACATAATTGCCTTTTACTTGGAAATTCCTTGTGCTGGGAACAAATTGTTGGAAAAAAATGTTTTAATCTGATGTGGTTTAAGGAAAAAAAAAAAAGTGGCCAAAGTAGACCGTTTCTGATGGTCTGTGACCAAGAGCAGCCAAATGTGGGGAGTCCTGAAGTCATCCCTCAAATGTGTGTTGGGTGACACAGCCCAGCTCTGTCCCTTGCCAGTGAGTGACAGCTGCAGGGCAAATCTATGGAGAAGCTAAGAGCCTAGCTCATTTCCAAACCTGAATTCACGTTAACCATTGCTGCTGGCCAATTACGTTCCTTTGCTTAATGGTGTGATGTCCAGAACAGCTTTTTGGACACAAATAGTAAGGAAAGCACTTCAGTGCTTACTTGGGCATTCTAATTTTAGTTCATTTTCTGAACTGTTTGATGCCAGGGGGTTAAATGGTTTGGCTCCTGGACTGAGGTTTGGTTACAGAGCTCTCAGGCTGGCTTTTGCAACACTGAATTCAGATTAGGCTTCGCAGAGGCTGTGCATATGCACGACGGCGGCGGTGGAATGGTTCCCGGGATTGTTCCAGCAATCGTTTCAGGCCAGATTTTTCAGTGTGGGTCTTTTACACGATGGTGAGTCAGGCTGTGCTGGGGCAGAGAGTCGCTGTGGAACAGTCTGAACCTGAGCTGAGATGGCTGTCTTGTCACTATGTCTGATGACACAGAGTAGCGTCCAGGCTGGGGGCACTGCTCCTCTGGGATGGAGATATTGATTTCTGAAAGTTTTTGGAAACATTCGAAATGGTGCTGTGATCTTTCCATTTCTCAGAGAGTGAAAGTCAGTATAGCATGGGCTGATTTCCTCTTGGAGGGCTCTCCATCCCCGAAGTGCCAGAAGAACTTCAGTTAGGCACCAGAAAGCGGGCTTCCTGCGCGGGCTCTGGGAGAGGCATCATTGCCAGACTACTTGTTAATGGAGTTGCTGAGGGAGCCTAACAGCGGTGGGAGAGTCAAGTGGGAGATGGCTTAGGCCCTAGCATCCAGATTTCTGCCTGTGTTCACCGGGGTGCCCTAGAGCAGTAGCTGCCTACACAGTGATCTCTGTATCCCCATGGATTCTGCCTTTGTCTGAATTCCATGTGGGGATCTCTAACCTTTCGTTGAGTCAAAAGAACTGCATTGGGGAAAAAAAGAGAAAAAAAGGAACAAGAGAAGGACTACAAAAATAGTAACAAATAGCTTTTGAAATCACTGATAGAGACTAGCCCCTAAGTATGCAGAGGAAGAAACCCAGTCCGCCAAACTGTCAAACATTCACACTTCGAAGTTCAAGGACTGTAATTTCCAGGGTGACAATTGAACCTAGAGCTCAGACCCCACCTGATTCTTGTCCCTAGCCCCCATTACCAGCCCCTCCTCCTCCCCCACACCCTCCACACCCCCATCCCCAGCTTCCTCCTCCTTTTCTTACTCTCCCTTCACTCTATCCTTCTCCTTCCCTTCTTCCTCCTCCAGCTGCTCTTCCATGTCCCTCTCCCCATCATGTCACTTCTCCTCTGTCCCCTCCAGGTTTAGTCTTCTCCATATTTGTAATTGTTGGTAAATGTAGAAACAATGAGCTCAGTTGTTGTGTGATGTCTACGGAAACAAAGATCCAGCCATTGTCCCCAGTCAATTTCAGTTTATGTTAGCTTTGGCCTCCATTTGAATAGAAGACTCTCTTGAGGTCAGAGTTTTCACCTCAGCTCTCATACTGATTCATTTTGGTACGGTGACTAATATGAGGATCTTACCATAAAATGTGACCAATTTTCAAGACCTGTTACTTGTACACACACACTCACACACCCTTCCCTAGTTGTGTCGGCAGTGGGGCGGGATGGTTTGTTAGCTCAGCCTCACCACCACCTTCCCATTGTAATTTCATCTAAGGGACATTACCTAGAGAGTTCTGCCAATGAAATCCAAAAAAAAAAAAAAAAAAAAAAAAAAAAGCCTTTGCAGCTGCTGAGTGACCAAGAGAAAATGACAAGGTTGTGAGGGGGCTGTTAGAGAATGTAGGGGACACTTTGTTGATCCCGAAGCAAGAAGCGCCATTAGGCAGTTGCCGTGGTATTTCCAGCCTGACTAGGAACAGTCCCATGAGGCATGAAAAAAATGCCTCTTCTCATGCGACACCCCCTCGTTCCCATTCTCTAAAGCTGGGACTCAAACCAGCACAGCCAGGGCTTCTCCAACACAGCCTCTGCAACAGTGTCAATAGCAGCCCTGCTTCCCCTGAACAGTGGGTCCCGGCGGAGGAAGGCCTACGCCAGGCAAATCCACTCCCCTTGCTCCTCCCCTTCCATGCTGGAAAAATCTCATTCTCTGGTTGTTGGGTTTTTAATTTTTTTTCTCTTTGCCCCGACAGTTCCTGTGCTCCCTTCTACCAACGCTACTGTTAGGGACTGAATTGCGCCCCCTTTCCCCTCAGATTCCTGTGTTGACGTTCTAACCCTAAAGTAACTATATTTGGAGACAGGGCCTTGAAGGGAGTAATTCAGCTTCAAGGAGGTCATAAGGTTCCCTAGAAGTACTGTCCTTATAAGAAAAGAAGGAGACTCCAGAGATCTGTCTTTCTCTGTGCACACAGAGAGAAGAGGCCATGTGGGGACACAGTAAGAAGGCAACCATCTACTAGGCAGGAAAAGGTCTCCCCAGAGGGGGAATTTGCTGGCACCCTGATCTTGGACCTCTAACCTCCACAACGATGAGAAAATACATTTCTGTTGTTTAAGCTGTCCAGTCTGTGAGACTCTCGAAAGACAGGCTGAGGAGACTACTATAACTAGCTAGCAAAAATTTCGTGTAAACTTTGGGATGGCACGAGGATATCATGAAAACACCATTTCCTTACACATTCCACCAGCTTCGGATCAACAGAGGGCTGTCAGTGTTTCTTCAAGCCGTGTGTCTGTAGGCCACTGGGATGCGTGCACGTGTTTGTGTGTATATGTCCAGAAACAGTCATGAACGAACTAATATACTCGTTTTTACAATAGCTAACCTTACAGAAGAGCTGAGCACTTACTGTACACGACACACTGTGAAGTATTTCACATGCTTTACCTCGTGATCTTCACAAAAAGCATTTGAGAGAGATGTCCTTCTCTCCTTTATTTACTTGATGGGGAAACCACCCCAGAAAGAGGTCAAGGAAGGTGGTCTTTCAGGTCCCCACCAGTGAGTGAAAGAGGCAGGAATTAAGTTAAGCTCAGGCCACCTGACTCCAGAGCTCATGTTCCCAACCACCTCACAGTTTCCCTTCCCATGTCTCTTTATACTTCCCTGCTCCTTTATATATGGCAGTGTTTCAGAGAAAAAAGAATTCTGGGATGGTTTTCAAAGATATATAAGCTATGAAATAGCATGTAGATAGGGAGGAGGGAAAAATAAGGATAAGAATGGAACTTGGATCTAGAAGGAAGAGAATGCACCCTTGTGTTTAGACTCAAAGTTTCTGGCTGCCAACAAGAACGCAGGAACGTGGTCTTCCCCACAGTATACTTTGTCCTTACAGTTAAATGTATATCCCTTACTCAGCAGAAACACAAATTCTCTTGTATGTAAGCCCAGGCGAGAATTCCTCTTAAATGTGCCTGTCTGATAAAACAAAATCAACTTCCGCAGAGCAGACAGAATGACAGGTGCCCTGGGACTGTGACAAAGACCCACGTGGATAAGCTCTTGCACACACCCCGGCATCCTCCCATAGCTGCTTGTCTCCAGTCATTCTTTTTCTCCTCTCATTGTGAGAGTCCAAGGAGGCATTAATGGTGAGACAGAGAACCATAAAATTGATGGAGGAAACAGGATTTAGAGGACACTTTGCAACCTGGAGGTTTAAGCCAAGAATGAATTATGAGGTCAAGCCGGTGGACCTTAATCATCATTTTAAAAACCTGAGTAGGATAGAATAGAAAATTGTAGAACAGATTGCAAATGGCAAAAACAAGCATTGTTTGATGTGTTGTTTCAGTACGTGTAGGTATCTGTATGTAATGCACTTGCCTTTATAACTAAAACAATGTCTTTTGTTGTGCAAAGGTAACCCTGTTTGTTTACATGGACAAAAATATATATTTTTGTTCTACATGGTCAGATATAGCCATTTTAATTATAAGATGGATGAAGATGTGAATCCTGCGGTACAATCATTTTTAGTAAATATTCTTAGAGGCTGCAGAATCTAGCAAAGTTTCTCTGGCAAATGCAGAAGAAAGGATTCTGGATCAAGAAGATGCAGTTGTTTTGAACGGGATATGGGTGAAGCCGACAGGAACCTCTGCCATCTTCCTAGGACACAGCACAAATAATAGAGCAAATAGGACCGCAATCCTCTGCAGTTAGTTACCATGACAACTCAACTTAAATGTGTGCCATATAAACCACCAGCACTTCAGGGTAAAAAAAAAAAATGTTTTCTGAGAACATAAGTATATCACTTTGTTCACTTAGCATGCATCCTCTCATAAGGCATCCAAGCGTTTTGCATCAGACTTGGGAAATAAAACACGATATAATATGTACTTAATAAAAAATAGCTTTCTTATTATTTTAAATTTTTAATATTTATATTTAAATGCATACATCTGATCTGACCAATAAAAAGAAACACTTCACATATTTGTTCATTTGTCTTCATTTGTAGGGTCTCTTAACAGGTATCTATAACATCTAGCTGGAATATGGAGACATTTCTCATTCCCAGGGGTCATAATTAACAGGGTTAATCAGCAGCTATGTAGAGACAACTCTCAAAAACAAATCTCAAGTCTAAGACCCCTACTCTGAATGATTAGACCTGTGCATTTGTCTACTGAAATATCGTAAAGACAGCTCAAAACGAATGGGTCCTAAATCAAACTCATGAATGTTATCCTAGAAAGCTGGCCTTCCATTTACATTTTTTTATCACACAGCATGATCAAAAGCTAAGCAGGGAGTTACTTTTGACATCTCAATGTCTCACCTCCTTCCCTCCCTCCCTCTCTCCTCATCAAATCCATCACTTACTAGTTTTTGTTGGTTTTACATTCAGACGTCTCTTGAATCCTTCGTCTTCACCTTTACCAACACCCCAGTCCAAGCCCCTGTCGTTTCACCTCTGGACCTGTACAATAATCTTCTAACTGACCTACCCATATGCACTCTCATCTTTTTCCAATCTACATCACAAACCATAGCCAGAATGAGATTTTTGAAATTCAAATTTAATTATGACTTTTTCTTTTTCCCACATTCTTCCCCCAATGCTTAAAACATTTCAATGGTTTCCTGATATACTTGGGATAAAAATGGAACTCTTCAACATGGTGTATCAGTCAGAAGGCACACTCAGTGTCTAACTGAAAATAATTTACTAAAGCAACTATTGCCTGGGTAAGGGGAAGGTTTAAGGGGACCACTCAGGAATGGTGGGCCAGCCACAGACCATGGACTATGGGATTCCACTACCATCCCTAGGCCAAAAGGAGGAAGGAAAGGAGCTGGAGCTGTGGAAAGACTGGTGGTCATAGCAGCCTGGGACCACTGCCAGAATCACGGCCCTCCACTGGGACGGTCAGGAAGAAATGTGTGACTGCTTCCCTCGCCTGCCTTTTGATGTCCCGCTGGGGCCTCTTGCAGGCTAAACAAAACTGCCAATCAGAGGGCAGACGGCCCAGGTGATGCAGTCACAGAAGTGAGCCTTCCTGAACACAGAGCAGGGGAGAGAAGAGCAGAAAACTGATCTAGGAGCAATTATAGGACAGAATTGTTTCCCGGGCAACACCGAGAAGATAGGAGCAGAGTTAGCTCCAGTCATTTGAAATTGATTTAAAAATTTTCAAAAGAAACCAACTGGTGAGAGATCACTGTCTCCCACAGAGTTCTTTAGACAATACAGTTACTAAGTCGCTTCGGAAGACCTAGAAATCATTACTCTTTTTAAGTCCACCTTACAGAGAACCCTAGAATAGGCATGGCTTTAAGCGGGAGGCACGACTAATCACTGTGCGTGGAAACACAGAGCTTTCAGGCTGGTAGCTCGGTAAGCTAGTTTATCAATCAGTTGAATGGCAAGACACTTTATTCAGTGATCTCCGCCCCCTCCATGTGGCTTCCGCCCCTACTTGGTCCTGCTAGTCTAACAGCAGACTAACAAAGCTGAAAGAACTGACCTAACTCAGTCTTTGTTGACCGGGAGCCAGGACTAGTTCTCATTTAGACAACCTTGCTAGGTTACTGATTCATATCTTTCCTTTACATGTATCTGTTGAAATCTTTAATATGACACATTTTACAGATGTTAATTTATCACACATTTCTGAGCACTTGCTATGTTCCATGGCCTGTTAACATATGCTGGATGCTATGAAGCTGAATGACCCAAACTTTGTCTTCTCACTTTATATGAACTTGGAAGGAAATGTCACATCTTTCATTATTAAATTAGAAAGGATCACATGTTTATTTTTTGCTTGTGTCCTCAGGCTATTTTTTTTTTTTTTTCTAGAACAAAAAGCCACCCCGTCTGTGGATGGAATCTGGAAAGTAAAAACACAAGCAGCTGGCATGACTGTGACAAGTTTCCAGGGCAAACTTGTGGCTGGGGAGGCATCTGTGTTTTAAGTGGGCTGGAGATGGGCTGTTTATCTCCCATCTGCAGACGCAGGCAGTGGCAACAATGAAAGCTATTGATTCTAGGAATCTCAGACCCATTAAGTCACTTTCGGAGTGTTGAATGCCTTTAAGTCCCGGGGGGGAATTGGTCTGGATCAGACCACCATCCAATGGCATGGGAGATGTCTTTTCTTTCCCATATATGTTCCCACATAAGGAGGTAAAGTATTTTTCACATAACTGAATCAGAGTCAATATTTCTTTGCACATTCCTCATCATCTTGCCCCTTCCTCATGTTTGATACCGTGAATAAAAATTTCCATGTAATGTCTCCCAAAGAGATTCTTCCTTCATCACACTTACAGTGTCCTTTGCACCAGAATAGTGACAGAGTGTATGGAGTTGAGGGATTCCCCCAGATCCCTGATCATCACAGTCTAGTGAAGGATTCAGAAAATAAGCAGGAATAATAAGGTGAGTGCTGTGACAGAGGGAGGGGTCACAGATCCAGCTGAAGAGCAAAGGGAGAGGGTGATGAATTCTCCCTGAGGGGACTCTTAACAGGGAGTGACCCTGAACTGAGCTTTATAGGATGGGCTTATAGAAATTCCTGAAGCATCCAAAAAGAGATGGGCCTTCTAGATACAGGAACTATAAAAGCAAAGCATAAGAGTATGAGGGAGCCTAGGCTGCAGAGGAAACTATAAGGGGTCATATATAGCAGTGTTTCCAAACTGTGTTCCATGAGACCTGTGTTCATAGTTGTTCCTTGCACAAAAATGTTTGAGAAGCCTGGTCTGATCAAACCTTAGTTTCCTAAGCAGCTTTTTTTTTTTTTCTTTTCAGTGTTCCAGAATTCATTGTTTATGCACCATACCCAGTGCTTCATGCAATATGTGCCCTCCATAATACCCACCACCAGGCTCACCCATCCCCCCACCCCTCCTGCCCCTCCAAAACTGTTTGTTTCTCAGAGCTCACAGTCTCTCATGGTTTGTCTCTCCCTCCAATTTCCCCCAACTCGCTTCTTCTCTCCATCTCCCCATGTCCTCCATGTTATTCCTTATGCTCCATAAGTAAGCAAAACCATATGATAATTGACTCTCTCTGCTTCACTTATTTCACTCAGCATAATCTCTTCCAGTCCCATCTATGTTGATACAAAAGTTGGGTATTTCTCCTTTCTGAGGTGGGCATAATACTCCATAGTATATATGGACCACATCTTCTTTATCCATTTGTCCATTGAAGGGCATCTTGGTTTTTTCCACAGTTTGGCGACTGTGGCCATTGCTGCTATGAACATTGGGGTACAGATGGCCCTTCTTTTCACTATGTCTGTATCTTTGTGGTAAATACCCAATAGTGCAATTGCAGGGTCATAGAGAAGCTCTATTTTTAATTTCTTCTGGAATCTCCACACTGTTTTCCAAAGTGGCTGCACCAACTTGCATTCCCACCAACAATGTTAAGAGGGTTCCCCTTTCTCCACATCCTTTCCAACACATGTTGTTTACTGTCTTGTTAATTTTGGCCATTCTGACTGGTGTAAGGTGGTATCTCAAAGTGGTTCTGATTTGAATCTCCTTGATGGCTAATGATGATAAACATTTTTTCATGTGTCTGTTAGCCATTTGTATGTCTTCTTTGGAGAAGTGTCTGTTCATGTCTCCTGCCCATTTTTTGACATGATTCTCTGTTTTGTGTGTGTTGAGTTTGAGGAGTTCTCTTTTTGTACTGCCATTTGTGAATATCTTCTCCCATTCCGTGGCTTGCCTCTTCGTTTTGTTGACTATTTCCTTTGCTGTGCAGAAGCTTTTGATCTTGATGAAGTCCCAAAAGTTCTTTTTTTGCTTTTGCTTCCTTTGCCTTTGGAGACATATCTTGAAAGAAGTTGCTGTGGCCGGTGTTAAAGATGTTACTGCCTGTGTTCTCCTCTAGGATTCTGTTGGATTCCTGCCTCATGTTGAGGTCTTTTACCCATTTAGAGTTTATTTATGTGTATGGTGTTAGAGAATGGTCGAGTTTCATCCTTCTACAGCTAGCTGTTCAATTTTCCCAGCAGCTTTCTTTTTTAAATGCACACTTGATCTGGTTTATTAATGACGTGATTTTCTTAATATGTCAGTGTGGTTTGTGACTCTTTACCATAGAGACACAGTGCTGTTAGAAGACTCGAACAAAGAGGCTGGTAGCCTGAGGTGGCTCTGATACCTTAGCAGCCTACCTATCCCAGCAACCCAAAACCTAAACCTCAGGCAGGTTCTGTAAATGCCTCTAAGGGAAGAAGAACAACCAACTGCAAACAACCACCTAGGATTTCCCAAATAATGTAAGCCTGAGCCAATAAAATAATTTCCTTCAATATCTTCTCTATAAAAACCTTGTGCCCCTGGCTTCCATTGGTAGCACACTCCTATTTCTGACTGGTACTGCCTGAATCAAATTGATTTTTGCCCAGATAAACTTCTAAAAAATTTAATATGCCTCAGTTTACCTTTCCACAGTGTGATGAGCTGTCTAGATTCCAGTGTCCAAAGGACCATTCATTCATGGCATATCTATTTGGAAAATGCTAGGTAGAGCACGGGATGCTTATGGAGAGTGGTCAGAAATGAGGCTGATGAGGATGGCGAATGGTAGAATGTAAAACTAGTACCATGCTAAGTATGTGTGGGTATAGGAGGGATTTGAAAGATGTCTTTAAAATGATGACTCATATGACGAGATGTGAATTTTAGATTGTTACACAGGAAACAGAGTGGCAAGACCTTTGATGGGAACAAAGAGATGGTTTGTTCATTATTTGCTCTTTCCTTCCTTCCTTTCTTTTTTCTAACACATATCAAGTGACCACAACATGCCAAGCACTGTTCCAATACTGAACAGAGCATACAAAAGGCATTGCTCTGATAGAACTTACATTCTAGTGGAGAGGGACAGACACAGACAGAGTGTGGGGGATGGGATGCTACTATTTTAAAGAGGATGGTTAGAGAAGGCTGTAAGAGAGAAAGAGCCTGAGCTGTCTAATTGAAGTTCACTGTGGGCAGAGAACAAGCTAGTGCAATGACTTGAAGTGGCTGATGTGCTATATTCGAGGTGATCAGGGGGTATCTAAGTAGAGCTATCCTAAAGGCACTTTGCTATACACAAGAGTAATTCAGAAAATAGGGTTAACTCAAGACCTAGGCTTGGGAAACACTGGCATCCTTCTTCCATCTGAGAGGAATGGAATGGTCAGAGGGGGAAGAGGGGCAGACCAAGAATGGACTCCTGGGACAGAAGGTAAAACCAATAAGAGTTCAAAGAGGTGGGGACAAACCAGAACACAGACCAGCAAGTCAGAAAAACCAAGTATCCTCTCAGTGGCTGCAGACCTTGAGCATTCTTCATCAAAGAAGGATGGTCAAGAAGGGATTTAAAAACCTGAAACCAAGTCCGCTGGAATGAAGTGGGACAGTTGCCTCATGACACAAGAGCTGTCTTCTGTGCAGGGAGAAGTCTTTGACCTTCTTTAGTTGGAGAGGACAGAAGCTAAAAAACCAATACAACTAGACAAGAGCAAGGATTATGAGCAGAATAATTTACATTTCACAAAGAGCTGGAGAATTTATCTTTGGGGCAGATCATCCCTGTGGTTTTCTGGTAGTTGTGCAAGTGGAAAGTAAATACCCTGGAAAGGAGACATTTGAGCTCCAATAAGCCAAAAATTTTGAAAAGATAATGCAGCATGTTATTTTAATGGATAAAGATGCATTTTTGCAGATGCTGTTTCCTTCATTAGGAGGTAGAGGAGATATGCACTATCATGGTGAAGAACCCAGCTTTTTCAACCAGATGTCCTGGACTCAAATCCTGTCTCTGCCTCTTACTAAATGTGACTTCCACAAGAAAACTTTTAATCTTCTCTATACCTCAGTTTGTTCATCTCTATATTTGTGTTAATAAGAGTCCATGACTCATAAAGTGGTAGTAAGAAGTAAGTTAAATCACATAGAGCTTGGCTCATAAGAAGCACTCTAAATATTGGCTCATTTGTTATTGTGTGTAGATGTATCTCTTCTCCACCTGGATTTAGACTCTCTTTAAATGTATTATGAATTATTGATTATCCTTGGGAAGATCTTTATTTTTGTCAGGCAGTTGGTAATAGAATATTGGGAGGAGAGACCCTAGAACCCACCAGCCGGAAAAGACGAGGCCCTCTAAGGAGAAAAGAATTTGGTGGCCCAAAGTCAATGAATGGCAAATACAAACAAAGCTGAATTTTTAGAACACAGAAGGAGCCCCTAGAGATTACCAGGATTCACTGGAAAGTTTGGACTTCACATGTCTAAGCAGGTAGGGAATGGAGCCCTTGTGTTTTAGACCTTATCTGTCACTATGAAGGAAGATGGGGGTCCTAGCAGAGTCAGGGCTGGCTATACTGGCTACTGGCTACATGTAGATGAGACAGATGCAACTCACCTTGCTCCAAATACTCTGTAAGAAAACCATGTTGCTGGGTCTCCAAGGAAAGACGGGCTTTGATCTCTGCTTAGAGTACTCAAGAAGGAATGTTTTACAACACAGTGCCAGTCTTTCCTCTACTTTCAAAAAGATTAAGACAGAAGTGATGTCAGGCCAGTTAAGCCAATCTCATCATTTGGAGATTAAGCAGATGATGACTAATTATCTCTTCCCTTCTGTTTCCTATCCAAATGAAAAGGTT
Source organism: Mustela nigripes (assembly GCF_022355385.1). Lineage (NCBI taxonomy): Eukaryota > Metazoa > Chordata > Mammalia > Carnivora > Mustelidae > Mustela > Mustela nigripes. The sequence continues at coordinate 48,943,026 of NC_081562.1, read as the reverse complement.
TTGAGGTTACCCAGAAGAGTTTTGGGGCTCCACTGCATGTAATGATGTGTGTATCTAGACTTTGCCACTCAGCCCAGAAATGATCAGTTTATTTGTTGTTTGAAGACATATCTGTGAACTCCTGAGGGAACTGTTGAGGCCAGATAGATTCTCAGCTTACCGTCTAATTGCTCGACTGAAAATCTAGACCACATCATCTTATTTGACAATGTGTCCATATTTTATGTATGACTTTTTTTTTTTTTTAAACTTTCCCCCATTAAGCATGGTCAATGGATTGGTATTTGGCAGGAAGGAAGGATGGTAAGAAGCGAGGAAAGACGGAAGGGAGGGAAGGGAAGGGAGGAAGGAAGGGAGGGAGGGAGGGAAGTAGGATGGTTTCTGCAGACTTTAAACATAATCTTTAAAACTTCTGCCATCTATTTCTGAGTCACTCAGAAAGCTAAGGGAATGAATGCAAACTTTTCTCATAAAACTGAAAACATATCAAGTAGCTGTCCTTTCAGAGGTGGTGTGGCCTGTTTTATCCCACGGAGGTCTCCAAGAATTTGTAGAAATCTGGGCTTCCAATATCAGCTCTCATGTGGATTCCTAGATTAACAATGAACAAGTGATCTGATTTGATGCCACTTTGTTTTGCAATTTGATGCAGTCCTCATAGGTGCGCCTTGGGGGCATTTTGAAATATGCTGACGTTGCCAGATGGAGAGCTGTGGGTAGGTGCAAAGTATTTTCAAAGAATGCAGTCCGTAGGCATCTTGTTTTTGCTTCATTTTGTGACTTCTTGCAGTGTTTTCCTCCTCATTATCTAAGGTCTTTTCCATTTTAATAACTATTTAACATTTGAAAGTAAAAATCCAAGATCCAGATAGAAAATAATATGTTGCTTGAGGTAATCTAACTATTTGACCTTCCCGTCTATGTGCCTAATGTAGGACAAGATTCCTTTTTTTTAATAGTTTCTGATCACCTTTTCTTTATGTGTGAGATTTAGCAAATGATGCTTGACAAATCTTTTCCCATAACTTCTAACTATTAAAATGTCCTTTTTGTGAGTCATGTTTTGTTTTTTGGGGTTTTGTTTTTTTTTAAACTTTACTTTGGGAGTTTTAGATTTATATTCAACATCCCGGAAAAACAAAAGTTTTCACAATTTAAAAATAAAGCCAGCTTCATGCAGACAAAACCTAATACCACAGAGATGCCATCAGAGGTCAGATAACTAAATGGGTTAAGAAAGGATCTGGATAAAGTTTGCGGTACCATAAAAGACATGAAGCATCTGGTCTGTGCCTCACCATAGTCACTGCCTAGCTGTAAATAATAGAAATCAACTGAGGCAAGTAAAAGGAAAAAGAGGGAGTTCCGTGGAATAAAATTGGAAAATTATAAAAATATGAAGAAATAGTTAAAAACAAAAATATAGGAGAAGAAGGTATGAAGGCATCTTCAGGATCTCAACATTTAAGTTCATGAGCTTTTTCTCCAAGGAGTTCTTTGGTATGCCTGAGCCCCATGTACCCCAGTTTTCTCTATACCCCAAATTCCCGAGACTGAGTCTCCCATGGCCCCAGTTTGGTCAATTGTCTAGTCCTGTGCCAGTAAGGGCAGGATCCTAGAACACAGCCTCAGTTCTTAGAAGCCCCCGTAGATCTGATCACAGAGAACTGGGAAGTCACCCCAAGAGATGTCCTCTGCATTAACCTTTTGAGACCAACTCTTGAGAACTGAGTGAAGCCCTCATTTGGGCCTCTGTTGGTATCAAGTCAATGATCTATGAGTCTAATGAGACTCAGTAATTCCTCAGTTCCTATATTATCCATTCAACCTTGCATTACTCTGTTTTGTCACATTCTGTTTTAAGATCCTACACAAGGAAAATGGGAGTCGAATCGAATGCTCTCTACAGGTGTGACAGGAAAGCCAGCCCTTGGGTCATGATACCCTGAACGGTCTTCAGTCTTCAGTTGTTTTGCTCACGTTTAAGTGCACTCACTGCTCATTTGCTCACTTTCTTGTTTACCAGCAACCATATCTCTAGAGGTACACTTTGGTGACTACTTCAACAGGCAGAGCGTGACTTTAGTGGCAGAAACAACATCACCTGTTGGGAGAGAAACAGAGTTGTGAGTAGGAAGAATCAGAAAAGGGGCATGTGAATGGGAAGAAAAGCTCCCCTCTGGGTTCCCGTCCCTTGCCATACATACCTTATCCTGGCCCACCAAAACCTCAAGATTCATTTAGTTACTATCTTAACATCATTTTTTCCCTAGCTGGTCACTAAGAGAGCCAAGCAGCCTGCATTTCTGCAGACTCTAATAGATATACAGGCCCTAAAGGGAATGTACAGGGGTTAGCTCAAAACTAGTCTTTAGGCATATCTCTGAGACCACACAAACTACATCTCAGGTCTCCTCTGGATATGCACCCCATCTGCTCGATTCTGAAATGTTTTCCTCTGCACCTTCCAGTTTCGCTTTTGTGAACATACTGCAGTGAGAAGATTTAGTAAGTGTTACTTAATTAAATGAGTTTCCCTTAAGGCCTTAAAAACTCTATTTTCAGATGTTTCTGGAATCTTGTCTAAGAGCAACATGGTACAAAAAGAATTCATATTTGACTTTGTTGGTCATGATAAATGACAGAAGCTCCTGTAATAGATGACCGCCAAATCTCAGTGATTTCACTTCCAGTGTGGCTGTTTCTAATTGAATGGCTCTGCACTACCTCTCACCCAAGTGGTGACTCAGTGACCCAGGCCATTTCCATCCTGTGACTCCACAGCAGTAAGTTTCAAAGTCACCCCAGCACCATCCAACAGGACATAGAAGGAAGATAATGAGAAGGAAGGATTATACCTGGGAGACTTTTGTCAGCTATGCTGAAAAATGGCTTACATAACTTCTTTACAGATTTCACTTACTGTGACTCATCCCATGACCAATCAAACTGCAAGGAAGACTGTGAAATTTGGTGAATACTAACTGCAGTCCCTACAAGACTTATACAAACTTGGAGATAAACTACTATATCTCAAAAAAAACCCCTGCCTCCTCCCCCACCCCAACAAACAGTTGGCCTTTTCCTTCTTGTCTCCTTTATACCAATATATCATCTAGGAATAGAACTGACATTCATTCATTCAAAAAATAACTATTAGGCTCCTGCTGTGTGCCAGACACTCTCCTGGGTGATACGGTTATAAAATAAGATGCGATCTGTGTCTTCAAAGGCTTTTGGTCGGGTCGGAGAGAATGAAAGTTCAATCAACAATTAAAATGAAGAACGTGCTCTGATGAATCCAGGCTTCTACTCTGAGCAAGAACAAGGGACATTTAAGTTCCGGAGATCAGAGAAGAGCTGCAAAAAGTGGTAACACTTTAAAGTTAAAGAATAGAGGAGAGTAATGGGCAGTTCAGGGAGAAAGAATACTGTAAAAAAGAAAAAAAAAAAAAAAAAGAAAAAAGAGGAGTGAGGAGAGGTGCCTGGCTGGCTCAGTCGGTTAAGCATCTGCCTTCAGCTCAGTCATGATCCCAGAGTCCTGGGGTTGAGCCCGTTTTGGGCTTCCTGCTCAGCAGCAAGGATCCTGTTTCTCCCTCTCCCTCTGCCTGCTGCTCCCCCTGCTTGTGCTCTCTCACTTTCTGTCAAGTAAATAAATAAAATCTTTTTTAAAAAAGAAAAAAGAAGAGAGAGAAGATGTTAAAGTACATGTTATATGAATGCTTTAAGTAACTTGGTATGACTGAGGTGAAGTTAGTCAGATGAGCAAATGTAGAGGTGGGGCTAAAGATAAAGATATTGGTCAGATCATGAAGAAAATTTAGCGCTCCGCTATGGTCTTTGATATGCATGAGAACTCAATTAAGAATTTTAAGCACAAAGAAATATGGTTAATATTTCATTTCATGACAATTTCTGCCATAAAAAATTACAGATTAATTATCATTTGAAGTTTAACATGGTTGTCTTGTGTTTACTGAAAATGATACTTCTCTTAATCACCTGAAGACAAGTTTATCAGGCCACAATCCTCTGTGCACCTTAGACGTGATAACACTTGATTTTCAAATATGGCTTCTAGTTAAAAAAAATTCTGTTATTCAAACTGAGGATTGCTGGGGGTGGAGGGATAGGGATAGGGTGGTTGGGTTATGGACTTTGGGGAGGGTATGTGTTATGGTAAGTTCTGTGAAATGTGTAAGCCTGATGATTCACAGGGGGGCAAATAATACATTATATGTTAATAGAAATAATTTTTTAAAATTTCTGTTATTGTGATTCAGACTTGCCCTCAGCTTCACAGCTGTCTAAAAAATAACCTCCTTATTTTAGGCTGCTATGTACCAAGTTCACATGTTATCTATTTATTAAGTCCATAAAATTGTTTACCTAGAACCTATTTTGTGCTAAGCACTTGCCAGGAACTAAGTGGGTAGGAGGTAGTGCTATAAAGAGAATCATAGTGGTATGGTGGGGAAAGTTCAGGTGTTGAAGCCTGATTCCATCATTAACAATGAGGCAGAAGGGTCTTTGAGTAACTTATACAACCTCTCAGAAACTCAGCTTTCTCATCCACGAAATGGAAAAAATAACATCTATTTCAGAGGGTTATTGTCAGGGTTCAATAAGACAGTATCTATAAATCACTTACAAGGGCTCAAAAAAGGGGGATATGGAGTATACATGATGTGGTCTCCTGCCTATGACAGACATCGCAATTAATCATTGTGATCACATCACAATTTCTTGTTAACCCCAACACAACTTGAGGTGATACTTGAGTATAAAAGTAACTTTATTATAAGACGTTATCAGAGTTATGCTGAATGAATGGTCAGAAATAGCAAGGATTTGGGGAGCCTGGGTGGCTCAGTTGGTTAGGTGTCAGGCTCAGGTCATGATCTCTGGATCATGAGATAAAGCCTCACATCAGGCTCTGTGCTCAGTGAGGAGTCTGCTTGAGATTCTCACCCTCTCCCTCTGCCTCTCCCCAGCTCTCTCTCTCTTTCTCAAATATATAAATCTTAAAAAAAAAAAAGAAGAAGAAAGAAACACATGGATTTCAGAAGTGATTATTAGTCTGTATGCAGTAATCAGAAAAGAAAGATCTTACACAGGAGGAAGAACACGAGAGAGCCCATGAAGTGCAGGATTTATTTATTTATTTATTTATTTATGTATATATATTTTTTAAATTTATTTTTTATTTAATTTCGGCATAACAGTATTCATTATTTTTTCACCACACTCAGTGCTCCATGCAATCCGTGCCCTCTATAATATCCACCACCTGGTACCCCAACCTCCCACCCTCCTGCCAATTCAAACCCCTCAGATTGTTTTTTAGAGTCCATATTTATCTAAATTTCACATTTAGATCACATTTCCAAAGCTTGGTTTCAAGGTCAACCTAGAGTGTTTCTTCCATCTTCCTTGCCTTGGTTTGCTCTACATAGTTTGTTATAAGGAAATTGTTAGTCATTCTCCATCTTGAGCTAACCTACTAGAACTATCTGCCACAAAAATAAGTACCAATAAATGGTTGCTTTAAAAAATTCTTTGTAAATTTATTTGAGAGAGAGAGAGAGAGAACAAGTGGTGGGGAGAGGAGAGAGAGAGAGAGGGTGGGAAAGGGAGAAGCAGACTCCCCACTGAGCAGGAAGCCCAATGTGGATGGGGCTTGATCCCAGAACCCTGGGATCATAACCTGAGCCAAAGGCAGACGCTTAATTGACTCAGCCACCCGGGAGTCCCTAAATATTGTTCCTTTTGTTTTAACGTGAGAGTTTCTTGGTTCATATTGGAACCGAACTCTCAGAGTAGCAGGTCTAAATCGGTTCATACCTTTTGTCTTGGCAGAGCTGTTTTAAGTCTGTTCTCACATGAATGGTTTAAGAGTAACAGCAGGCCGAATTTGGTGAGGCTTGTCTCACCATTTTTCTTACATGCTTCCCCCATCTTTTTGGTAATGAGTTTCCTTATACTTGATATTTTGAGTCGCCAGGACAAGAAGACTACAGTTTTCCAACAGTGCCCCCACAGTCACTGAATCCCTGCTGACTATACCTGGTCCCAGGCTGAGGACAATCTTAGAAATTCTATTTACTTCATTCCTATGATCACGGAGCTACTGTAAGAAACTGGTTGCTTTGAGGCACCTGAATGGCTCAGTTGGTTAAGCATCTGACTCTGGTTTTGGCTCAGGTCACGATTTCAAGGTCATGAGATGGAAACCCACATCAAGCCCCCACATCGGGTTCCTTGCTCAGTGGGGAGTCTGCTGGAGATTCTCTTTCTTCCACTCCCTCTGTCCTTCCCCCCCCAGCTCTTGCTCTCAAAAATAAATAAATAATAAATAAATCTTAAAAAAAAAAAAAAAGAATCTGTTTGCCTCGCTGCAGTCTCTAGTGACTTCAGCTCGCTACTTTTGAAACTATGTCTAGAATTTATAGCTACCTACAGGAGGATTGGTACCTCACTTAGCAGTTGCCCTCTATTTTCTTTATAACCAGCTTTTAACAGGTAAATTGAGATTTTGCCTGTGCAGGTGGGATCCCATGCTTGCCTGCAGGAATCCCAACTTCACAGATACTGATTACTCTTAAATGACAATGAAGATTTCCATTTCAATTCTTACTAAATTCAGTGTGAACTGATGCACATAGCATGCCCACATACAAGATAATGGTATACTAGCTATGGCTTACATTTAGAATGTAACTAAAATAAATTTCTAGCTTTCGAAAAGAAATAAATTGAGCCTAAGGATAAATTCCACTTAGTGTTGACATCTATTTAATTTTTCTAAGAGAATAATATTTATATGTAAACAGTACCTGAAAATTATTTGCTTTCATTAAGATTCCAAGAGCATTATCATGAGGTACATCAGTGCCTTGGGCCTGTCTTGCCTTATTATTTTTAACAAGAGCAGGGATAGGAACTATGTGATGATTATCTGTCGCAGTCGTTAGCTAAGCTGTTTTGGAGAGGAATTCTAATGACATAGAAAATCTCGTTAATGCAGATGCCAACTCCAAAATTTAGCGGTGTGTTTCATCACTTATAAATAAATCTCATCTAACTGTGGCCAAGTTACTCAAGAAGAATTATTTTCCTCAGTTTCCTCAACTGTGATAGCTAGACTTAGGAGGTTGGGAGTGAAAAATAGATGAAATAAGGAAAGTAAAACAGTTTGCTCGGTGCTGAGCACATATCTGTTCAGTAAATATCTATGACAATAACAACTGGGTGGTTTCCTAATGTGCCAACAATTGTCAGGGCTGAAATGTATTTCCCAGAATTCCCTTTCCTGTGCACTTCCCTGTGGGATGGACTGCAAAAGAGATTTGAGTGAGATACTTAGAGGGCAAAGCGACGCAACCATCATTCTGTAGTTTACATTGTTGTCTATCTGCTAGCTCACCTCATTGGTATGAGGTAGCAAATGGGCCTACAACTGTCTTCCTTCTTCCAGAGTCTTCTTTAGCTTCTCTGACTCTTGGACCATTTGTATGTTTAGTTCCTTGACTAATGGTCCCCATTTCTGCAGGACAGCCAAATAATTAAGGTCAGAGATAACAAGAACTGATATAGGTCTCAGTCCATCCTCATGGGCTCCAGTTCCTATTTGTGGGTTCCAGTCTGTCCTTGCTCTCCTTGATTCTCTATCTGTCTTTTCCTGAGGGCCTTCCCCGTGGCCTCAAGCTCCAGTGTCAGACAGGAAGACAACAGACTTAGAGCCAGCTGAACAGATCCCACAGGATCCCACAGTTGTGTAAAGTCTAATCTCTAGGACAAACTGCACTCGCTCGTGCACTCCCCCCCAGCCCCCCATACAGAGTATTTCTGCTTCTCCGAATGCTGCCAGATACAAACAGTAGTTAAGAGTAATTCAATTAGTAATACTCAAACTAAGTTTCAAAATCCTCCTTTAATGGCTGTGACCACGACATACTATTAATTTGGTTATGTTGGTGCTCTTGCAAATATCACTGTGTCTTATGTTGCTAAAAGCATTTAAAGAGCACCAAACTTTCTAATAATGATAAAGGTAAGATTAATGAATGCTTCTTGAGTATATACTATTCTACGGGCCAAGTACTATTTCAAATGTTACATAAGAACCCAGTAAAGTAGGTTTTATCATCATCCCCATTTCTCAGATGAGGAAACTGAGACCACAGATTAGTAACTTCCTAAATCCTATATTTAATGCAGAGCCTGAACTCACCCAGTGCTGGTTTAAATCCACAGCCTGGGCTCTTAGACAGGACTCTCCAAGGCTTCCTGGCGCCAAGGCACTGGGAAATTAGACAGCCAGTGGAAACCAACTAACAACCCCACTACAGAGGAACTAGGTAACTGCTTAATTAGGAAAGATACGGGCAGGAGTGGGTGGCAGTTCCCTGAGATTAAGATCTATTAGAATATGTTGATGAATTTCCAGCCTTCTCACTTAAAAGATTATGTTCTTTCTGCCACAGGTTTTTGGATGTGGTCTGCCCTCCTCCTTTCATTATTCCATTTCTTTTCCCACTCTTGCCCTCCACTCCCAGCTTTCTTCTTTTCTGATTTTTTTTTTCTTGCCAGCACTCCACAGACTGGAAATATTTTAGGAGCAGCTTGCTACATGATATTTCACTAAAAATAATACAAGTCAAGTTATTGGCAAAAGAGTCAGCTTTGGAGGAACACCAATGGTGCAGAGCTGGGAAAGTGGCATGGTAGCTCTGTCCTGGGTTTTCAAGGAGGGTAAATCCCTGAGACTTTGTATCTGGCGGTGAGGGTGTCCAGGCTAATGGAGATGAATGTCATCTGGGCTGACTTCAGTGTGTGAGGCCTTGTTTGGAGACCATATTGGGACAAATGGGTTTAATGGATTTGTGCAAGTCACCTGTCTCCTTTGCCAACTCACTCTCCTCTCCTGACCTTTAATGGTGTGAGCTCCTTGGAGCTCCCTTTTCTCCTCTTAGTGCTCCATGGCCTCACCCCCCATCCTAGTCTTGGGTTTAGCCCTACAGCCGCATGGTTAGAAATGTGGATTCCGGGGCCTGATGGCCTGAGTTGGAATCCAGACTCTGTATCCCCTAGCCCAGCAATGTTAACAATCCTGGTAAAAGAGGGTTAACAGTTGTACTTGCCTCAGACTATTGTAAGGGAAGATTAAAACAGTTTAGTGTTTATGAAATGCTTAGATAGGGACTGGGAACTAGGAAGCCTCTGAAAGTGTTAAGTACAAAAACTTGCAAAGAGACCTAGTTTTGACTTTTCTACTCTATTCCAGGCCCAAGCAACTAACTGTCAACTCCTTGTCTCTGCTTGTGTATGACACAAACATTTCCAGAACTGAAGTTAATCTCTCTTCAAACATCCTCTGCTGTGGGAGGTCCCAATGCCAGGGACAGTCCTCCCTGCCTCCACCTAGTCTAGAAACACGGGACTCATGTTCACTCACTTTACCCATTCTGTTATTGATTCCGGCTCCTAAATACTTTACAAATCCTTCTATTTCTACCAGCTTTGCCATCCCTGGTGGACAAAGTTAATATCACCTGCTTTCTGGACAAGAAAACAAACATAAGTAGTCTCCCAATATCTTATATCTCTCTGGTTGATTCCCTAAGGTCTAGAAAAGGGGATCTTTCAAAATAAAACAAAAATAAGAGAATGACGAGCTTAAAAACAAAACAAAACAAAAAACAAAAGCAAACAAACAAAAACCTCTCCCATGAATTTCCACTGTTTTCAAAGCTTCAGATTTTTATGCCTTCAAGATTCTATGTGCTCTGCCTCTACTTCCCTCTCCAGTTTCAACCCTCATTCACATCTGCCTTCTTCCCGTGGATCTCCTTTTAGCTCACTGAACACTTCATGCTCCTTTCCATCTCAGAAACTTCAGACTTGCAGGACAGAGATGTCCTTTGTCTATTCTTGCCTCTTGTCCTGTCCCTGACCATCTCCACGTACCTAACTTCTGGTATCCTCACTGGACATTTCCATCATGTTTTCCTTTTGTGTCACTTCTTACAATCACAATTTAAATATTTTTATTTACTTTCTGTCTTCCTACCAGGAGACTTCTTACCAGGTAAAGTCTTTGTCCTGTTCAGTGTTATATTTCTGAACACACAGAATGAGACCCATAACCAGCTGTTCACTGAGTTAGCAAATAGGCATATGATTTTATACATATGGCCACACTTCTGGTCATGGAAATGGGCATAGCTAAGGAATAAATTAAGCAACTGCCCACTCTGACCCCAAACCCATTAAAAAAATATATCTATATATATATAGATATATGTCTATATATATCTTGGGTTCATAGACCCCAAACTTCTAGAAAAGTAATGTTCACATTTTCTTTAAAGATTTTATTTCGAATTATTTTGGCATAATTTGGAACCATACTTGATATCTCTAAAGACATTTATTTTCTGTAAAGTATAGGATCTATGGTCTTGCATAATGTACAGCAAGGAGATCTGTTTCTACACAGCTTCTTTCCCAAGGTATGCCTTTATTCCTATCTGTGACAGAACAAGAAGAACAATCAAATCTCCTTGTGACCTTTCATTTATACTTTGTCCCCAGTGCCTATAATAAGCCACAAATCATTGAAACAGATAATTCTTTTCATCATTTCTCAGTGGCTAAATCACCAGGAAAGCACAATGATACCCCAGGAAAAAAAGGAAAGGGGATGAAAGGCTGCTCAAAGGACACATTTACATTCTTAAGAATTTCTACCTTTTTTGATGAAATAAGCTCCAGGGTATGAATCAGGAACTTAACAGACCTTTGTTTCAGGAGGCAGGAAAAAAAAAGCAAAAATGCCCTTGTTCATTGAGTACCTAGTGATTAACTATTAGGCTATGCATGACCATATATAATATTCTATATGCTATGTAATCATATAATTCAATATTTATTTTATATGCTAGTTATAATTTAAGGACAAAATTAGAAATAGAAAACAAAAAATTTCAAGATATATGTTTAGTTTGAACATATAAAATTTGGTTTGTTTTTGGTCTCAAGCAAAATTTCTTTGAGTTTTAAAACACTTTTTTTTTCTTACTCTCTTGATTCACTTACACGGATTACAGCTGTGTCTCCTTCTCTCTGATGGACTGAAAAATGAAGCAGGGGAAAGCATGTTCTTTTTCTTTAGAGCCTGGCTTTGTGCTTTCTGTTTTCTGCTTTGTTTCCTCCTTAGACTTTTTCAGGGATTTAATATTGCATGTAAAACCATTTCTGTTTAGCTTATTGAGTTGAACTAGGATTGTTAAACTTGGGGTGACTATCCAGGTCTCAGGAGAACAGATTACTCTAGAGGATCATTTAGCTCAGTTTTCAAAAGGAGGTACAGAAATTTGGGGTATCTTATCCCTTTCTGCATTACTAATTTAGGCTTCCCCCTTCCACCAAATTCTTTAAGATATTTTTCAGATATACAGCCCTTTGGTGATAATCCCATGAAGATATTGCCTACTACACAAAGTAGCACCTCTCGCTACTAAAATAACTTTCAAGGGGTGCCTGGGTGGCTCAGAGGGTTAGAGCCTCTACTTTTGGCTCAGGCCATGATCCCAGGGTCCTGGGATTGAGCCCTGCATCAGGCTCTCTACTTGGTGGGAAGTCTGCTTCCTCTTCCCTCTCTCTCTCTCTGCCTGCCTCTCTGCCTACTTGTGATCTCTCTCTGTTGAATAGATAAATAAAATCTTGAAAAAAAAATAGCTTTCAAAATTTCAAAAGTGGTATTCTTATTATAATAATTAAGGATCTGGTGTTCATTTGTGTAAAATGTTAATAGTTTTAGCAAGTTCCAATTGGTTCCATCTTTCTCAATCTTATTATCCTATCATCCTATGACTTGGAGATTCCCCCCAAGTATCAGACATTTAGTAGATTAGAATCCGGTCCAACCCCAGTGGTTACTTGGGGATCCATCACTTGCCACCCTCACTATATATGCTTCCGGTGGAATTGCCTTCAACCTCCCCCTAGGAATGGTGTCTGAGCCAAATGGTGTTTGGCCACACAAAGCTCATATTCTTCTGTCCATAGTGACTGGTTTAGAGATACCATTGAAATATTTCTCACAACTTTTGGGGAAAAGCTGATGTGTTTTTTGTCTGCATTTTAAGAGGGAATGCATGGTCTGAGGCTATTGCGGCCATCTCTCTATCACAGAAGGAGAATCTCCGAGAATGGGGCGATTGTCATTGAACAGTAGCCTTTCACAATCTTAGGATAAAGTGGAACCTGGGACCTTAAAATGTCATTATTTCTCTGGCTCATAGAGACTCAGGCTTGGCTAATCAGCACCTTGACTTAATTTCTGTCTAGCTGTAACAAGAGTGGTTTGTAAAGGAATAATGAAACCTAGCCTGAGCCCCACACCTACTCCTGTGGACAACCCCAGGCAAGTCTTCATCTCAGTGCCCTCATCTTCAAAATGAAGCAATAAATACATATTCTCTAAAATCTTTTCTATTTTTTATTTTTTGTCTATTTTAATTACCATTTTAAAGAACTTTCCCCACTTTCTGTATCTAGTTAAAATTCTTAAAAATAAAAAGTGAAAATAAATAATAGAATTCTTTTTTTAAATTTATTTTTTATTTATTTTCAGCATAACAGTATTCATTATTTTTGCACCACACCCAGTGCTCCATGCAATCCGTGCCCTCTATAATACCCACGGCCTGGTACCCCAACCTCCCACCCCCCCACCCCTTCAAAACCCTCAGATTGTTTTTCAGAGTTCATAGTCTCTCATGGTTCACCTCCCCTTCCAATTTCCCTCAACTCCCTTCTCCTCTCTAACTCCCCATGTACCTCCATGCTATTTGTTATGCTCCACAAATAAGTGAAACCATATGATAGTTGACTCTCTCTGCTTGACTTATTTCACTCAGCATAATCTCTTCCAGTCCTGTCCATGTTGCTACAAAAGTTGGGTATTCATCCTTTCTGATGGAGGCATAATACTCCATAGTGTATATGGACCACATCTTCCTTTTAGAATTCTTATAAATAAGTGATTATCAAAATGAAAAGGAGAGCATATCCTAACCAAAAGTGAGTATTTTTTAAGTTCTTACATTTATTTCCACCACCTTTCTAAGATGTATCAAGGTCTTAGGAAAAAGAAGGATCTATACCCTAAGAAAGCTTCAACTGATCCCCAATATACAAACCCCTATCTCCATCTGTAATTACTATATTTAATTATTTCTTTGGGTTCAAGACTTGAGACTCATTTTCTAGATATTTAATTTATTTACCATTTTTGCATAGATAAAAATACAAAATTAATTAATGAATTGTTATTAATAATAATGATGGTAAAAATAATAATTTGTAGAACACATACCAAAAAACATACATTGTGCCAAATTCTTTACATGGATTATCAAGTTCAGTCCTCTCAAAAGTGCTTTGAGATAGGTGCCGTAAGTGTCCAGGTTTTGTAAATGGAAACTCTGAGCCTCAGAGAGATTGAACAACTTGACCCAAATTACTAGCTGTAAAACGGCTGAACTGGGATTTGAACTCAAGCCTGCCTAATAGATGGACCTATGCTGTTTACTACAATTGTTCCTACAACCACTAACATTAATTTTGTGCCTACTCTCATGGTCTGAGGCACAGATTGAGTGATGTATTCATTATTTTACGTGCTCTGTACCGAAATCCCACGTGGTAGTCATTAGCCTTCTTAACCGAGTTGCAAGACAGAAGACTTTGATGTATTCCAGTTATTGTTATGCCTGAAAAGTTTCCTTCACACATTTAGGACACCTCTGTGTTGCTACATGTATAGGAATGAATGTCAGCTGTGAAAGGCAATGGCAGCCTCTGCAGTAAATGCGGGGGAATGGCCCTGTCTACTGAAGGCAGAAGTGGGTGGGAATGAATCTATCCCACACAGACAAATCAATTTTTGCGTAAATCTCTTGAGTGTTTTTCTTTTTCAGTGCTCCAAAATTCATTGTTTATGCAGCATACCCAGTGCTCAATGCAATGCGTGCCCTGAGTATTTTTATTTTTTAAGATTTGACTGATTTATTTATTTTAGAGAGAAAGAGCATGCATGTGCATGAGCAGTGGTAGGAACAGAGGGGTAGGGAGAGAGAGAGGAAGAAAGAGAATATCCATCAGACTCCCTGCTGTGTGTGGAGTCCCAGGTGGGGCTTGATCTCAACACCTTGAGATAAGACCTGAGGGAAACCAAGAGTGACAGATACTCAACCAACTGAGCCACACAGGCACTCCCCTTACTGAGTACTTTTAATTGGATCCAGGGAAAAGATAGTAGTTTATGACCCTGAACAAATGACCTTTGAAATACTGTTTCAAAAACAGAAAAAGAAATAAAGTGCTATTCTTGCTTTAAAAGGGCAATAATGCATCTTAAGGAAATAGTAGGACCACTTTGAAAATAATTAGTATAATATTAATATTATTATGTTTTAATTTTTATGGCTTTTCTTTTTTTTTTAAGTTTTTTTATTTATTCATTTGACAGACGGAGATCACAAGTAGGCAGAGAGGGGAAAGCAGGCTCACCCCCGAGCAGAGAGCCTGATGCGGGGCTCAATCCCAGGACCCTGAGATCATGACCTGAGCTGAAGGCAGAGGCTTAACCCACTGAGCCACCCAGGCCCCCTATCTTTTCTGTTTTTCTATTTAAAGTACTCCTGTTACAATTTTTACTGAGCTGACAAATGTTACTTCAATTCAGCTTAAGATTTCTAACCATTTCTTGGTGCCAGGCATGCCTGATGCCTGAGAATCATGAAGGATTAAGACTCAGTCGCTGGCCTAGAAAAGTTTGCTCCAGAACCTTCTTTCCAATTTTAAATACTTCCTATTAGAGGTCAAGTATCCTCTGTCTCCAGTCACCTTGCAAGTTGACTGGCTGTATAATAACGATTTTAAACTTAAAGTTCTTTGAAGATTAACCTTCATTTAGTAGAAGGAGGTAATATATGTTTTCTTTTCCTCTAGCTTTGATCTATATCTTTCATAGTTAGAATTGTTATTAATGTTTTAGGTTCTGCCTTGCTGGAGTGAAAACAAGGTCCTGTCTTTAATCAGGTTAAGACCTAGTCATATACTAAGTGTTGTAAAAGAATTCGTTTCTTTAAAACCTCCTGACAAATGAGGCAATGTAAGGGTTGGGTTTTATAACAGGCTCACAAAAGACTCGACAATGAACTTGAAGTTTATGAAGAGTTACTGTACAAATGGGGATTTGGCAGTAGTAATATTTTTCAACTGATATTCCAAGTAACAGTAAGCTCAACATTTTTTTTTTTTTTTTTTTTAAGTAAAAGGCCTTTCATGTCAGCACAATTACAAAATCTGTAGACTTATGAGGCTGGGAAATTTGTAAGATGCTGATATACTAAAGGAAATTGAGATGTATCTTTCTTTAAAAGATTTTTTTTTCCCTTTTTTTTTTTAAAGATTTTATTTATTTGACAGAGATTACAAGTAGGCAGAGAGGCAGGCAGAGAGAGAGAGAGGAAGAAGTAGGCTCCCTACTGAGCAGAGAGCCCGACGCGGGGCTCAACCCCAGGACTCTGGGATCATGACCTGAGCTGAAGGCAGAGGCTTTAACCCACTGAGCCACCAAGGCACCCCAGATTTTATTTTTCTATTTCACTGAGAGAGCATCAGTGGGGAGGGGCAGAGGGAAAGGGAGAAGCAGGTTCCCCATTGAGCACAGAGCCCGGCTTGGGGCTTGATCCCTGGACTCCAGGATCATGTCCTGAGCTAAAGGCAGACATTTAACCAACTGAGCCACCCAGGAGCCCCAAGATATATCTTTTTAAAAATAATTATGTGCATATAGCTTTCTTTCTGTCTGTCTTTTTTTTTTTTTTTAAAGATTTATTTATTTGATAGAGAGAAAGAGAGAGGCAACCAGAGAGGGAACACAAGCAGGGGGAATGGGAAAGGGAGAAGCAGACTCCCCACTGAGCAGAGAGCCCAATAAGGGATTTGATCCCAGGACCCAGGGACCATGACCTGAGCAAAGGCATTCGCTTAACAATTGAGCCACCCAGGCACCCTGCATATAGCTTTCTGAGGAGAAAGGGAACTAACATATTTCCGAGTTCCTTCTATGTGTCAGTCTGTGCAAGGTGCAAAACCCTCAAATATTTTCTTATGGTATGTATTTTATAAAAGAGGAACTAGGCTCAAATATGTTACATCATCCAAGGTCATACAGTCTGTGAGCAGCAGAAGAGGAATTCAAACCCAGCTCCATTTGACTCCAAAGCCTGCACACTTTCCATTATGTCACCGTATGTCCTTTTATGGGATGATTTAGTTGCCAACTGGGGATAAAATAAATAGCCTTTTGAAATTCTTTCCATTGCCTTGATCCTATTCTCCCTTCCTTGATCTCAATATTGGCCATACCACTGTAATGACTCGTAAATACAGAGAAGATGGGATAGGAAACAATGCACATCATGAGTTTACATAGTTTTTTAAAATTTAAGTTCTCACTGTTGGGTCATAAAAATCTCAATAAGAGGGATCTTAGAGTTCATCTAGTAGAAGCCAAGTCCAATGTTTATCTCAATCTCTCCCCTCCCTCCTCTTTCAACAAATATTTATCTAGTACCACTGCATGTTAGGTGGTAGAAATGGAGGAGTAAGCAACACAGCCAAGTCCCCACTATCGTACAGTTTTTCCTTACTGCTGTTGCTCTCTTCTGCATTTTTCAGCTGCTCCTTCCAGCAGAGTAGGATAGATGCCGGGTTATAAAGAAAGGAGGAAAGGCCAAACCATTTCAAAGACTCTCTCCCTTACATAACTCATTAAGAACCCCCTGGTGCACAGCTGACATCTAAGATGGTAATTGGGTACATAAAAGTTGATCTTAGCACTTTGCCCTTAGTCTGTGGTCTTATTAACTAGTTAAAATGCATTTCCCCCATGTGGCTTAAAGATTGTTAAAGATCTAGAAATACTTTTGGACTCTTTTGAGCAGACAAGAAGACAGATGGACTAAAGAGTAACGGTTGGCAAGAACATATCGTTAGTAGCTTGATGTGAAGGTGGTTCTGAGTAGGAGCTCAGTAATTTCAGTGGGTGTCTGAGAAGGGACTTGGAAGGGGAGAGAGGAAGAGAGTGTAGAGAGAGAGAGAGCCCAAGAAGGATGAATAAGTGATGGAACATAGTGGGAAAGCCAGGAAGAATAATGTGAAATAGCACCTACCCAAAACATACATTTAGCTCAACAGGATTGACTGAGAAGATGGGCAAAGAACCCCCACCCTCACAAGAATGATACTCAATGCCTAAAGCCTCCAATACTTTTGCTACTTTGTCTCCATTCAGTTTTGTGTGTGTGTGTGTGTGTGTTGTCTTGTGTGTGATTAGTTACATACCTGTCTCTCTGCAGCAGAGGGAAATTGACTAAGAGCAGGGATTCCCAGTTTAGTCATCTCTGGGTCCCCAGTTCCTGATGCTGTGCCTCTTGTAAAGAGTAGGTGTTCCAAAGATGATTGGTGATCAAGCACTTTCATTTGTAAAGGGCCTGTGCTCAGCAATACTTTTTGAATAATAACTGAGGTTTGTGGGGGAGGGGAAGAGACAGAGGCTCCCCTCTTCCTAAGCAAGCTCAGAAGGAAGAAAACAGTACTCTGGATTTGTTTTCACTTGGCCAGAAGTCATGAACTGGAATGAAAGGGTATCCAAAGATCAAAACAACAGACTGTATTCCTTATTTCATTACTAATCAAGTACTGATGGTGGGGGGAGGGTTCTTTGCATAACCCATTTCCTTAATCCTAACCAAGGACCTGAAATTCCTAACCTTTTAGCCTAAGGTTAAAAATAGGGTCTGAAAGACCCGCGGATCCCCTTACCCAAGAATCCAACACTGCCACTGGATGCAAACAGCAAGAGGTTTATTGTCACGCAGGTACCGGCGGGTGGTCGGCAGCTCCAGCTAACCGAGCACACCGACCGGAGTGAAGCAGGGTCTTTTATAGGAAGGTACAAACAAGTTTTGGGTGGGGCGCAATTGATTGGTGGACAGTTTGAACTTTTGAAAAAGGCATACTTGGAGTTTGCGGGTTGGCTCCAGGGACCCGCGCGCGTGAAGAGAGCGGCGGGGAGGGGGGAGTAAGCTGATTGGTTATGAGGGCCCGTGCGCCCGAAAGGAGAGGTGGGGAAGGGGAGCAAGAAGGGGGAAGGGAGGAGTGCCATCATGGCGTCTCTATTATTTCTATAAGCCACGCGGCTAGAGAAAGGTAAGAGAGCAATTCACACAATTGATAACCTAATTTCATACCTAAAAGCCAGCGGTTTACAGAAAAGCAAACAAGCAGTTAGTTATCCTATCTATCTACTAGGGGAGGGGTCTTTCAGGTCGTCAAAGAGTAACAAAATAGAATCCATTTTATTCTGTCACCAGTTCACTCTTCCAGAACTCCAATTGCCTTTTTATCTCCCCCTGATTACTCAGAGAAACCCAGGATTTATTTCATGTGTGTTCCCAAAAGTGGTCATCAAGGTTAGCATCTGCCAGGAGTTGCTTTCCTCCTCTTACTCAGGAGCTACAAGGCTGTCAAGAAGCTGACAAGAAGCTTCTGACAGGAGTAGGAAGGCATCAGATACCCACACAGAGGGTGCCTCATTGCCCAGTAGTCTCCCACCTTCCTCTGGCACATACAGGCTAGACTGAATGACCTCTCTGCCCACAGCTTCTAGCGCACATTCCAGAGTACTCCAGTTGGACTCAGCAGACGATAGTACTGACAATGTAGTCCAGATAGTAGATTTTAAGATTAGAGAGATCTGAGTTAGAATCCTGGATCTGCCACTTTTTAGCTGCATGGCCACAGGCCAAGTTATGTATTCCCTCTAAGCCTCAGCTTCATCTCTGAAATGGAGAGAATAAAGGCTGTATCCAAGGGCCACTTGATGATTATGAGAATGTGTGATTAAGACAATGTATGTTCTATGTTTAGTAATTAGGAAGAGCTCAATAAATGCTAATTATTATTATCATGTTACCTAGGTAACCAAAAATGCTTCTTTGTGCTCCCAGTGCCTAAGGATATTTTTGGTAAAACAGCTCTTAAAGTTTGTATTCATAGTCCTGACTCCCAAGGGGACTCCATGGGGAATGAGTGATCTAAATGATCACCACATTTTGCCCATATGACCCTCTCCTCTGACCCTTTCTCATTGTGTGGAAACAAACTTGTGTCCTTCAATTCTCTCCTTCCTGGTAATGAGCTATTTCCTAAAGAAATCTTCAATCCATCATGCAAACAGGGCTCCAAGGGACCACCACAGGAGCCTCTGGGCAGGGCCAGGCATGTCTGAATACTCGTATGAGCAAAGCTAACATCTCTAACATACAAGGAAGGATTTGGCAATGTTTAGCTGTTAGCTGAGCATGTAAAGGAGACAATCTAGGAAGAGAAAAAAGGAAGAGAGAAGTGCCCCCCGCCCAAAAGAAAGAAAGCCAAATATTCAACAGAGACAGTATTTTTGGGGAGTCGAAGGTTATACTTTACATTTTCCTGCAGAAAATTACTTCATATAAGTCAGAAAACATGTTTTTATTGCATTATGAGTAATATTCTCCAAAAAAGATTGTGTGTTGGGAAAACACTGGCAGAAGAGCTGGGACCTGGTATGTACCTAGGTTTGAAATGTGCATCGTAATTCACCAGACACAATGCAATTCGAAATTATCCCTTTTTTTATGCCATTCAATGGAAGAAAAAATTAATCTACTCAGTAATGAATGCATAGTCCATTATAGTTATTGTGTTCTTTTTGAGAAAAAAAATAACATGACAGCTTTATTCACTCCATGTGGCAAACCAAATTGCTTCAAGTAAAGCACAAATAAGACAAACACTAAAATTGAATTTTTTCCTTCCTCTTGTACCCAGAGGCATATGCTGTGGCTATAATGCATAAGTTAAAATGGCAATAATAATAATAACAGTGGAAAACCAAATGAAAATATTAAACTCGGTTAGAAAACTGATTCTAAGGGGCAGCAATTTTCATGCTCCATCTGCTTGGAGAAAATTTCTTGTTAATCAGGTCTGCAAAAGGATGTGGGTGTTGGGTTCTATTCTCTGTCAAAGCCATAAAAGTTTCTGAACAGTGATGTTTCACTTATCTGTTGACTCTGGTTTGTTATTTTTGAATTTCCAAAAGACGCCCCACCTCCAGGAAGTTTGCTAACTGAAGTTCCAAGGGAACTGGCCTAGTGAAGTACAGCAAATACCAATGGAGAAATAAATTGGCACCTAATATTCAAATTGAAAAATTTAACGTTTTAACTTAGATGTACCCAGGAACAGTCCCTTATAACTACACTGGAGAGGCCCCATGAATATACTCATGGAAGATTTAAATAAAACCAACACATCAGATTTTAATAATTGGCCTTCAGTGTCCTCCAGAAGACTGCACATATTCGGATAATAGAAAATTCTCCTGGGGCTTTCTTTTCCTTGCTCTTATTAACAGTCCTGCAAAGACAAATTCTATTTTATTGCCATTGCTTCTATATTACAAGACTCAATGGAACATGAGACTTAGATTAATATACAATTTGTTGGAAAGCAAAAAGAGCATTGAGGCTCAGTTTCTTATTATGTTCTATTGTTATTACTATTTTTATTTTAAAATAGTGGTGGAGAGCATGGGCTTTGGATTCAGATGGAGATAATATTCAGAGTCCAGCTCTGCCATGTGCTAGCTCTATGACCTTGGACAAGTTACTTTACCTCTCCAAACCTCAGTGATCTGTTCTATAAAATGGGAACAAGAATCCCTTTCTCACAACACTGTAAAGATTAAATCAACTTTAGTGCACCTAGTGAGTAATTTACAAATAGTAGCTATTAACATTAGTATTAAGCACATTGATTTAAGATGATGTGCTTAGTTCCTTCATGAAAAAAATTAATTGACAACCCTGGTTATAATCTAAGATTTACAGAGCAGTCATTTGCTGAGGGAAAAACCTTTGCTAAGAGTGAATCTTTCAGAGCATTGATTGTGAGGCATATAATCAGGTGATGGTTTCAACCCTAGGATAAAGGACCTCAAGCAGAGTGTTTCATGCAGAGCAATTGAAGTAGGTTTATGCCCCCACAGGTTAGAGTAGATAAAGAAGGTGTGTGTGTGTGTGTGTGTGTGTGTGTGTGTGTGTATAATGTGTATATATATGGAATATATATCCCACATTGCATCTCTGTATATAATATTCCATATATATGGAATATTACTGAGCCATAAAGAAGAAGACAATCTTGCCATTTGCAACAACATGGACAGATTGAGGGAGTATAATGCAAAGTGAAATAAGTCAGAGAAAGACAAAATACCATATGATTTCACACATATGTAAAATTTAAGAAACAAAACAAGGTGAAAAAAGAGAGAGGCAAACCAAGAAACAGACTCTTAATTATAGAGAACCCACCCTCCAGGGAGGGGTAGGAGATAGGTTAATAGGTGATGGGGACTGAAGAGTGCACTTGAGATGAGCACTGGGTGTTGTATGGAAGTGTTGAATCACAATATTGTACACCTGAAACTAATATTACACTATATGTAAACTAAGTGAATTTAAATAAAAACTTCAAAAAAAAAAAAAAGAATGCACCTACATGCTCATCAGAAACTCAGATTACAGAAGCAACCACATAAACAACTAATTTATGCTTCCTAGGTGCTAGGCCTTGTGCTAAACACTTCACGTTATTTAATGACCCTACCATGTATGTATTGTCTCCGTTTTAGACATGAAATCATTAAGACTCAGAGACAATGCAGGACTTCATCAAAGCCTCACAGCTGTAATGGTGGAGTGATGGTTCGAGCTAAGCCTGTATTTTCCATTGGGCCCTGTTTTGCTTTTCTAAAGAGACATCACGACCTGGCCTGATGAAGAACTCTAGAGGACTGGGGTGGCCCACAGGGGAACAGTGACATGCCATTTAAGAGGGACTGAGGTAGTAACTCCATCTGAAGCAAGGGAGAGGTGCAGGAGGCACCTTGGCTTCAAGGCCAGTGAGCCTGCTTGGGGAGGGGCGCTGCTACACCAGCTGCTCACACTGTCCTCTGGCTCAAAGGCAGGGCGCATGCCCCATGCTACAGTAAGAGACTGAGAAAAGGACAGGGGCTCTTTGGAGCACAGTTTGGGAGAAGCAGAAGGAAGTGGGTGGAGGCCATGCCGTATCTGGGGTTGGAATTCCACTTTTTATGGGCATCCTCACTGACCTTGGGAAAGTTATTTAACCTGCCCAATCCTCCATTTTTTCATCTGGAAAGTGGGAATAAAATCCTACCTGCCTTGTAGGTTGTTATGAGGATTAAATGAGTTAATATACACAAAGTGCTTAGAGAAAGACTGGCATCTGGCAGGTTCCAATATATGTTCCCTGGAACTAGTCTATGAGCTATCAAGATTGTGGCAGATAACAATTTGGCTTTCCTAAATATCTTTTTGTATCTTTGTCTTTCCTTGCCCCTCTCTGCATTGTCATCAGGGAGGTCATATTGAAGAGCCTATCGAGGGCCTCTGGGCAAAGAGTGCATAATGTATGACCTTGGCTTGTTCTGCCTCCTCCTTCTTCACAGCAAGATAACGTTCTTTCCAGCACGGGATAAGGAGAATAACTGGAAGCAAGTGGTGGAAGCAGATGCTGGTTATTACTTGAAGAGGACTGCGTCTTTTCCTTCTCTGAACTCCCAGTCAGAGTCCTCAAAGGAGGAGAAAGTGGACAGAAAAATCCAGGCAAGTTCAGGGAATCTGGAGCCAAGTACAGTGCCTCTGGGCCCATTCTCAGGGCTTGAGTCCAGAGACCTGCCTGGGTGGCCAGGTTACACATAGAACAATTTCCCCTGAACTCACTGTGACGCCAGTGATGGTGAAGGGTCGGGACAGTCCCAGAAGATTTTCTGAGGCTCTAGCATGGCATGCAAGTAGCTGTTAGAGAGCTTGGTCTGAAAGGCCTTTAGGATCAGTCAGGGAACACAAACCAGCTAACTTCCTTGATGTTGAGGAGGACCCAACATCACAGGGGAGGAACCAAAATCTAAAGTACATCACAGGGGAGGAACTAATAAAGAGGTGCTGCCTCCTCCTACACAGAGATGGTGTAATGTGGAAATATACATGCCACCTGGGTGCTAAGAGTGGGGCTCTGGATTCACTGAATTTCTGCTGCCACTCAGAATGTGTGCTTAAAGTAGAAGTGAAGGAAGTGAGTGAAGCCATAAATCAAGGGAATTATGCTGACTGCTCCCCAGTGAAATGTTACCCAAGGCAACCAACAGCGGCTTCTGTTCAGATAGGAGATGGTGCCATGCAGCCAGCATTTCAGATATGTACACTGGCAAGCATCAGAGGCATGACATGTGAGATACTGTTTTGTTTTTGCTATATACTGAAACTTTATCAAATGCTAACTGTGTGCTAGGCACTGTGCTAAGTTCTTTTATCTCACCGCATCATCAAAAGCATTGTGGGATAAATACTATTATTATTCCCAATCTACAGATGTTAAATTGGAGGCCTGGAGAGGTCAAGTTATGTTTTTAGTATGTGATGGGGCTGGGATTCAAGTGCAGGAAGACGGCTGATATAGCCTGTGCAGCTAAGTGCCATGACAGCCTGCCTTGCTTAGACAACAATATATGGTAGGCCCTCAGCAGTCACTGATGTTGGCAGGAATAGGACACCTCACCAAAGGGCCATGGGCAGGGCCGGTAGAATGCATGGCCGCCTCTTGGAGTCAACATGACTGATTCGCAGGTCACACTGAGGAAATGATAAAATATTTAAGACGGATCTGAAGGCTAGCTAGAGTCCTTACTTGAGAGAGCCAAACTAGCAGAAAACTGTAACTTCATCATTACCATTATAATCTTACCTTTGTGTCTGGGCTGGTGTAGCTTGGGAGCAAAAGCCATATAGTCAGCATCCTTACCTATTACAAAGAAAGCAAATGGATGGTACCTGGTGGCATTGTCTTTTAGCATCTAGTGTTGCTGATTCCAATGTTGTTCTCATTACTACTTTGTTGTTAACATAATTATTCTCAATGGGTTTTTATTTTAGGATCTTCTCTTAGGCCTTAGTCTCCTGAAATTCCCCAATGACACGAGCAGTTTGGACTTCATTCCCCCGGTGTGGCATTCACACATCATTTCAATCTGAATCATTAAGTCCTTCCTCAGCCATAGGAGGTATTATCCAATATAATCCTTGGTAACACATGTACCATCCATTTTGACTTTTTTCTTTTTCTAGAATCCATTAGTTTTATGTGGAACGCCCATGAATTAGTTAAGGTTTTTGTTTGTTTCTCGTTTAGTTTTCCATTTTGTTGTCATGCTTTAAATCCTGGGAAATCTTGATTTTAACTTAGCACTTTCTTTTGAAAATTTTTTTTTTTTTAGAAATTATGTTTTTAATACCAAAGAGCTCTTTTTAATTGTTTCTATTTCTTTTTTTAAGGCAAATACACACACACACACACACACACACACACACATGCACACATATATATATTTGGTAGGTGCAAAAATTGCCTCAAGTCTCTCTGAGACCTCTAATGGGAATATGTTGTTGTTTTTAACTTCTCTTATGCTCCCTGAATTATCTCTAATTCCTCTGGGATAAATTTCTGCTATTTGTACCTATGTGAGGTGATGAATGTGTTAACTAACCTTATTGTGATAGTAATTTCATAATATATATGTATACCAAGTCATTATGTTATACACCTTAAACTTACATGATGTTGTATGTCAATTACATGTCAATAGAACTGGAAAAAATTAAGATAAATTCTGACTCCTATAAATAAATAAATGAACAAACATGAATCTTTAATGAATGACTGAATAAATAAATAAAAATAAAGGTGCTGGTATATTCTGCCTAGTGATTCTTGGTTTTCTACTTATATTCAAAAACAAAAGACTGGGTCATTGGGGTAGGTTTGCTTTATTCTTTATTATATTAGTAGGTCTGTTTTCTGATACACTTTCCCTGTCCTTTAGTGGGAAGTCTGACTAAAAACCTTGTGTAGGTGGGGTAGAGGGATTCACTGACAGCACTGTTTTGGGATAAATGGTTAAGGAGACAGCACCAGTGCTAGTCCCCCAAATTCCAGACTAAGGAGGGCTTTACTTTAAGATTCCAATTCCCACACCATAAGCCACAGATGTTCTCCTGGTTTATTCAAGATATTTGTTCTGAGGTGATGATGATGATGATAAAGATGATAGCTAATTGATCCAATGCCAGCACTGTCTTAAGAATATCACACATAGAAATTCCTTTACTACTTACAATGCTCCTTTAAGTTAGGTATTATAACTTCCCCCCACTCATATACAAGGAAATGGAAACACAGAGAGCTTAAATAACCTGCCTCAAGTCACTCAGTCAGTCAGTGACAGAAGCAGACCTTCAACCAAGGTAACCTTACTTCACAGCCCTTTTTTTTTTTTTTTTTTTTTTTTTAATCTCCAGGTTCTGTTTCTGGGATGATTGTACAGGTGGTGATTGAGGGGTATGTAATAAAGTTTTTCCTCTATAGACCTTAGTTTCCACAGAAAGACCCAAAGAACATGTTATCAGCTCCCTATTTTCCTCATCCCTACCACCTCTGAGCTTGAACTTATTCCAACTCTGCTGCTGGTGGAAGAGCCCCTGCCTCACCTCACTGCTCCTGCTTCTGTAGAGATCTCTGTGCTGTTTCATATCTTTAGAGGCTTCCATCTGCTTTGTGTCAGGCAGACATTTGTTTAGATTTCTTATTCACTAATGACCACCCTTCCCACATCCTCATCTAAAGTACTTTGCTGTTACGCTTTATCCTTTTCTGTGTGTATTTCTATTTCAGTGAACTCTCGAAGGCCTGGGTTGTAAATTTGTGCTCAGGCTGCCATCTTGAAATGACTTCAAAAGTATGTTTCTATGGGTATTTTTGCCATTTTGCTATATTGAAATTACACTGTGTGAAAAAAGTACAGACTCAAGCTGTACTATTAATTTCCACATCTATATATAATTTATATTTACATTTATTGAAGAAAGAGATACATTATCACTTCGATATAGAATTTAACAAGTGTGGATTCTGAACATGTTTTTCTGTATAATATTCCCTAGGACTCAAATAAATATTCAGTAGGTTGGAGGAAGGGTTGATTCAAGCTAAAATCGGTCTGAATAATCTGGGTGTTTCAGGGAAGCAACTCTTTAGATAAGATGAAGGATATAGTTTGTACTTCAGAATTGAGTGGGTTCCTGAGAAATCATCTCAAGTGGTTTATGAGATGTTTATCCTATGTTGGGAAACATTTACCATCAAAGCAAAAGAGGTTTTTTTCCTCTTTTCTCACAGCATGCTCAATACTTTTCTCCTATGGTTATTATAGGGATAAATCGCCTAATAAATACATATAAAAGCACAAAGACTGGTGTGTTGTAGGTGCTTGATAAGTATTAGTTTTCTCTAGAGTTGTGGAACCTCAGACTAAAATGAACCATTAACATTCGAAACTGAAAACTTGACTTGATATGAAGAAGAGAAGGCAGGATAGAACAGGAGTTAAGCACCCAGACTATGGAGTCACACAAACAGGTTCAAGTCAGAGTTGTACCTCCCTGACTCAGTTTCCTCATCTGTAAAATGGGGATCATAATAATATCTATTTTGTGTAGTTATTAGTAGGAATAAATGAGATAGTATGTGCAAACCACTCAGAGCATTAACAAATAGATATACAGTATTTAACACAATATCAAGCACATAGTAAATGCTCAATAGATGTCATTGGCTAGGATCACAATTATCATAACAATCATGCTTTAGGGATCTATTCTACACCCATACATATTTTTCCAAATCACAGAGGATAAAGGCACTGGGTAGTGATATGATCTTCACACAACACACGAGTCTTTAGAAAATCATTTTCCCAGAGAGTGTTTGGTGGAAATTTAGTCCCTGGGGTGGTTTTAAGACAAAAAATTTCATGTTCAAATGAGTTAAGGAAATAAAACACTTTCAATTCCACTTTGCATATTAAGGTTCTAACAAATTTTGGCTTTAAAAAAATCTCCTTAACTTTGTTGAACCAAAGCATTTCCTCCAAACTTCTTGCCCACACAATAACATTGATAACCCATAGCACCAAAATGTTATGGAACACTCTTTGGGAAGCTCTGCTTAATGTCTATAGGTTTAAGAGTATATAGGTTGGAGGAGTGGGAAGCATGGAACTGGAGGAAGGTGGTCAAAAGGTACAAATTTCCAGTTTTAAGATAAATGAGTACTGGGGATGTCACGTACAGCGTGGTGACTATAACCTTGCCATGTGATTACACAGGAAAGCTGTTTACAGAGTCAATCCTATGAGTTCTTATAATAAGATACTTTTCCTTTCCTCTTTTTTCTTTCTTTTTTTTTACAATTGTATCTATATGAGATGATGGATGTTGGCTGAATCGATTGAGGTAATCATTTTATAACATACATAAATCAAACCATCATGTTATATGCCTTAAACTTATACAGTGATGTATGTCAATGATTTCCCAGTAAAACTTGTGGGAAAAACCCACTTGCCTTGACAAATACAGAAAAAGTGTAGAGTCCTATTTTATTAAAGCTTTCACCTTTTAGTGATTGTTAGTAAGCTTTAATTTCAGACCTCTAAATCATCTAAAATAGTAAATATTAGTGTTTTTATAAAAATTATACATATTTTTAATTATTTCAGAAAAAAAGTGATCCTGCTGGATACTTTGGGAACATTTTCAACTGGAAAAAAGGTCAGGTTAAACTGGTGATAGAGACAGAAGAAAATGTTAGCTATTAAGAGACATTAGATTTTCCAGCAAATTATTGTGTGTGTTGGAAGTAGCTAGGCTCCCAAGATGGTTCCTGATGAATATGTTTTCTAATTTTCACTCCCCTGCATGTTAAGTCTAAGCTGGCCCTGTTTATTGCTTTAATCAAAAGAATGTTGAAGTCCTATGCCTAAGTCTGAAAAAGGCCTGGCAGCTACTACTTTCATGCTTTGGGCAGCTCTGAGTCTGCAGAAGTCATATGGGGAGTAGGAGAGACCCTGAGACTAAATAGAGAGAGAGAGAGAGAGAGAGAGAGAGAGAGAGGCCCAACTACCTAAGCATCCCAACTCAGACAGAAAAGACAGATGGAAAACTTCAGCCTTTGAGCCAGGCTGGCTGAGGCATCAGACTTGACCGTGAGCAAGCCTGGACACTGCAGACCAGTCGAAGCCCCAGACGACTGTAGCCACAACTTAAATCACCTGGAGCAAAAGAACTGCCAAGCTGAGCCCAGTCAACCCACAAAATCATGAGAGATAATAAAATAGTTGCTTAAGCCAATAAATTTTGCAGTAACAGATGACCACAGCAAGTGGATGGATGATGTGAAGGAGTGTGCAAAAAGGTATCCAGATGAAGTGCTCCTCATTTCATTTCGTTTTTGTAAGCACCAGTTAAATGTGGTGTTTGAAATTCGTTCTTAGTTTCACTCTGATAATTCTATGCTGCTTGAATTCATAGAGCTTAATAAGGCAAAAATATCATAAGAATAACTTGTCAGAATACTACAGCAAAATATTTTCTGTCCACTCGTACTTTGCGTCAGAACTTTTCGTCTTCAAAGAAAATTGCTAATATCTAAAAATAGAGTTTTCAGCACAAACTTTGCTTTTAAATTTTATTTATTTATTTATTTAAAAAGATTTTATTTATTTATTTGACAGACAGAGATCACAAGTAGGCAGAGAGTCAGGCAGAGAGAGGAGGGAAGCAGGCTCTCAGCTGAGCAGAGGGTGAGGGTGGGACTTGATCCCAGGACTCTGGGATCATGACCTGAGCCGAAGGCAGAGGCTTAAACCCACTGAGCCACCCAGGTGCCACTGCTTTTAAGTTTTAAAAGTAATAAACAGATGCAAAGAAGAAAGCTATATGTTTAACATGGAAAAATTATTACTATCATCAGCATAGACTTATTTCCACTCAAGTTCTTGAACTATCCTTTTTTCTCCCCTGGGGTTCTGATTCTCATTTTAAAAAGTGATCACAAAGTGAGAAATCTGAATTATACTTCAACTATATATCCACAGTGAAAGAATGGAGAAATGGTTGCAGAGAATGAAGTATCATGAGTCTGGAGTATGGTACCCAAGGGCTAGATGGGTAAAGAAATACATAAAGAGAGCAAGAGAGTTTTTGTTTTGTTTTTTGTTTGCTTGTTCAGTCTTTCTAATTGTTATCTCATCACAGTTACATTTTTAAATGAGAATCATCAATGAAGGGGGGTAAAAATAAGGTCCTATCACCAAGGTAGGACTCCTGGGAAATCTCTGGGCAATGAATCCATGATACAAAACTCTAGTATTTTACCAATAGTGAAGATATAAATTTTTCTTGACTTATGCAGACTGACTTGTGTTTTCTTTGAATGTGACTTTGTGAATGTGACTGTCATATCCATTGAGATTTGCTAGGATTACACAGGAAAGGTCATTATCAATACAATTAAATAATGATATGTAAGATACTATTTTAGGTAACATGTCCAGAAAGAGGACAAAGTCAATAAGTTCCTAAGGAACTGATGATTCAGTAGGGAACTTAAGAAATATGTTTAAGTATATTAACAGAATATCATAGCAGAATGTCATCAATAAAGCAAGAGACTTGAGAACTCAGCTATTCATGAAACTCATGGGTTTATAACTTCTGTGATAGTTAGCATGAATGAATGTGCTCTGACTTGCAATTTCTAGGGAAAGAGTAAGAAAAATATTTGTTTTTCCTTATCAGTCTACTTAGAAGAGCTCCTGAAAGTGAAGAAAGGGATAAGACCAGTTGAGTAGAATGCTTTTCTCCTCTGCCTTGGCTACTGGACTGGTTTTGAATCTCTGCTCAATGAGTGCTAAGTTAAAATTAAAGAAATTGGTTTCGTAAAGACCTTTCCAAAATGCTTGGCCCACGTAGTGTCATTTAGGGGCTCAAGTGGCAGTGAAAGTCCCAGAAAGTGGAGGGTGCCACAGTGCCTGCATAGGGTCTGGAAAACAGTGGGCACTTGGGAAATACCTGATAAGCAAACCAACACTGGAATATTTGGATTGCTGGCTTCAGAAGCTGCAGGAACTCGTGCCTGTGGCCTTGATATTGCTGGTCACTATAGGCACCATTAACATTGGTTAAAAAAAAAACAAAAGAAAGAAAAAAGAAAAGTTCTTAAATGGCTCTATGGGAAGAGAACAAGAGGAAAGGGGTCGGGGAGAAAAAAAAAAGGAAAACGATGCCACATAGGATCAGGGGTGCCAACTTGTTTAGGGAGTACAGAAGAAACTTGGGAACTCAGAGAATGTGTAGTGATGGGTGGGAGGGAAAATGGCAGAGAGGAAGTGGATTAGCATATACCAGCAGCTATGGGCAAGAGCAGGACACTTATTTCATAAATACTAAAATGACCTCATTTGTATCCACTTTCTGGCAGAGCCTGAAAATTTTTGGGATACATAAGGTACAAGTCTTAGTGATCCTAAAGGGTTTCTGTGCTATGAAAGCAAAGAACAAAGGTAGACTAATTCGAACAGGAAGAAACATTACATCTGGTTATGGAACAGTTGGGTTTTATAATGTTGTATAGGTTGTGACATGGAAAAGTTAATGCCAAAGGGAACCGGTCAGTTTTTATATTATTGACTTCCAGTTTTAGTACATGACCTCTTTTAACAGTGAGCCCCATGTGTTTGGAAAAACGCTCACTCTGGGGTGCGGTAGGAGGGGCTGTTTTCATTGTGTTGGATAGCTCCTCCAGTGATCCAAGGCTCTGATTTACTGTCTAGTCTTAAACACTTGTGAGTGCACCCCATGAAAATCTAAGCCAATTTAGTTTGAAGCAGAGCCCAGAAAAGTTCTTGCACAACACACACTTAAGAGGACTTCTTTGGGCAAAGATAGTTACATGGTGAATTCTGTTCTCAAAGATATTCTTTCCTTCCAAGGTTATGTGGTGATGACTCCACTTGGCAGTTCCTTTACACTCCCAAACAAAATCTAAAGTGATACAAAAGCCCAGGCAATGACGTCATATCACTTTTTTAGAAAAATGAGAGGCACAAATATCCTTAGGGCATCAATTAGTGAGATGCTACACTCTCAAAATAAGAAATATCTAAACCAAAGTTCTTGTGGCAATGTACACTTATTTCTCTTTGCACTATCATATTAAAGATTAATAATAAAGTGTATTAAGATGGCCATACAATAGAAGCATGTGGTATCCTAATAATGCTTCAAGTGCTTAGGTGAGAACCTAAGCTTGTTTCTTATTTGGCTTGTTTCTCCTTTTACAGAGCTGTCGGTCTCCTTGGCCTTTCCGTCTGCTGCCTTTCACTTTATTTCCCTCTTCATATTTTCCCTGGATCCAACTGAGTTACCTGACAAGTGGTTCTTTGTCTTGCAGAGCCACAGAGCTAAAAAGCCACTGTCAATGTCTTCTGTGTTGGGACACCCATGTTACAACTTCAGCTGCTGGCCAACTCAGCACGTCCAGTTCCTCAGAGATCTCCCTTCTTCCTGCTACTTTTGCTTCTGCACCCTCATCCTTTTTGATATAGCTTTAAAAGCTGCCTTTATTTTCACATTCTTCATTGCTGTGGAAGTTCCCAGCCTGACAAAGGTAACTTTACTTTTAGAGTCCTTAGGATGTGGCATGATTTATTCATAGCTACAATCTAGATGGTAGATGGTTCTTTCTTGATTCTTATGCTCAGCAAGTGTTTAAATGGCGGTCTTGAAATGGCATTAGTGGGGAAAACAACTGCAATATACATTATTGTATCACATCTATGTCTTTATGTACATGTATTTTATCCTCGCCTCTATTTTCTTTCCCCGTTACATCCTCCTGGCTGAGAGTGAAAGAATAGCATGGATTAAAATGCTATTTCTGGAAATTTATTTCTGACTGCCATTAAGTAAGCCAAGAACATGGCATCTTAAAAGATTGTTAATGAGTAACAGACATAGTCTTTATGTTGCCAGTGATATAGCAGTTGGTCTACATTAATCAACAATTGGCAACTTAGTGGATTATATTGCTGAATTGTTTGGAGGGAGGCTTCCTGAAGCTTAATAATCAATTTATTTTATTTATTTACATTCTTATCTAAATGTAATTGATATACACTATCTTATTAGTCCACTTGATGCCCAAAACTGTTTTCACAAATAATTTTTCAAATACATGGGAAGAAATAGTAGTAGAAAAGATACCATAAGCAAGAGCCGGTCAAAAAAACCAGAAAAGAGAAACATAATCAGGAACCCCAGATATTGGAATTATCAGACATAGATCCTAAAACAACGCTTGGTATATTCAAGGAGATAAAGGAAGAGCATATAACTAGGGAAAACAGAAACCATAAATTTTGGTAAAGTAAGAAAAGAAATTCTAGAATTAAAAAGTACGACAGTAGAAATTTTAAACTTAGTGGACAGGTTTAGTAGCAAATTAAGTAGCTGAAGAGAAGATAGGTAAGAAGAAATTATCCACAAAGTGCCAAAAAAAAAAAAAAAGGAAAATGTGGAATAGAAAGCGAGAGACAAAGGACGCGTGAGAAGGTGTTTTTAACCTATTCTTAAGTGGAAGAGAAAACACAGAAACATGGTAGAGGCAAATTTGGGATAATGACTTAGAATTGTCCAAAACTGAAGAAAGACGTCGATTCACAAATATGAAGTCGCATGAATGCCAAGTAGGATAAGTAAAAAAGACTCTCAAGTCTAGATGGCAAAATTGCAGAAAACCAAAGCTAAACAACAGCCAGTGAAAGAAAAACAGACTTTCTTCAGAGTAACAACAACTGGACTAACAGCTGGTTTCTAAACAGCAACCATGGAAGTTGAAAGAAAGTAAAATAACTTTAGTATCGTGCAGAACAGAGTTACCAACTCAGAATGCCTGTCCCTTGAAAATATCCTACAGAAAGAAGGTAAAATAAAGGAACTTTCAGACAAGCAGAAACTCAGAATGTGTCACAAACCAATCTAAACTAAACCGCATTTTAAAGTTATTTGGGGGGAGGGGGCAGAAGAAAAATGATAAAATTGATAAAATTAACAACCACATAATTTAAAATCCAATAATTGCATTAAACATAAATAAACTAAATGTTCCAGTCAAAAGAAAAGGATTCCCAGAATGAATTATAAATAACACCATGCTCAAATATAGGCAGTATATAAGAAACATACAAACATACCTAAAACAAGAAGATACTAAAGAGCTGAAAGTAGCAGGAGGAAGAAGATCTATATGCAAACATTAACTAAAAGAAAGCTGGTATAGCCATATTAAAAAGGAACAGATTACTAAATAAAAGGTAGTCACTTTGGAGGGGAAGAGTCAAGATGGCGGAGAAGTAGCAGGCTGAGGCTACATCAGGTAGCAGGAGATCAGCTAGATAGCTTATCTAAACATTGCAAACATCTACAAATCCAACGGGAGATCGAAGAGAAGAAGAACAGCAATTCTAGAAACAGAAAATCAACCACTTTCTGAAAGGTAGGACTGGCAGAGAAGTGAATCCAAAGCGACGGGAAGATAGACCTCGGGGGGAGGGGCTGGCTCCCGGCAAGTGGCAGAGCAACGGAGCACAAAATCGGGACTTTTAAAAGTCTGTTCCGCTGTGGGACATTGCTCCAGAGGCTAAACTGGGGTGAAGCCCACACAGGGTCAGCGTGACCCTAGGTCCCACAGGGTCACAGAAGGATGGGGGTGTCTGAGTGTCGCAGAGCTTACAGGTATTAGAACGGGGAAGCTGGCTACAGAGACAGAGCCAAGGAGTGAGCTCTCAGCTCGGGGTTACCTTGAACCGGTTGCAGGCTTGGTGAACTCAGAGCGTGGCAGGAGGCCAGGGAGATGGAAGTAATTGGGCGCTATTCTCTGAGGACGCACTGAGGAGTGGGGCCCTGAGCTCTCGGCTCTTCCGGGCTGGAGACTGGGAGGCCGCCATTTTCATTCCCGTCCTCCAGAACTCTACTGAAAGCATTCAGGGAACAAAAGCTCCCAAAAGCAAACCCGAGCGGATTACTCATCCTGGCCCCTGGTAAGGGCAGTGCAACTCCGCCGGGGGCAAAGACACTTGAGAATCACTACAAGAGGCCCCTCCCCGAGAAGATCAACAAGAAATCCAGCCAGGACCAAGATCACCTACCAAGGAGTGCAGGATCAACACCAAGGAGAGCAGCGGAATTCCAGAGGAGGAGAAAGCAAAGCTCTGAACTCATGGCTTTCTCCCCATGATTCATTAGTCTTGCAGTTAATTTAATTTGGTTTTTTTTTCCATTTTTTTTTCTTCTTCTGCTAAATTTTTTTTAACTTTTACCCTTTTATTTTTTTAACGTTTTTTAACTAGGTTATCTAATATATATATATATATTTGTATTTTTTCTTTATTCGTTTTCTTTTTTTAATTGTTTCTATTTTTTTTTTTCTGAACCTCTTTTCATCCCCTTTCTCAACCCCCCATGATTTGGGGTCTCTTCTGATTTGGTTAAAGCGTTATTTTCCTGGGGTCTTTGCCACCCTTTTAATATTTTACATGCTCCTTCATATACTCATATCTGGACAAAACGACAAGGCGAAAAAAATTCACCACAAAAAAAAGAACAAGAGGCAGTACCGAAGTCTAGGGACCTAAGCAATATAGACATTGGTAATATGTCAGATATAGAGTTCAGAATGACGATTCTCAAGGTTCTAGCTGGGCTCAAAAAAGGCACGGAAGATATTAGAGAAACCCTCTTGGGAGATATAAAACCCTTTCTGGAGAAATAAAAAAACTAAAATCTAACCAGGTTGAAATAAAAAAAGCTATTAATGAGGTGCAATAAAAAATGGAGGCTCTCACTGCTAGGATAAATGAGGCAGAAGAAAAAATTAGTGATATAGAAGACCAAATGACAGAGAATAAAGAAGCTGAGCAAAAGAGGGACAAACAGCTACTGGACCACGAGGGGAGAATTCGAGAGATAAGTGACACCATAAGATGAAACAACATTAGAATAACTGGGATTCCAGAAGAAGAAGAAAGAGAGGAGGGAGCAGAAGGTATATTGGAGAGAATTATTGGAGAGAATTTCCCTAATATGGCAAAGGGAACAAGCATCAAAATCCATGAGGCACAGAGAACCCCCCTCAAAATCAACAATAGGTCCACACCCCATCACCTAATAGTAAAATTTACAAGTCTTAGTGACAAAGAGAAAATCCTGAAAGCAGCCCAGGAAAAGAAGTCTGTAACATACAATTACAAAGTCTGTAACAATAGTAAAAATATTAGATTGGCAGCAGACTTATCCACAGAGACCTGGCAGGCCAGAAAGAACTGGCATGATACATTCAGAGCACTAAACGAGAAAAACATTCAGCCAAGAATACTATATCCAGCTAGGCTATCACTGAAAATAGAAGGAGAGATTAAAAGCTTCCAGGACAAACAAAAACTGAAAGAATTTGCAAACACCAAATCAGCTCTACAGGAAATATTGAAAGGGGTCCTCTAAGCAAAGAGAGAGCCTAAAAGTAGTAGATCAGAAAGGAACAGAGACAATATACAGTAACAGTCACCTTACAGGCAATACAATGGCACTAAATTCATATCCCTCAATAGTTACCCTGAATGTTAATGGGCTAAATGCCCCTGTCAAAAGACACAGGGTATCAGAATGGATAAAAAAAACAAAACCCATCCATATGTTGCCTACAAGAAACTCATTTCAGACCTGAAGACACTTCAGATTTAAAGTGAGGGGGTAGAAAACAATTTACCATGCTAATGGACATCAGAAGAAAGCAGGGGTGGCAATCCTTATATCAGATCAATTAGATTTTAAGCCAAAGACTATAATAAGAGATGAGGAAGAACACTATATCATACTCAAAGGATCTGTCCAACAAGACAATCTAACAGTTTTAAATACCTATGCCCCTAATGTGGGAGCAGACAACTATATAAACCAATTAATAACAGAATCAAAGAAACACATCAACAATAATACAATAATAGTACGGGACTTTAACAACCCCCTCGCTGAAATGGACAGATCACCCAAGCAAAAGATCAACAAGGAAATAAAGGCCTTAAATGACACACTGGACCAGATGGACATCACAGATATATTCAGAACATTTCATCCCAAAGCAACAGAATAAACATTCTTCTCTGGTGCCCATGGAACATTCTCCAGAATAGATCACATCCTGGGTCCTAAATCAGTTCTCAACCAGTATCAAAAGGTTGGGATCATTCCCTGCATATTTTCAGACCACAATGCTCTGAAGCTAGAGCTCAATCACAAGAGGAAATTTGGAAAGAACCCAAATACATGGAGACTAAACACCATCCTTCTAAAGAATGAATGGGTCAACCAGAAAATTAAAGAAGAATTTAAAAAATTCATGGAAACAAATGATAATGAAAACACAACGGTTCAAAATCTGTGGGACACAGCAAAGGCAGTCCTGAGAGGAAAATATATAGCAGTACAGGCCTTTCTCAAGAAACAAGACAGGTCTCAAGTACACAACCTAACCCTACACCTAAAGGAGCTGGAGAAAGAACAAGAAAGAAATCCTAAACCCAGCAGGAGAAGAGAAATCATAAAGATCAGAGCAGAAATCAATGAAATAGAAACCAAAAAAACAATAGAACAAATCAATGAAACTAGGAGCTGGTTCTTTGAAAGAATTAATAAGATTGATAAACCCCTGGCCAGACTTATCAAAAAGAAAAGAGAAAGGACCCAAATAAATAAAATCATGAATGAAAGAGGAGAGATCACAACTAACTTCAAAGAAATACAAACAATTATAAGAACATCCTATAAGCAACTCTACGCAAACAAATTTGACAATTTGGAAGAAATGGATGCATTTCTAGAGACATATAAACTACCACAACTGAACCAGGAAGAAAGAGAAAACCTGAACAGACCCATAACAAGTAAGGAGATTGAAACAGTCATCAAAAATCTCCAAACAAACAAAAGCACAGGGCCAAATGGCTTCCCAGGGGAATTCTACCAAACGTTTAAAGAAGAACTAATTCCTATTCTCCTGAAACTGTTCCAAAAAATAGAAATGGAAGGAAAACTTTCAAACTCATTTTATGAGGCCAGCATCACCTTGATCCCAAAACCAGAGAAGGATTCCATCAAAAAAGAGAACTACAGACCAATATCCTTGATGAACACGATGCGAAAATTCTCACCAAAATACCGGCCAATAGGATTCAACAGTACATTAAAAAGATTATTCTCCACAACAAAGTGGGATTTATTCCAGGGCTGCAAGGTTGATTCAACATCTGCAAATCAATTAATGTGATACAACACATCAATAAAAGAAAGAACAAGAACCATATGATACTCTCAATAGATGCTGAAATAGCATTTGACAAAGTACAGCATCTCTTCCTGATCAAAACTCTTCCAAGTGTAGGGATAGAAGGCACATACCTCAATATTATCAAAGCCACCTATGAAAAACCCACCGCAAATATCATTCTCAATGGAGAAAAACTGAAAGCTTTTCCGCTAAAGTCAGGAACACTATTCAACATAGTACCAGAAGTCCTAGCCTCAGCAATCAGACAACAGAAGGAAATCAAAGGCATCCAAATTGGCAAAGAAGAAGTCAAACTATCACTTTTTGCAGATGATATGATATTATATGTGGAAAACCCAAAAGGCTCCACTCCAAAACTGCTAGAACTTATACAGGAATTCAGTAAAGTGTCAGGATATAAAAGCAATGCACAGAAATCAGTTGCATTTCTCTATACCAACAACAAGACAGAAGAAAGAGAAATTAAGGAGTCAATCCCATTTACAATTGCACCCAAAACTATAAGATACCTAGGAATAAACCTAACCAAAGAGGCTAAAAATCTATACTCAGCAAACTATAAAGTACTCATGAAAGAAATTGAGGAAGACACAAAGAAATGGAAAAATGTTCCAAGCTCCTGAATTGAAAGAACAAATATTGTGAAAATGTCTATGCTACCTAAAGCAATCTATACATTTAATGCAATTCCTATCAAAATACCATCCATTTTTTTCCAAAGAAATGGAACAAATAACCCTAAAATTTATATGGAACCAGAAAAGACCTCAAATAGCCAAAGGAATATTGAAAAAGAAAGCCAAAGTTGGTGGCATCACAATTCTGGACTTCAAGCTCTATTACAAAGCTGTCATCATCAAGACAGCGTGGTACTGGCACAAAAACAGACACATAGATCAATGGAACAGAATAGAGAGCCCAGAAATAGACCCTCAACTCTATGGTCAACTAATCTTCGACAAGGCAGGAAAGAATGTCCAATGGAAAAAAGACAGCCTTTTCAATAAATGGTGTTGGGAAAATTGGACAGCCACATGCAGAAAAATGAAATTGGACCATTTCCTTACACCACACATGAGAATAGACTCAAAATGGATAAAGGACCTCAATGTGAGAAAGGAATCCATCAAAATCCTTGAGGAGAACACAGGCAGCAACCTCTTCGACCTCAGCCACAGCAACATCTTCCTAGGAACACCGCCAAAGGCAAAGGAAGCAAGGACAAAAATGAACTATTGGGATTTCATCAAGATCAAAAGCTTTTGCACAGCAAAGGAAACAGTTAACAAAACCAAAAGACAACTGAAAAAATGGGTAAAGATATTTGCAAACGACATATCAGATAAAGGGCTAGTGTCCAAAATCTATAAAGAACTTAGCAAACTCAACACCCAAAGAACAAATAATCCAATCAAGAAATGGGCAGAAGACATGAACAGACATTTCTGCAAAGAAGACATCCAGATGGCCAACAGACACGTGAAAAAGTGCTCCACATCACTCAGCATCAGGGAATTACAAATCAAAACCACAATGAGATATTACCTCACAGTAGTCAGAATGGCTAAAATTAACAAGTCAGGAAAGGACAGATGCTGGCAAGGATGCGGAGAAAGGGGAACCCTCCTACACTGTTGGTGGCAATGCAAGCTGGTACAACCACTCTGGAAAACAGCATGGAGGTTCCTCCAAATATTGAAAATAGAACTACCCTATGACCCAGCAATTGCACTACTGGGTATTTACCCTAGAGATATAAACGTAGTAATCTGAAGGGGCACATGCACCCGAATGTTTATAGCACCAATGTCCACAATAGCCAAACTATGGAAAGAACCTAGATGTCCATCAACAGATGAATGGATAAAGAAGAGGTGGTATATATACACAATGGAATACTATGCAGCCATCAAAAGAAATGAAATCTTGCCATTTGCAACGACGTGGATGGAACTAGAGGGTATCATGCTTAGCGAAATAAGTCAATCAGAGAAAGACAACTATCATATGATCTCCCTGATATGAGGAAGTGGTGATGCAACATGGGGGGTTAAGGGGGTAGAAGAATGAATGAAACAAGATGGGATTGGGAGAGAGACAAACCATAAGTGATTCTTAATCTTACAAAACAAACTGAGGGTTGTTGGGGGGAGGAGGGTTAGGAGAAGGGGGGTTGGGTTATGGACATTGGGAAGGGTATCTGCTAGGTGAGTGCTGTGAAGTGTGTAAACCTGGTGATTCACAGACCTGTACCCCTGGGGATAAAAACACATTATATGTTTATTAAAAAAAAAAAAAAGTAGTCACTTTAAAGTGACTTAAAGTTCCATTCACCAGAAAGAGGTGAGGATTTCTATTTGTACACATTTACAACGTGTTTAAAATGAACACAACTATAGAAAAAATAGACCAATTCACAACCACAGTGAGAATTTTTTAAAAGATTTTATTTTTTTATTTGACAGAGAGATAGCACACACACAAGTTAGGGGAGCTACAGGCAGAAGGAGAGGGAGAAGCAGGCTCCCCCATGAGCAGGGAGCCTGATGCGGGGCTCAATTCCAGGACCCCGGGATCATGATCTGAGCTGAAGGCAGACACTGAAATGACTGTGCCACCCAGGCAACCACAGTGAGAATTTTTTTTAAACACAGTCTCTCTATAACATTTAGAACAAGCAGACAAAATCTTTGAAATACTGAAAATTGTGAAACACAATTGGCAAAAGCTTAACTTATTGGACATATTTAGAACACTGGCCTCAAAACTGTGTAGAACATTTTCTTTTCAAGAACACATAGAGCATCAGACAAAATTGACTATATACTTGGCACTGGAAGACTGAAATTATAGTTAGTGCTATGACCTCAATACAGTTATGCTGAAAAATCAGTAACCAAGAGATAAACATAAAATCCTCATGTATTTAGAGACTTAAAAATATATTTATAAATAGCCAGTGAGTCAAAGAAGAAATTATAATAAAATCAAAAAATATTCTGAACTAAGTGATAACAAAATATTACCCACCAAACCTTGTGCAATCCATTTAAAGCAGTAACACACAAAAGCAAATGGCCTAAAATGCATTTATCAGGAATAAAAAACAAAGCCCAACAAGAAAGAGGCTAACTATCCTTCTCAAGTAGTCAGAAAAAGAATAGTTAAATAAATCCAAAGCGAGTAAGACAAGAGTAAATTAAATAAATAGAAAATAGATATAAAACAGAAACAACAAGAAGGCAAGAAGTTAGTTCTTTGGTAAGATTAATCCAAGGAAAAGGGTAAAAGTACAAGTAATTGATATCAAGAATGACACATCGAATATTGCTATAGAACCTGCCGTTGTGGGAAAGGTAATAAGGATATTGTAAATAATATAATGCCAAAAAGTTGAAAATTTGGATCAAATGGACATATTTCTTTAAAAGTAAAACTTACCAAAACTAACACAAGAATAATTAGAAAACCGAAATACTTCTAATACTATTAAAATAGTAATTCTAAAACTTCCCATAAAGATAACTCCAGTTCTTAGCTAACTTTACCAATTAAAAACAAACCAACAAATGGACAGAAGTACTATTGTCAAGAACATCTACTAGACAGCTTCAAGGAATGTTAACTGTTGCTCTAAAAGATGACAAAACTGTCAAAGGGACAAGATAGTAAAGATAAGTGATGCTAGCCATCAGGTAGTCCCTCTAAGTTTATTCCTTTAACAGATTTCCTCAACTGCCGGTTGACATCAGCTACATTTCCTCAACTGCCGGTTGACAATGGAGTCTCTCAGAAGAGAAGAGTGAGAGGGCAGAGAGGAAAATTGCTGCTTTGGACTTAACTCTATCAGAGGAACACCTCTGTGAAATAGAAATGAAAGAACCCTTGTCTTTGAGGGCAGAGCCTGGCCTGGAGGTGGTGGGTGGGCACTGCTAGGGGGCAGGCAGGAGAGCCATTGGCAGGGGTCTCCCAGTCGTGAATGACCTCAGGTTTAGACTTTGGATGTTCCGTCCAAATGAGGATATCCACAGGCGTGGTAAAGTGTGTGCCCACACGGGCACATTGTGCTGAAAGTGCTAATTTGTGAAATGTTAACATATAAAAAGTACTGAAATTTTCATGGCCCTATTTTGGCATTTATTCATTTTTTTAAAAAGACTTCAAAGAAATAATAATAAAAGAGAAAACCAGGGCCTAATAGGTGGGGGAGGTGGGTCTCCAGTTACACTCACCTAAGTGAGCCATAATCACAAGGGCGTGGAAACCCCTGATTTATCCTACAGAATTTTTCCTGTGTTGCTGTCCTCATGATGGTTGTCATCTACCAGCTGCCTAAGAGAGAAGTCTGGGAATCATGCAGACTCCTTTCTGATTGCTGGGCTTCCCCTCATTCGCTCACAGATCCACTGTTTCCTTGTCCTGGAAGAGATCACTTCTTCACATTTACCGGCAACACTTCCCACCCAGACCCTGGATGGTGATCTCACTTCCTGCTCAACTCAGAAGTCACCCCCCTACAAAGCCATGCTGCTGCCCACATCGCCCCCACAGACTGATGCCACAGACCACACTCTGAGCTTCTAGTTGTCATTGTACTGACTCAAAAAAGCTACACATTCTTTTAGGATTTGGATACACCATGCCACAAAGCCCTCCAGGAAAGTAAAACCAATATTCATTCCTCCAAGAGTCTGTGAGAGGGCCTGGTTCCCAAAATTGTTGA
Organism: Mustela nigripes; assembly: GCF_022355385.1. NCBI lineage: Eukaryota > Metazoa > Chordata > Mammalia > Carnivora > Mustelidae > Mustela > Mustela nigripes. The sequence continues at coordinate 48,900,797 of NC_081562.1, read as the reverse complement.
CAACACTGGTTATTATCATTAAAAACAGTAACAACAACAGCAATTTAAAGAGAGTCATTAATAAATTGTGTTTTGTTTTAATCTCTGAATCTTAGACAACTAGCAATATGGAACCTATTTTTTTTTTCTCTCCACTTTTTATTGAAAACAATTTTTCTGAAAGGTTCAGCTTTTTCTTACTGACAGCTCCTTACAGAGTAAGGTTATTAAAATGATGTTTGTAGTATAGATTGCAAATACTTTTTTCCAGTTTGATGCATTACTAATCTCTATCTGTGTGATGGTATCTTACTCATTTATCGGTTTGCTTGTTTATTGTCTGTCTTCTTCCACTGGAATGTAAGTTCATGATATTGAAAACTTCATTGATCATAGTCACTGCTCTATTCCTAGCACCTGATATAGGGCATGGCACATAGTAGATGACCAATAAATATTTGTCAAGTAAATGCCCATTATGCGCCAGGCCCAGTGGTGGTAAAAGAAACAGCCCCTGATTTCACAACACTCATTCCAAGGGGCTGACTCAAAGCGTATTCTTAGAATCATGAAATTATAGGCTTCCAGAGCTTGTAGGACGCTACACAAAGGGGACTGAGACATAGAGAAGCAATTTCTAAGATGGTCCTCCATGATCCCTGCCCCTATTCATATTCTTGTGAAATTCCCTTTTGTTGAGTATAAGCTAGACCTAGTGACTGGCTTCTAACAATAGAACACAATAGAAATGATATGGGATGCCACTTACAAGATGAGGTTACGGAGAGACTGTCACTTCTCTCTTGCTCACTCTTACTTGCTGTCTCCCCAGAGCCTTTGCTCTGAGGAGACGCAAGCCGCCATGTTGTGAACTGCCCTATGGAGAGGGTCACCAGGCAAGGACCTGAGGAAGCAAAGCCAGGGAACAGGGAGGGGGCACTGAACCCTCAGTCCACCAACCCAGGGATCTGAATCCTGTCATCAACCACATAAATGAGTTTAGAAGCAGATCACTTCCCAATCAAGCCTTCAGTGACAGCACAGCTCTGGCCAATACCCGGATGTAACCTCACCACAGATCTTGAATCAAATCTACCCAATTGGGCTTCACCCTCATTTTTGAGCCACCAAGGCTGTGAGACTGTATTTGTTGTGTTAAGCCTATAAGTTTGGGGTTAATTTTGTTAATCAGCAATAGGTAACCAATACAGAGACCTAGAGAGTTCACACGGAACTTCCCCAATCTTACACTCACAGTAAGGTAGTGGTGAGCTGTATCTAGAATTCACCTTACTTCCACAATTTCCCATGCAGTTATCTCCCTTGTAATAGGAATGGAAAGGGAAGCAAAGCAGTTAAAGGAGGAAAGACCCTTAGGAATGGATGTTCTCTCACCCTTTCTCCCTTTTTTCAAGCACATTAAAGAGAAAGCATCAGTCTCATTAAACTGTGGTGGCCATCTTGCTACAACTTCAGGATAAAAGTTCAGAATATTCTTAGAGATTTTCAGCGAAGACTGAAGAAGAGAGCACACATTTTTCCCACTACTCCCCCCTTAGATTTCCCCATGTCATACTTCTGACATTCTCCTGGAGGTTGTCATCTGAGAAACAACCACAGAAGGGTGGGGAGGGCATAGGAGGCACCAGGAGTGGTGAGGTGAACGCAGAAGAAGAGGGGGGCAGAAGAGCATTTTTAAATTTCTTTTTATGCATCAATATAGTTCATAGTGCAGCACCAACGAGCTAGGCGCCTTGTAAATGATGAAGGGCTAATTACTCGGGCTCAACGAAGCACACAGAAGGACTCATCTACTTTTAGAATTACCAGGAAGACAAAATGAAAACTGCTTCTCTGTAGGTCTGGCTTTCAACCATATGGGAACACACATTGCTAGAAGGGGACTGACCAGTGACGCAACCAAAAATGTATGCGCCAACGAGAATGTCTCATCAGGACAGAGTGAAGGAATGTTGGCACAGGCACTCAGCAAAGCTCAGGCATCTCACCAGTACAATGAGCACCTGAGAGTTACTGTGACTATTGAAGAACAGTCTGAATAATCACAACATTCTGTCATACCAAAATGGGACTCTTTACTGAGTACCAATATTTTTTGGTGGCAGCCATGTTTCCAGCTGGAAAAGCAAAACAAAACCTTGATTTTTATTTATTTTTTTAGGTTATTCTCCAGATACTGGTGGTTATATAACAAAGTGCTGACCAATGAGATGAAAGATGAAATCTATGGTAGGGCTTTTTTTTTTTTTTTTAAGATTTTATTTATTTATTTGACAGACAGAGATCACAAGTAGGCAGAGAGGCAGAGAGAGGAGGAAGCAGGCTCCCTGCCGAGCAGAGAGCCCGATGTGGGGCTCGATCCCAGGACCCTGGGATCATGACCGGAGCCGAAGGCAGAGGCTTTAACCCACTGAGCCACTCAGGGCTTTTAAGAAAAACATAATTAAAAAAGGAATACACTTAAATGGCATTTGCTTTGTTCTTCATCCCCTCCCTTTTCCCTTTTTGCTCACCTGGAATGCAGTTACAATGACAGCAGATGCAGCAGCCATTTTGTGAACATAGGAAAAATCTACTTGCAAAGGGTAGTGGAGATAGTCAAGAGAAGAAATCAGATTCCCTGATAAAATCCTTACATTACAGCATTGGCACTGGGCTGCTGCCTCTAGACTTCATGTTATGAAGGAAAAGTAATTGTTTTACTTAATCCATGATTATAAAGATTTTCTGCTGCTCACAAGTAAATGCCATCATAGTTGATTTATCTACCCTATAAAATACATAATCAAATATAGGCAAAGTTAATAACAGTAAAAGGTATGTGTTGAGTTGCAGGTGTCTAATGGTTATGGGGCTCACCCTCTAGTTAAGTCATCAGTTTATAGCCTCATACCACATGAGATTCAAATTTGTATTATAGCAAAATGGTAAATTTCTTCATGCAGCTGGTTTTTGTGGTCACTTTTGTTCAATCCTCTGATGCAAAGAGTCTGATTTTACTTGAGTAGATGTAATATGTTCTACAACTCAGCAAACACAGGAGGAACTTAACTCCATGGTCAGAATTTCTCCAAATGGTTTATTAACATTATAAAACACTAAGCTCCAGAACACATGTATTTTACCAAAAAACTCTTCTAATTCAGGATATACAGTGTGCTTTACAGATTTAGTTGACTATCCCATTCATTATATTCATAAGGGAAGAATGGGGGAAATATCATTTGAAAGGGATGTCAACCAAAGTGGCTGCTTGATAATCCTTTTGAACCTTGGGAAACCCTTGCATAGCTCTTGGACTGTATATTGGCTGCAGCATCCCCAGAAACTGAAATCTTTATTTAGCATAATCTTCTGGGGAAGATATTTCAGTATTTCTCAAAGCTGCTTCTGTAATATACCAGACCTGAGAAATTTTTTTGAACAAAGGGTATATAGTTGGGAGATACCTCCCTGATGATCCTCAAAATATTCACAGTAAATGAATATTTTATTAAAGGCATTGCTCAGTGCTCAGGAAGACACCTGCTATATTTTTTAGCTCAACGTAAGTGTGTAGTGCCCCTTTCTTGCATAATGCTCACTTTTGTAAATCATTTTGAAATGCTGGCTTAGAGTAACAGTAGAATCACAGTTTTCATGATACAAATTTTCTTTGATTTTTTTTTAATATTTTTTTTTTAGCCTTAAGTTGCTTTGCTCACGTATCAGGAGAACTTAACAGACAACATTAGAGCAGCACTGACCGCTTTGCAAATTCAGTCACATCAAATAACTTCATTTCCTCTTCCTTAACTGAGATTATTCACTGAGAATTTCCAAGACTCCTTCTATTGCAGAAAATCCTGAGTCTCTTCTAAGTAGAGGTGTTTTGTCTGTTTTGTCTGTTTAGTGATATCTTTTTGAGTGCTATCTTCCAATTAGTTGGACAAATACCACTCTTGCCTATCTCTCTCCTGAAGGGGGACTGCACTGGAGTAATAAGTCACCTCTGCATCTCTGCAGAACTATTTGACTCTCTTCCTGTCCAGAGTTGATGAGGGTTATACTTAACACATTCGAATTCTATTAGCAGGGTCTATAGGACTCTGAAAAATGTCTGGGGACATGGGGCAGGATGAAGGGTAGAGATCAATTTCTTCTCAACTTCTACTGTGAACAGATCGAGCAAAGAAGGACACAGACCTCTCCACAAATAATTGTAAATAATCCTACAGCCTACAGAGACCATTGTTAACGTGGCAGATCAGAGTTAGTGATGTCCTAAAGCTTCTGAAATTGCACAAGTACCTGTTTCATAGAACAGGCTGGGTATGTAGGAAAGTCTTTTTAACTAAATGTCTTGGTTTGGTCTTTTCACTTAAGCCACATTTTTAGGCAGACTGTTTTATTTTATTAATTTTGCAAACATTTACCAAGCTCCAACCTTTTGTAAAGCACCATGTCAAAAATTCTGATAGTGTGGGAGATGTGTTTTCCAACTTGAACACCAAATTAACTTCCATCCCACATGCCCTTTTTAAAATGACTTTAACACTCCTGTTGGGAATGTGGTCTCTATTCCCTCCTCCACAAAACTTCGTGGGCTTTTGTGACCAATGGAGAATGGCAGAAGTAACACAATTAAGCTCCCAAAATTAGGTCATAATAGGTGAGACACCTTCTACCTTTCTCACTGGAATTCTCTCATAAAACTTTCAACTGCCATGGAAGCACTTTCTGGCCTGCGGTTCTTATGTTGGAAGCCCAAACTAGCTCACGTGGAAGGACCACAATGAGAAGCCTTGAGAGGACATGAATTTTGATAGCTGCCCAGCCTGCCTCCAGCTGTTCCAGCCCCTACTTCCACTGTCTCAGCTCTGGCCGCCATCTGACTATAGCTGCATGTCACACCCGAAGCCAGAGTTGCCTCATCCAGCCCTCCCCCAAATCTTGACTCACAGAGAGCATGAAAAACAATGTAACGACTGTCTTAAGCCACTAAGTGTGGGGCCGAAATTTTTACACAGCAATAGACACAGGAACAGAGAGGTACAAAGAGAATAGTTCATGGTCTTTGGGCTTCCAGGAGATTGAAATACAGGTGGAAAGACCAAATGAACATATAAGAAGAACCAAAGAGTGGAAGGTCAGAGGCAGACCAAAAAGGCTAGCAAGGGGCTAAATATGGAAATAGATTGACTCAGGTTTTCAAACTGTACCGAGAAGCCACTTTCAAATATCAGACGCATGGCCTGCTGTTGTTGAGACTGACAACAGGGTTTGAAGACCAAAGAGCTGGTAACGAATGGGGCAATTTTTAAACCCAGCTTCTGATGTATAGTTGGTGGTAGGAATTCTTATAACTCTGAAGTAACGTGAATTCACATTCCTATTTTTATCGGAATATAATAAAAGCATTTCCATGCATTATCTTATTTGATCATCAGAAAACCCCAATAGGTTATCAATTGATCCTGTTTTGTAATTCTACTGGATCATTTGTTTTAAAAATTTAAGAAATGTCTGGCTCAAATTAAGCAATTGAACATAATGCATGCTTATTCTGGGCAGAGAAGCAATATGGTAAACAAAATGGCAAAGAAAAAAAATAGGACCTAATTCATGTCATGAAGTAATTTAAAACCTCATTGGGCATCTGTAACATAGAGTCACACATGCATATACACACAAATAGTTAACAACAGTAAAGAAGAAATGTTAGGTGCACAATGTTAGGTACAAATGAAATACAGAGTTTAATGTATTTGTCTGCCTTAAAGTAGTCTTTCACCTCAGGCAACCCTTGTACTAAATGCTATTTATGATTCTGACCCAGTCCTGATAATAAAAATCCAAGCTCAAGTAGATTGAGTCTTCCATTCTGTATGCCCTGGCCTTTGCCCTAAAGATGATAATGAAACAGAAGCATTTCCTGGATTACATATTTTGCCTAGAAGGTCTTCAAATCACTGGGGTACCATTTCTCAAAATGTACTTCATAGAACTTTGTTCCCATAAGATGTCTTAACACACACACACACACACACACAGAATTTTAGAGTAAAATAAGTTCTTCATTCTATATCCTTTCAATGCACACTAGCATATTAAAGGTTCTGAGAAGTCCTGCAGGTAAGAAGCCTACATAATTTTGATTAATCAAAGTTTCCCATACTTCTTTGAACACAGAAACTTCCCTCCCTTCCTCTCCTTTCTTTCTTTCTTTTTTTCCTTTGGTCATTTTTTTTTTTCATGCAATACTAATTAAAACAGTTTAGGCACTGCTACTTTAGGGACAAAGAGTGATAAAGTGAAGTGAGATTCACCCCCTCTTTTGTGTCTTCCTAACTACATGGCCCTTAGGTAACTTATTAGCTTTTCTGAATTATTCATCTGTAAAAGATAATTCTGTAATAAATTCTACCTCACATAGTTATTGTGAAGTGATAGATAATGGTTTTTGTTTCCCTTTCCTTGGAGAATTAATTTTCTTCTTAAAGGTGAGACCAGAACAGAGCTCTCAGGCTTGCTGCAGTGCAGATCCTTGCCCTAAGGTTGGACCAATCACACTCCTACACACAAACACTGGATCCAAAATGAAATAAAACTTGGCCAAAATGTTCTCCTTGCTAGAGTCTGTGGCTTGGCCCCTGACAATCATGGACTGGATTAGATTTGCAGAAGCACACAGTGACTAAACCCTTAGCATCTACATCAGACTACAGGGTTCCAATTCTGTTCCCACCATATACTAGCAGTATAGCCTGGGGCAGTTACTTAACTCTGCACCCCAGTTTTTCCATCTATAGAATGGGGACAATAGTAGTAACTACCTCCTAGGATTATTATATTCAATAAATAATATTGTGAACAATGTCTAGAATATGACATGATGTTAGTTATTATTATAGCTTTATAAATATAGAGGTAGATATAAAATTGAATACCTGGTCACACTTTAGATCTAAAATAGCCAAATAGTTGGGACAAAATTTTTTTGGTATTGTATTGCGCTTTCTTTTTGGAATTACGGTAGTTTTCCACCTTGCTAGCTTGAACCTGGCCTCAGAAATAATACCATCACTATGAGCTTCTTCATGAATTACTGTAACTTCTTTGTCATGCTCTTCAGACTCTCATGCCTTGGGAGGTTCAAAGAAATCAGATAAATGTTTCCATATTACTCCGACAGACTCTATTAACCCTAATGGAATAAGGTGATGTCTTTTTAATGCATAATGATTGGGTTTAATAAGAGGAAATTTGGCTCAGTGTGGTTATCAGCATGGATATGCAGGCATAAAAAGTTGGTGGGCACCATGAAAAAATTTCACAAGGTTGAAATGAGGGCAAAGCTCAGCATGTGGGGTGAGCTGGAAGAATGCTCTTAGCACAGTGGTTATTAATATCTGCTAAAGAACCTGACCTTTGTTGCTGTAAACAAGACCAGATAATTACACGTTCATTCTAAAAGCAACTTTGAGATGAAAATTGAGGCATTTGTCAAAAGGAACAGGGAACTAATTTGTACTAAAATGAAACACAGAGCTTTAGTGTTAATATCTGACAGCTTTGGCCCTTGTCATGAAAGATCCGTGACTTTAGGTAATGATTATAATTAGCATTCTTGTCCATGAGAGCTCGTATTCTCTCATTTTCTGGAAGAGAAGGCTGGAAGGAACGTGGTATGTACAAATAGTCTTTGGGAAGGACATATTTCCCCCCCTTATTTTCTGGACGAGTTTGCTGTTGTTCTCCTTACCTCAATAATTTATCCAACATGGAAAGAACTTTGGGGTCACAGAGTCACAGGCAAATAAGGTGGCCACCCTCAGAGCACTGGAGTCGCTTTTTCCACCTCTGACTCACACAGGCAGGTGAACAAACAAACAAACCTTCAAGGAGGCGGCAAGCCCAGTTTGTTTATAGTTACAGTGTCCCTGCGGTGCCTGGATGCCCCTGTCTGCTCCTTAAGGTAAGATGTGTTTTCAGGGAGGCAGTTCAGTAGAATCACCAAAGTTTAAGGAATTTTTTTAATCCAAAGTTTGATATTTCCCCCTACCCTTTGAGCTGTACACCCAAACACACAGCGACTGATGTAAAAATGTGCTGCAAATAATCAAAATGTGCAAAAACGATGACTTGTTTCCAAGTCAAATTCCATTTTCATTCTTCAGTGTTAAATTGTTTCATCTTTTGCTCTGTTCTCACCCTTTCAGGGTAAATTAAAGTTGGCACCGTATCAATGACAGATCTGTGACTTTCATCCAGGTCATGCGGTCAGCAGGGGGTTATTTTTGCTAATAGCACTGATGTTATTATAGAAACATACCTGAGTGTCTTGAGCTCCAATGCATTACTGTTCAACAGCCTGAGCCCGAGCCCCTCTGAGCCCTCTCTCTGCCAGGCAACACATTTTGTGCTGCACAAGTGATATGAAGGGGCATAGGAGGGAATTCCTCTCTAACTGGGATGAAATAAAAAAGTTAAAAAGCATGCTAAGTTTTAAGTAGTGTATCGAGGCCCTGAAGTAGACATGCATCTAAGTCATGCACCTGAATTGGCAAATGAACAATCCTGAAAATAATTACTATTAGAGTATATGGTTGAGAGTCAGTACTTCAGTCTGAATTTTCCAGATGATTTGGGAAGTGAAATTTGAGCTGGGTTCAATAGGCAGGTAAGTGGCAGCTTTTAGATTAGGCAGAACTGGGACAAACTCCGAGAGTGGGCAAGCACCTGGTGTTTCATAAAGAAAGTAAAACAGAGGTTTAGTGAGAAGGTGGAAAGGGATAAAATGGAAAAGGGGGCTGTCAGATTGTGGACATACTCACATTTGTAACAAAAGCATTTGGATGGGGAGGGGGTTTGGGAGAAGGGGGTGGTATTATGGACATTGGGGAGGGTATGTGCTTTGGTGAGTGCTGTGAAGTGTGTAAACCTGGTGATTCACAGACCTGTACCACTGGGGATAAAAATACATGTTTATAAAAAATAAAAAATTATATTAAAAAAAAAAAAGAAAGGAAAAAAAAAAAAGCATTTGGATGTCTAATTTCTGCGTAATGCAGAGCCATTAAAGCTTATTAACATGCAACAGTGAGGGCCAGAGTTTGCAATCAAACCTAGTCTAAGAATGAAACAGAGGATTTTCAATTATTCAATTTAATCATGGATGGGAATTTGATTGGTCCCAAGCATGGAGGCTCAAGGCAAATTTGCCAGGCTTCCTTCCAACCTGACAGGCACAGGAGAGGAGCAGCTGCTACAGAGTGGCTGGTCTGTGGTCTGGATGCCCACAGACCTGACTTCTAGTTACTTCTCAGCTATAGGCTTGCTGTTTGGCCTTGGGCGGTTAACTCCTTCCTCTCTCCCTCCCCTGCTATCTCTGTTTCTTCCTTCTCCCCCACCCCCACCTCGGTCTTTCTTTTGGAAAAGACCATGATCCAGTGTAGCCCATGAGAGTTGCAAACAAAGGGAGAAATTCTTACCCTTTCTAGGGCTCTCTAAAACAGTTTCTCCCCTTCCCTCAAAAGGGGGACAGTCAAACCAGGCACTGCGCTTGTGACCCTGGATAAAGCCTTTCAGTGAGAACCCAAATGATACAGAACTAAGCAGAATAAAATATTTGATAATGAGGTAAGTCTCCTTTGGTACCAAAAGAGAGGTAAGGAGAAGTGAGTGGGTGTTAGTGAGAGGTTAAGAGAAGAAAAATACCCAAAAATGGGAGGAGAAAGTAAAAGAGAACATATGTGGGGGAATGTTTTAAGTAAGTGTTTATTCATTTATTAACTAGAGAACAGATTTTTTTTTTTTAGCCAAGTGCTCTTAGAAAGTCACCATGAATAATAGGCCAGCCATATTCCTTTTTCAGCTATCACCATGAAAGGGAAAATTTGAAAGCTAGCTATCTATTTTGGGGCCTTGCAAGAAAATCTCATTTTGTTACTCAGAATCAGTTGCTGGGGAAAAAATTATATAAAATTACATTATAATTATATAGAAAAATTATATATATACACATACATATACATAGAGAGAGAGAGAGAGAGAGAGAGTGTGTGTGTGTGTGTGTGTGTGTGTGTGTGTGTGTGTAGTAGCAGGACCTTTCCCTTCTGTTGTTATTTAAATATAGCCCTGTTCTCTGGGCTGACTGAGGAAGAAGTTATAAGCAGGCAGTGAGCATAGACTAATGCCTTAATTGGTTATTAATACATGGTCACTGCTATTCTTAGAGATTACTGGTGTTTGGATAGCTACCTCAAAAATAGAGTCCGGATTTCATGGCTGTGTTCTATCACACATAAAACCAGGGACAGTTGATGGGTAATAAGTTGGACCATGGTGCCATTTCTGGAAATCCCTAGTTACATTTGTTATTGCTTTTAAAGTCATGCTGGAAATTCTCCTGGTAACCCAATTCATTTTGAATATTCATAATTCATTCATTAAGAAACTGCCTTGACTGTAACTCACTGTCAGAATTGATCACCTCTTCATGCAGTTCACAAAGTAATGGTGGTAGGGTTAGAAATAAACTAGTTAAACATGGTTAGAAAATAAATCTAAACATGTCTTTATCAAATTTGGGAGGACTTTAGGTGTTGTTAAAGAATAGAAAGTATATACTTTAAAGACCTGAAATGGGCAATCCTTTCCTAATTCCATATAATATTTGTTAATTGATGAACTTTGATGAACTCTCAGACTGCAAGTTCACTGACCACATAATTAATAGGAGTATTTAATATTCATTACGGATGAACTAAGACCCTGGGGAACTATTCAGTCCCATTTATGGAAGAATAAAATAGTCACCACACAGGAGATCAATACATGATGAGTTGTGAGTGCGGTATTTACAACCCTAGAACCAAGTGACTCTGCCACTGCACAGTCTCCCACTCTGAACCAGGAGCCCCCTGGTTACTTGTTGACTGCCCACTTGCTGAATGCTCACGTGGGAAAAATTCTAAGCGATGGAAATCATTTGCTTCTGAGGAGTTTCCCTAGTGATACCTCGTTGAGCTTCCTCCTCTAGGTGGATGGGGTGGGATATAACAGAGGTAACCAGAACCAAAGACCATGGAAGATTTGGGAATTAAAAACGAACACCTGGGTTTGAATTTAGCCACCCTTTCCCAAACACAGCTGGGTCCAAAATAACAGCTGAAAAGTGCTCCTTCCTCAATTTGGCCCCAACTCTGCCTAGATGGAGGACTCCTCTGTTTCCACCAGGAAGAGCCAGGAGCTACAACTTCATCCATCTGAAAATTCTTGGAAGAATTTCAGGGTCAGGGCAGACAAAAAGAAAGAAACCTCATGGTCAGTCTCACTGATAGAGATGTAAGTGTAAAGACGGAAAATCGCATCTATTAGAGATCACCACCTCCATGCGTCCCATGGGGTATGAGATACTTGTTAAGAAACAATCCACATTCCACCCTGAACCCACAAATGCCATGAATGTCAGAACATCTGCCCTGGGGGAGAATTTCTCTATGAAGCTAAAGAAAAACTACCGTGCCTCAATTCTGATAATGAAGACAATGGGGTTTTAAATGATAGAATTGATCACATTTGTATTATTATTTAGAAGATAAACTGCTTCCTTCCTTGCTTGCTTATTTATTTATTTAGCCACAACTGGCATGGTATTTAGTAATTTGGTTGAGAATATGAAGTAACCAGTGGTAAATTATTATCCATTTTATTAAGATAGGATGTTTAAGATGTGTGATGTATCTGTTCAGTTATTCAGAAATGAGCTCAATGGTGAGTTGCAGAGCCAAGGAAACAAACAAAGAAGCCATCTAAGTGGTATGTGAGCAACAGAAACATATGTCACAAATCCCACACCCTTCCCAGCTCTGAGCTCTCTGGAGAGGGCCTGAGGGCACCCCTCAGTATCTTTACTTTTACATTTGATATAATTCTAATAGCAAACTGGAAGCAGGTGACTGTGAAGAGAGGAAACAGATCCTGTTAGAGTCTTACAACTGGATGCTGCCAGAAGTGACCGAGAGCCAACAGTGATAAGGGAAACTGATAAACCTGAATGGCAGGGAAAATAACTCATCAACACTTTATCAGTATGAGGAAAAGAAAACAGCTGAGCAAAATACAAGATTTGGTGTTTACATTAATAATGCTCTGATACTAAGGAAATATGAGATCTGTGCAAGGAAGACAAGTGATATATTTTAGAAAGTGTTCTTACAGAAAAGGATAAATCATTTTCAGTTCGATCATTTTGAAAATTCATTCATGGGCAACACTGATTACTCAGATTGGTCTGCGTGGATAAAATATGAGCAGTGGAAAACCACAGTTAAAGGAATAAATATGGTAGCCAGAATGCCTGGGTTCAATTCCCAGCATAACACCTACCTAAGCAGTAGGTAAGTCTTCTCCGGAAAGAAAGTCACATTTACTGAACACCTACTGTGTGCCAGGTAGTGGGTATAAGCTGTCATCTTTCTCATTTTATTCTATAAGCTGTTACTACATGAAGTGAAATACCAGAATTTAGTCTTAAATATTCCTCAAGCCCAAAGTAACTGATGATAAAGAATGAGCAACTCTAAGACAAGTCAGTGTGGTCTATTACAGCTAACATTCAATTAGCTCATTTTCTGCTATAGTAAACTTTTGTTTCTTAAAATTTTATATCCATTTAGTTTAGCTACTATTCTCTCCATGAAGTGACCTCTTAGCTTAATTTTGCATGTATATTCATCACCTTTTCTGCAATGATTTCAGCTTAGTTGCCATTTTAGACCTGAAGGATCCAGTTATCTGGTAATACAAGAAGAGACATTAAATTCATCTGAGGGTATGCACTGCAATGATTTGCAAGGTAAAAAACAGTGTTCTAACAATCTCTGGTCCCTAATAATGTCAAGAAGAAATATGCAATCATTTCTAGGCAAAAGTTTTGGAAATCTGCCTTTTGAAATAGGCCTACAAAAATCAACTAGGTATAGAATAAAGTCCTGTAAGCAGAAATGTGACATTTTTTGAGTATCAGAAAGATTATTTTCAACATCTACAAAGTGCCTGACCCGTCAGTACTCTTTAAAGCTATCAAGGAACGATGGAGAAAGTGTCACTGATTAGAGGAGAAAAAAAAAGGAAGCATGATGACTGAATGTAATGTTGTGTCCTAGACTGGATCCTGGAACAGAAAAAGTCATTAATAAAAAGCAGATGCAATTTAAATAAGGACTGGAATTTCATTAATAGTAAAGTATAAATGATAACTTCTTAGTTTTGATAATTGTATTATCATACTATAAAGACATTGGTAATGGGGAAAATGGCTGAAGGGTACACAGGAACTCTCTGTGCTATCTTTATGATTTTTCTGTAAGTTGAAAATCATTCCAAAGTAAAATCTTTACTTAAAAAGTACTTTCACAGGGCACCTGGGTGTCTCAGTCTGTTAAGCCTCTTCCTTTGGCTTAGGTTATGATCCCAGATTCCTAGGATCTAGCCCGGCATCAGGGTCCCTGCTCAGCTGGATATCTGTTTCTCCCTCTACCCCTCCCTGTGATCTCTCTTTCTTTCTCTCTCTCACATACTCTCTTTCAAATAAATAGATAAAAATCTTTAAAAAAATACTTTCACAATAGGCAAAATAATGGAAAGAGCCCAGATGTCCTTAGACAAATGAATGAATAAAGAAGATGTGGTGTATGTATGTATATATATATATATATATATATATATATATATATATATAATGGGATATTATTCAGCCATCAAAAAGAATGAAATCTTGCCATTTACAACAATGTGGATGGAACTAGAGGGTATAATGCTATTATAATGCAAAGTGAAATAAGTCAGAGAAAGACAAATACCATATGATTTCACTCATATGAAATTTCATTCATATGATTCACTGTGGAATTTAAGAAACAAAACAAATAAACATAGAGGAAGGGAAGGAAAAAGAAGATAAAAACAGAGAGGAAAGCAAATCATAAGACACTTAACTACAGGGAACAAACTGGGGGTTGCTGGAGGGGAGAGGGATGGAGGGATGGTATAATTGGCTAACGGGCATTAAGGAGGGTATGTGATGTAACGAGCATTGAGTGTTGTATGCAGCTGAGGACTCGCTTAATTCCTCCACTGAAACTAATAATACAGCATATGTTAACTAAATTAAATTTAAATAAAAATTAAAAAAAATACTTTCAGATTCCTGAGAACCTGGGCAGTGGGAACACCTTGGATCTCAATATCAGAAGGCTGGATATGAATCTTGCTTCCACCACCATCTCACAGGGTGACTTGAGGCAAGTTGGTTGAATATTTTGAGCCTCGGTATACACATTCATAAAATAGGGAGGAAAATTCCTACTTCACACAGTATTATTGAAAGAGCAAATGAGAACTCATAAACCCATATAAAAGGTGACCACAAATGCAAATATTTCACAAAGCCTCTTTGAATTGCAGCTTCAGTCCAACCTTAAAACTATTTAGTGAATTGACACATGCCTTTTTCTTATTTTACTTTTAAAAAATGATCTGTGTTGCCTTTAATACAAAAAAAAAATTAAGAGTCAGATATTAATCTCATTAGAGAGTTTATATTTTCAAATATTTTTCTTTTAAAAAATGGCATTTAGTCTGTTGGGTTTGGGAAAAATCTGTTGCACTGATTCTGGTGTGAGTTTCCCTGCGAGTGTATAGACGTGGACAAGAAAGAGCTCAATAGAAATCCATGGATTTGATGTGTTACTTTGTGGTTATCTGATCCTAACTGATGATGAGCCAGAATCAGGTACAAGGAAAGCATCACTGGAGAAGCTTTGACAAAATCCTTGGCAGAGAAAGCAAGCAGTCAGGAGAACTCTGGTGAAATTTCCCTTTCATTCTCAGGGAGGCATGGCTGACAAGTGGTTAGGAATTAAGAGTGAAGGTTTTTCAACCAGATTCCCTGGACTTGGGAGTCAAGCCCTGACTCTTACCTTTAAGAATGTGGGCAGGTGACTTAACCTCTCTGTGTCTTGTTTGGAGAGAACTGAGAAGAATGTGATCCTATTTGTGTTTCAAAAACTCCTCTGGAATCATCATAAAAGATCAATGAGAGCAGAGCCAGACCCAAGGCACCCATGGTGGTGAGGAAACCAGACCAATGTTGAGAAGAGATGATGAGGTGTCTGGTGTGGGAAACATGAGGAAGGTAGACTGGAGGGGACCTGGATACTGGGAGAAAGAGGGGGGATCAGGGAGAGAAAAAAATGTAGACGGACTCTAAGGTTCCTGGAAAGGGGGTTTGGTCTACTCACCAAGATCGGGAATCACAGAAAAGGGAGGGATGTATACATATCATTTGGGACATGGTATAGGTTTGCATTTTGGGATGTTCATGAGGACACATCTAACTGGCATAGGAGCTTGTGTTTTATCTCACGTACACTCTAAGAGAACAGGGGATTAGAGAGAGAAAGTTCAAGATGATGCCTAAGAATGCTATTTCTACTTCTTACTAGCTATGTGACTAAAGCAGTGAATTGCTTCACTGCTTCCATTTCTTCATTTTTTACACCATCATCCTCCTCTTCCTCCTCATCACTGTTGTTCAGAGTTGCTATAAGAATTAATGTATGGGGCGCCTGGGTAGCTCAGTGGGTTAAAGCCTCTGCCTTCGGCTCAGGTCATGATCCCAGGGTCCTGGGATCAAGCCCAGCGTCGGGCTCTCTGCTCGGCAGGGAGCCTGCTTCCTCCTTTCTCTCTGCCTACTTGTGATCTCTGTCTGTCAAATAAAAATAAAATCTCTAAAAAAAGAATTAATGCATAGAAGGAATTACCCCTGCTTCTACTCACTCATTGTGAATCAATCCTCAACAGCTAATTACTACTACCTATAATAATTTGCAGCTAAAACAGCGATATGTAACTTCCCTAAAGGGATATAGTGAAAGTACTCCAAGGTGGTATTTGAACCTAGAACTGCCTCTTTGCATTTAGCATGGGGATTTGAAGAGTGAGCTGTACCCACACTGATCCAGTGGGCTGCAGTTTCCAAAGCTGCACAAGGTCAAGGCAAGTGACAACCTGCCCCCCCCCCAATTCTTTCCATTTGAAAACTCCAAGGTCAATAATGACCTTTAGCCAGAGGGTCTCAGGAAAGTAAAAAACACAGTGAAGACTTTCAAAAGCACTTGGGAGTTGAGGAAGTTTAAACATCAAGTGTAAGCTTTCATTTTCTTCAATGAAGAGAAGAAGGCACTATAGTAGGCACAGGCGAGGGGTGGAAGTGTGAGTTGGGCAAGGGTAGAAACAAGCAGGAAGGGCACCTGGGTGGCTCAGTGGGTTAAAGCTGCTGCCTTTGGCTCAGGTCATGGTCTCAGGGACCTGGGATCGAGCCCTGCATCGGGCTCTCTGCTCAGCAGGGAGCCTGCTTCCCTCTCTCTCTCTCTCTCTCTCTGCCTGCCTCTCCAACTACTTGTGATCTCTCTCTGTCAAATAAATAAATAAAATCTTAAAAACAAACAAACAAAAAACAAGCAGGAAGTAGGACTAACGGGAGAGATGGCAACAAATGGAGGCCCCAGGCCTGAAGGAAGCAGGCTGGGATGTGACCAGAGTCGAAAAAGGTCCCCTCTTCCACTGAGGGCTGAAAAGGAAGAGGGGACAAAGACAGGCACAAGGATGCGAAAATAGGGCTTTGAAGGGAATAAAGTCTATGAACCCCTAATTTCTCAGCAAAGTCAAAGGTGAGGTTAAATGGTTTGATGCAGAGGGGAAAGGGCAGGGTGGAAATGTTGAGAGCATTGCTGAAGGTCTGAAATAACCACTGGAGGGACCCGAGAGGAAGGTGACCAGAAGCCACACAGGATGTGAAGAGTCAAAGAGCACGCATGTAGAAGCCTCAGTCTACCTTGTAATAGGGTTTTCTCCTGTACTGATGAGCAACTATTTAAGAAATCAGCAGACAAGTCTACATTCTCATTGTATTTTGATATTTCTAAAATATATCCATGACTTAAAAAGTTTCAAGATCCTTAAACTAAAATCCATGCACTTTATAAGATGATCCCCCATGTACACAATGGAGCACTTTTCTGATGAAAGGGCAACACTGGCACAAATTATTTACAGGAGTGAAATCTAGAAGATTCTCTATCATGTATCTTTGGGCTCCTTCCTTCTTCATCCAAATTAAAATGCAGCTGAATCCATAATTATATCCCTGTCCAAAATATTGTTCCTTTATTAAGAGAATTAATTGAGTTATCTCAGAAGAGAAAATTGATTACATTGAGATTTGACTAATAAAAAATTCTTGCCAGAACTTGTCTAAAGTGAGGTCCAGAACTAGGTCACTGTCACTCATGAGAAAGCCCTCAGAAACCAAGATAAGAAAGGGGGAAAAGTGAGTTCAACAAGAGGGTCAAGAAGCCAGGGTCAGGGGCATCCTTCAGGGGAGGAGATTAGTGATTGAAAGCTGCCTCTAGAGAAAGTGCAGGGCTCACAGTATTGGGTAGATTAAGGGGAAACAATCTGTAGGGGGAAAAGAAACCATGAAAGAAAGTCTGTGCAACTGACAGAGTCATTGAAATAGATGACTGAATGAAAAAAATTAAGGGGTTGCGGGGCAGAGTGTAGCTTGTGGCTTCCACTTGGGCTCTGTGCCTCTAAGTGGTTCCCTGCATGGACCTTGTGACCACTCACTAGCACACTGAGTCTCTTTCTTTGATTCTCCATTCATACTAGTTTCTCTCATTTTCACTGCATTTTAGCTAGAATAAATGACATCTCCAGGTCTGCTCATTAATCCACACAGCCCCATAAAGGCTGGAAGAATCTTTGAGGCGTTTGCATTTAAATGAGCTAGACACAGGCAGGGTTCCCCTGCTTCTGATCCCAGAAGACTGAAGGAAGAAGAGGCTGGATGATATTTTCCCCTTCTTTTTTAATTTAGCAAACCTGCTTGGCGACCAGCAAGAAGCTGACAGATTGCATACTGTCATCATTTAATCTTAAGACTAAAATTCAATTTTCCTTTCTCAGGATCAGAATTGGGAACAGGGGGGAATAAACCACCCCGAAGGCACAAGGTGACCCGTCTCAGTGGGGTGACCTAGTGCACAAGCCAGCTAATGATGCCCGTCTGTCAGCTGGGCCCCGGGAGCCAGAGACCGAGGGAAAGGAGACCAGCCCTGACAGATGGTGGCGGCTTTGCTGATTATAAAGCTCAGTTGGACCAAGGCTCTATTTCATTCCCAGCACCAAGGTCCCGTCTGAACATGGGCTGTTTACTTAAAACATATTCATTCCTGTTTCTGTTCATCAGATTCCTAGGATAAAAATGAACACAAGCAGCTGTTGGATTTTTGCTGCTAACTATTCAATTCTGCTTTGTGTTAAGGAAACTCATAATCCATTTTACCCCATAATTATTCTTTATGAGCGAGAAGTCAAGTCAGAAGTGGCAAAAGAGAGTGGACGCTAGGGAAAAAAATTCAAATAGGCACTGCCTTTGGTTAATGCCCTTTCCCTGCATGGGAAATTCAGACCTTTGTATTATCCCACTAAAAAAAGAAGCAGCACCAAATTTAGCAAGCTGATGTTTTCAAGCACAAAAGAATGTCAAGCCAGGAGCTCTGCTCTTGCTCTGCCTTCTGCCTAAGAGATCGCAGCTTTCGTTCTAGGAGTAATGAAGAAGCAGCTTCAGGTCATTATGCCTCCAAAGTCACGGAACTTCACACCCAGTCACAAAAAAACATTGAGGACGAGAAGGAGTAAATGCCTAGTGGTACTATGACAGAAGGGTCCTGAGGAAGAAAAGCAGTGCTTGAAAAAGATCATAACCCTCTGCCACCACCCGAAACCTCGGGGAGGAAAAATGTTATTCCAGGCGGCAGCTGTGAATTACAACATGCCCAAGACCATGCACGGGGCCCCTTCAGGCCAGGTCTCATGCTATTTGGAAAAGTGACAGGGGTTATATTTTCACACCCAGCTGTTGCTTTATGACTTAGTAGGCAAGAAGATGTAGAGGTTTCTCTAGCTCCCCAATGCTGACTTATTTAGAACTCCTGTGGGAAGGAGATCAGGGCTGCACACAGTGGCTGAGGGAGGAAGGGTGATGTGGCAGGTGTTCTTAGCAGATACACATTCTGGAATAAGTTGCGTGAGGTAGGGTATGAGACATAGTCTCATTATCCAAGGCGAGGCTATGTAATCCTGTTGGCCAGCTGTCTTGGGAGCCTCACAAGGCTGCTCCTTTTTGGCACAGCCTTAGGAAAACAGCACCTCCATTTTTAATGTATGCAGCAGGAAAGGCATGGGTAGAGACAGGAGGAAACTGCTCTCTGACTTCTTTTCCTGATTATCATCTGGGACAGGCTTTGGTAAATGACAAATGCTCAATAAAACAGTGTGGCTGAGAGAAGAAAGCCTGCATAGGAAATTCGGAAATTTGTATTTTATTCTCAAGTCTGCCACCAACTGGGTGACTTCAAAAGAGTGACTTGATCACTCTGGACTTCAATTTTTGCAAGGAGAGAATTGCAATAGATAATGTCCACTGTGCCCTGAGGTCAGTTCGCCTTTTCTGATTCTTTGATTTATGAATAACAAGGTTTGCAACTAGTACATCAGGAGTTAATAATCCATCTCTGAGCACTATAGACTCATTCAAGATTTAATGGGTCAGGAATCTGTAATTCTGATGACCTGTCCTGTTTGGGGAATAACAAGCTAGTCCTTCACTAGAATGGGATGGTTTCAGATTTCCAGGGACCAAGTGTACCCCCTTCCCCCAATGCAAGGGCAGCTAGAGAGCCAGGATAGTGGAAATTCTACTTTTCTTTCTGCATCAATAACATGGCTGGGACTTAGCCAACACCATCCTGTAGAACATTCCACCATGATGGAAATGTTCAACATCTGCACTGTTCAGTACAGTAGCCAATTCTCATATGTGTTTACTGATCACTTAAATTGCAGCTGATGTGACTAAGAAACTGAATTTTAAATTTCTTTCATTTTAATTATTTTAAATTTAAATAGTCACAAGTGGCTGCTAGCCACCAGAATGAACAGCACAAATCTTAACAAATTCTACAGTAGAAAACTCAAAAGTGGTGTGCTGTGGAGAAAGGAAAAAGCAGGCCTTATTCTACTCCCATTTCCACATCTGTGGGTAGTACGGAGCAAGGGACAAGACTCTGTGACTCCATTTCCTTTTCTCTTCAATTAAGATGGTAATAGCTACTTCACAGTACTGCTCCGAAGGTTTACTTACATTGGATACCTGAACTGCCTTTGAGAACCATAATATCTATCCAAATGCAAGGTATAAAAGGGATAGTTCACTGTTGAAAGAGGATCTTGTTTTAGAGCAAAACACAATGATGTCTGAAAACATGTGACTAAATTTGAGAAAAAGGTTATAAGAGGTTGAAAATAAAGTGGAAAAGCCAAAAAGTAAGTGTCGAAGAAGGTGGACCAGAAAAGAAGATAGAGACGATGGATTTGGGAAAGTCAAGACGAGTGCTATAAGGGCAGTAGTGAGAAGGCAGAGGTGGACCCGGCTTTGGGGAAGACAACTACTTCTGGTGACAGGAGCAAAGACCGATATGCCCATTCTGAGCTGCAGGGAACTGGAAAAATCACTAATTGCAATTAGGGTACATATTCTCCACTTACATGACTACCTCAGAGAAGAAAGTCTGGAGGGATTAAAGTAGCAGCCACATAGGCCGAGAGAGTTGATGCAGAAGAATATGTTCAACATCCTGTCATGTTCAGAGCAGGAGGGAGTGGACAACACTGGATTTTTTGGAATGAACCCATAAACCTCTCTATATTTAAAGCAAATCTGGAATAAAAGCATATACTCTAGTAGAGACCAAGAAAGAACTATTTGATAGAGTTGCTGCAACTCTACTGCAATCATAAAATGCATAGCACATTGCCATGAAGACAGATCCACTGGAAAAGGGTGATGTTGGATTTGGCTTGGCAACATGGCCCCCCTGCTCATGGGTGGGAGACAATAGGAGTTAAACAATCATTCTAGAGTCCCCTAGCACTTACAAAAGTGCTCAGAGTGTCCATTTGGCATCCATCTCATTGACTTTTTTCTGCCTTTTTAATCTCAGTCCCTAATAAGCATTACTGTACAACTCCAAGCACTACCATGTTATCACGGTGACCTTGAACTGGAAACAAACTCTCTAAACCACACTACCCTCATTGCGAGAATGTAACAGTACTTGCCTCAGAGGAGTACATTAAGTACTTATGTGCAAACTAGGACAGTCTCTGAACACCCAGAAACTTCTCAAACATGTGAATAATTTTTATTAAATACTAGATTATATGTCTCAAACTTCCAAACATATTGCTGAAAAAAAAATAGCCTTTCACTGGATCAAATTATATATTATAACCAGAACCATGGCTTTGTATGAATGAATATTTTTCATTTTATTTTTGTAAACAGTTGATTAAATATTGCTTTCATTCATTCATTCATTTAATCAAATTCTTTTTCCCCCATTTTGAAAATGAGGGGTCTTTCTTTTTTTTAAAGATTTATTTATCTTAGGGGGTGATGGGCTGAGGGAGAGGGAAAGAATCTCAAGCAGACTCCACGCTGGGTGCAGGGGTTACATGGGGCTGAATCTCATAGCAACCTATGCCCCGTCCCCCCATCCCGCAAGATCACCACCAGAGCCAAAACCAGGAGCCAGCAGCTTGACCAACTGCACCACTCAGGTTCTCCAAGGAAGTCATATTTAATGGAGTGAGGAAGTTGAGCCACATAATGTCCTGGGCAGACAAAAGCTGGCCCTTCCTCTGGGAAGGCAGTGTCCCTGAAGCTGAGTGGACAGGAGAAACAAGAAAGGAAGGAATCCAGATGTAGAAAAGCCAGGAGCCAGGTCATACTAAATATTGGTTTCCAGAGGAAGGCCTGTGAGTTTGTTTCTAGGTGCAATCAGAAGAAGCTGCTGGAGGGATCTGAGCAGGGAAATGACACAATCAGATTTACATTTCAAAAGAGGCTTTCAAGCAATTGTTTAGAGAATAGACTCCAAGAGATAGAGAGTAGGAACAGAGATACCAGTCAGGAGGTCAGTGCAGCCGCCCAGCTAAGAGACAGTGGAGGCTCTGACCTGCAGTGGAGTTGGTAAGGAGGGATGAGATCACAGGTATATTTTGATGGCGAGATTTCCTAATAACTGAATATGGGGCTTGAAAGAAAGGGAAGGGTCAAGGATGACTCCAAGAATATTGGCCTGAGTCACCTTTGGCTGGGGGTGGGGGACAGGGGCGGGAGGAGGAATGGGCTTGATGGGGATGGGGAGAGCATGAAGCAAGAACTCTGCGTTTGACATTTTTATTTTAGATGCTTATTAAAAGTTCAAGTGGAAATTGCAAGAGCCATCCATTGTATGTACTCTCTTAGAAATTTAAGACTTTGTAGTGGGAGGATTTAAAGGGCAGGCAAAAAGTGTTCCTAGAAGCTGGGATCCGCAGAGCTGAGGGCTGTGCCTCAAGTTGTGTTGTTTTGGACTCAGTAAAACAAAAGGACAGCAAAGCCTCCAAGACTATTTACCAAAAAACCAGCTAGACAGTGAACAAGGCAGAGAATATATGTGGCAAAAATTTGTCTTATCCCTTTAATGTGAGAATTTGAGAGCAGTGTGTTAGAGTTCTGATGACCTGATAAATTGATGGGGAAATAAACTAAGCATCAGATATCCTGAAGGTAAGAATGGAGAGAGATCTGTTTGAAAACAAATGCCCCCTTGCTGTTTTATTGCAAGAAAACAAACTAGACATTCACAGCATGCAGGCTACAGGATTATTTTTCATTTAACACCAAGAAGTACTTCTTGAATTTTTTAAAGCTTTCTCGCTACAAGGCCCAAAGATGGCTGTTAAAACTGGGTATCTTTTGAGAAGGATTAAGTGTATTTCAGTATTTGTTTATTTCTCAATCCAGCAGTTAAGTCTTCAAGACAGATCTGTATTTCAGAGTATAACTTCAGTGGTTTTCAACTGCTAGGAGCTTATTTATCTGGAATGCCAGAGCTACAATTTTTCTTATTCCTTTCCTTTCAGCGATCAGCTTCCCCAAACCTTAACCAGGAGAGCTGACAAATGCCTCCACTGAGAAGATGAGTTGAGATCTATACTACATATAAACAGTCAACAGGACATAAGAAGTTCTTAACTAGGTTTATCACCATATATAGATGTACACATTATTCAAGTAAGAGAATACTACATAATCAGAATTTCTCTGATGCATCACCTGGAAGGGTAGGGTGGGTTTAAGCTTCTCTTTAGTCATTGTGTAGTTGGGAAGATAATTCCTGAATCTTAACGCTTTATGTTAACTTAAAGATATTGTTCCAGTCAATCAAAAAATATGTTCTGACCATATGTATTGGGTGAAGCATTAGTTGACACTTCTTTGGAGAACAAAAGAGGATTTGTAGAACTCCTCTGTATACTTCTGTGGCTGATCTAAACAGTAAACTGTGTGTACTTGTGTAATTCCATCTTTAGGTGGAAAATGGCATTCTCTCTAAACATTATAATAATACATGTCCTAATACCACAGGAAAATAGATTGTGAGTGATTATGCCAAAGCAGTCTATGGTCCTTTCAGGAATATGATTAAATGCTTAGACTTTCTTCTCTTCTTCTTGCCCATCATGTTTATATTTCCAAAATATTTAGCCCAAAAGTAATGGAAAATTAGTGTATTTTTAGCTTCCATAATTCATTTCATTCATTAGCCCTCTATGTCTTGACCTTTTAATTTCCAAAGATTCTTCTGAGATTGATAAGTTCTGTTCCTCTCATTACTCTGCTAGGAAACTTAAGAACAAACCATATAGCCTCCTTATGTAATACCTGATCCACAAAGTAATTTTCTGCCAGTCATCCTTGAAGCCCTTGATCAGGGGGCACCTGGGTGGCTGAGTGGGTTAAAACCTCAGACTTCGGCTCAGGTCATGATCCCAGGGTCCTGGGATGGAGCCCCGCATCGGGCTCTCTGCTCAGTGGGGAGCCTGCTTCCTCCTCTCTCTCTGCCTGCCTCTCTGCTTACTTGTGATCTGTCAAATAAATAAATTTTTTTAAAAATCTAAAAAAAAAAAAAAAGAAAGAAAAAAAAAACCTTGATAAGCCCACTCCCAAAAGCAAAAAAAAAAAAAAAAAAAAAAATGTAGTTGATTTTCCACAGTGGTTGCTGCAACAACTTATACTCTCGATAACCACAGAAGACCCCAGAAGCCAAAGCAAACTTGAGAAAAGAAAACAAAGCTGGAGATACCACAATTCCAAATTTCAATATATACTACAAAGCCATAGTAATCAAAAACTATGGTACTGGCACAAAAACAGACAACATAGATCAATAGAAGAGAATAGACAGCCCCAAAATAAAGCCCTGATTATATGGTCAATTAATCTATCATAAAGGAGATAAGAATATACAATGAGGAAAAAACAGTCCCTTCAATAAATGGCTCTGGGAAAGCTGGACAGCTACATGCAAAAAATGAAATTGGACCACGTTTTAACACCATACACAAAAATAAAGTCAAAATGGATTACAGACCTAAATGTAGGACCTGAAACTGAAAATCCTAGAGGAGAGCACAGGTAGTAATTTCCTCTGATTCTGCGATCTTTCCATGTGATTACATATGACTACACTTCCTTCTTTTATATATGCATGGCCTGTATTTGGGTATATCATAGTTTGTTTCACAATTCTAAAAATAATGGATATTGTTCCTGTTCTTTTCATTATTTAAAATGATCATGTCATGAATCTCCCTGTACAAGCCCCTCTGTGCACACATATAAATACTTCTCAGGGTAAATGTGTGTAGCTCACATGTGCACAGATACATACACATATAAAGACATAGTTCTTCAATCCATGAAGAATTTATTTTTGTGAATGGATTATCAGTTATCTCAACACCATTACTGAGCTGTTCATCCCCTCCACAAGAAATTGAAACCCTGCTGTTTTTCTAACAGAATCATATACAACTATATGTACCCATCTGGACCCTCTAGTCTTTCCATGGTTCTATTTACCTAATTTTAAGCCACAATTACATTACTTTCATTGTAATACTTCATAATATCCTATTTTGAAAATCATCTTAGCTGTTTTTACAGAAACACTTTTCTATGACAAATGTGGGAATTTTGATTGGGAATGCATTGTATTTGAAGATACTTTGAGAACTTTTATCTTTATAATATTGAATCCTTAACATTTGTAAGTGTTTTTCCATTTATCCAAACATTCTCTCACTTCTTTCAGCATACCTTTATAGTTTCCTCTATAAAGTTCTGGTATATTTAGTTGATTCTTGAGTACTTAATAGTTGTATGGCTCTTGTGAGTTGGAGTTCTTTTTTAAAAAGTTGCATTTTCTAATGGTTATTGCTGGTGGGTAGAAAACCCAAAACTGTTATTTGTACTGCAGCACTGCCCAAATAACCAAGCTGTAGAATGAGAATCTCATACCTCCAGGACCCAATCTCCATAACAATGAGGACAACATATTTTCACAAGACTGTCATTATCAAAGGCTGGGATATAAGAAATAATCATTAAGGTTAGTTTCTTTAACTCATTCCTTTCTCTTAAGATTGTAATAATAAGACAGAAGGGAACAGAGAATACTGCCCAGGAACATGTTGTGTGCAATTAAACACATATTCTGACACAGAACTGCCGTATGTGATTAGGCATAGCACCCTACTCACATCCCCAGACATTCCTTTGAAACAGCTTTACTTTGGGGGTGGGGATGGAGGGAGAACAGTTTTACACTGAAACTTCTGTGATACAGTGGCAGCTTCCAATATCCAAATTCTTGATTCTTTTACCCGAAGATTATGTTTTTGCAAAGACCCCTTCTTTTAAGGTACTTGTTTAAGGTGAAAGGCTATTTCTTAGGCACTTACTCTACCTCTCACTTTAAAGACTGAATTGCGGAGGAGTAGAGGAATTCTGAAATAATTCATTGGATGACCACAACATTTTGAACTTTAACATACACAATGGGGTTTATGATGATGACTGACAACCCAAGTTGCTCTTATATGGGCATCTATTCAGAAGCCAATTATATCTCTCTAGCTTTTGAAGAACCAACTTCAAAGTCATCTCAGGGGTCTAATCATACCCAGGTTACCAAAATGTAGTAGATGTTTTGATCTGGGTTTCCCTATTTTCCTCTTGTCCATCCACCTGTTGAGCTCAAGTCTATTTATATATACATATATGGCACTAACCTACACCTGGCAGGCAACTTACCCTATAATTATAGAAAATTATCTAAAAGTAAGTTAAGACCCTGGAGTATTTGAATTTTAAAAATGTAGCTCCATAAAGTGATGCTGCCATCACACCTTCTTGGATTTGGCACTGGATGTCATGGACTCCCATTTCTTGAAATTCTCAAAAGTCTATCTTTCAGTTGACCAAAAAGACAACAAAACATTTTTAGGTGTTTTTGCACTTTCCAGTGGTATAGCTATGCCTTATCTGATTATAGTGATATTCAATCTGTTGGTTTTCACCAAAATGTGCAAAAACTAATAATATTTTGTGATCCCATCAGACTTTCTGCAAGCTTAATAATTTTGATTGTGCTAAGCTACTTATATAAATCACATTTCAAAAGCATAAATTGCATTCTTTCAATTTAAAAGAGATGAACCTGGTACTAAAACCCCAAATGGCCCTGAAAGGAGGTCTCTTTAAATAGAAAATACACCAGCTAATATAGGTCAAGAAACCAGTTTGCTCAAGCAATGAAACATTTATAGCATTTCTCCCCTGTACAAATTCTTGCATGCTGGAAAAGGTGATGATTCTGGCTGAAGGCTTTCCCACATTCATTACTTTTATAAGGTTTCTCTCCAGTATGAATTTGAATTACATCATGAGAAAGCTAGTTTCATGACTCCTTTGGAATAGTTGTGGTCTTGCATATGAAAATTAAATTAATCTGTAGCTTAAAGCATAATGGTCAAGAAATCATATGTGCAAGTTCTTTGTGAACATGAAAGTGTTCTGCAGATATAAGATATGATCATCTCAAATGTCACTTCAGACTGAGCTTGTTCAAGGAAAGAACCATGTCTTATTATTTTTTTCATACCAGCTTTAGTTCCTGGCACAAATAGAAATCATCCATGGTTTTGGCTGAACAAATAAACACTGAAAGTAGTAAGGTGATATCTAAAGCTAAAAGAATGTTTAGGAATAACAATTATAACAAAGGAAGTATTTGTGTCCTATAATCTTGGTCATTAAAACTGAGGGCATCGGGGTGGATGGAGGGAATCAATGGACAGAGGGAATCAGTCAGATAGAGCCTGGAAGAGAGTCAAAGGAGTTCAAAGTATTAGACCACAGACAGAGACCCTAGAGAGACCCAACCCAAAGTTGTGTGCTTCCGTCAGGCAATCTAAGTTTGGGGGAAATTCCCCTATCTCTAAAATGAGTAGGAGGGAAAAACTAAATCTCAGCCCCCAAAGAAGTCATTAGTGACCTGCAAACCAACAGAGCCACCCAAGCACAGAGGCACAAGATAAGAAATCAATTGTTGGAATCCCCAAACGACAGGGCTGATTTAATATGAACCTGTTACATGAACGAGAGGATGGGAGTTTATTATGACGGTGTCCCTGACCTAGAAGAATCATTAATAACAGCAATCAAGAAGTGATCGTTCACAATGAGAAAGCCATGAGAATATCGGCTGGAACCCTGGGCTATATCAAGGGCCCCGCAGGCGCAGCAGGGACAAGGTGTTTGGTCCTTAATTTTCTCATCTGTGGATCTTATCTGAATGATCAGAGTCATCCAAAAAATGGAAAAGAGTGTGACTCTCCCGTTCTTATATTACTAAGTGTTAAGTATTACTTCCTGTATTACTCAAAATGCCTTATTTTTCTAGAATTCCAACTCTCAGCACTTACAAATGCCACACCTTCTCCTAACACCACACACAAGACAGTGATAGTTTTGCCTTTTTTAAATTTTAATTGAAATGAACACTTGGCCTCTTGAGATGAATGAACTTACTCATTGCCATGCAGGGACTATTTTTAAAATGACTTTCCGATGTCATCTGGTTGATGACACATAGAAAAGCAAGCAGTTCTCTAAGCCCACTGGGTTGGGATTATGTATGGTAAATGTAGCAATTGCTCGTCTTTGGCTGTTCTATGTGTCCAATAGAAGAGCAGCTGCACCATTTGTCATCTGGAATTATACAAGAAGGGGTTTTGTCTGGAAACAACGACACAGAATAGACATTTCCCACTTTGGAAATGAATTTCTCACATTGGCTTTGAGGTGCGTGTGGATAAATGATTTTGGATCGCTTCAGAATGTCCCTGCTGACGGGAGACCATTGCGTGTTGACATCTGGTATCCTTGATAGCATCCCTCAGTGCCCATGCATTCATGCTCGGTGACAGTCATGGAGCCCCAAGGTGCCTGCCAAATGAACGTGGGACAGGTCACACTTGCAATGCCCATACGTGGTTCAGAGTTTGCTTTCCTGGAACGCTTCCATTCTTGGCTATTATCAGAATTTAATTACCAGCAGGCACTGCATCCTAAAAGTTGAAACCTGCAGCTAATTTTAAGACTATGAGATGCCTTGACATTACCCAGGAAGGCCCCTTTACCTGAAGTCCCTAAAATAGCTGCAAGGATCTCAGTAGAGTATTCGCAGTAAGAGAAAAGAGTGTGTAGCGGCCACATTAGAAGTGGTATGGGGAAGCCCGCCTCTGGTTCTTGGAAAATAAAACAAACACAGCAGGCCCCTTTGAGTAAACCGATGACTCTGCCTCTGCCTTTAGAAAATGTTTTGTGCCACCATTATAGAACTCTTTTCAGGCTTCCTGTTATAAATCCTGATGAGAAAAATGAAAGCATCATTTCCTGACCGGTTAGGAGGTTTCCAAGGCACACAGACAGGACAGGCTGCCTTTAGTCTTATTTCTTATCTTCCACCAGGTTGTCTGTGCATCTCCTGCCGAACACATCTTATACTCTTTTCTTTCCCAACACTTGTTTTTTTTTTTGATTTCTGCCCAATTAAATGATAGTCCTACCCCACCTCACAACTTCCACTTTTCTAGATCTTACCAGTCCTTTGCTTTGAGTCTTCACTCTACCTAGCTTCTTCTGAATGCCACGGCCCAAAGTGTTCTCCACCCTTTTATGAAAACCTCAAGTTCTTATCATCTGGCAACTCTCATGCAATGGTGTGGGTGGCAATTTGTTCACATGGACAACTGGTGACTGAGACAGCTAGCCTGGGGAAGTGAAAAATGCACTGGGTTAAGAATCAAGCAGTCTGTACTTTTGTTCCAGCTCAGCCACTAATGTGACCTTAGACAATTAAGTTAATGTCATCACATTTCCGTTAGCTCACCCTGAAAATGAAATGATGGGACCAGTTAATCTCTTTTTCCCCTTCTAACTTTAGGACAACATGAATTGGGTTTATTAATGGCAAAGAATGCAGGTATCATTTTGTTGTTGTTGCTAAAATGCATAATATTTAGTATTAGTCATTTACATAGAAGGGGCTTAAAAATAGCACATGCCATGTGCCAGACACTCTTCCCATACAGTTTTGTCTCCCAGTATTCCCAAACCCTCTTGCCTAGGATTACATAAGTGTTGATGCATTAAAGAGATAAAATAGAATTGTGCTAGGACAGAAAAAAGATTCTGCAGGAGGTGAATTTTTAAATGAACCTTAAGGGAAGTAAGGCATAATCTGTCACAGAGAGGTGGGAGACATAATATATGCAAAGAAAGAAATGAGTCAACTATGTGCTGGGACAAACAACACACAGATTGGAATGACAGATATGAATAATAATAGTGAAGGCTACAGAGATTGATCCAAAGATTGGAATATCAGTGAAGGCTACAGAGATTGATCCAAAGTTTGGAATATTTATATGTGATGGGTCAGGCAACACAGAGCCTCATGAACAAGGAAAGCAACTGAATAAACTGTATCTTTTTCCTCCAGCTTTACTGAGATATTATTAATATATGACATATGTAAGTTTAAGGTGTGCAACGTGATAATGATATATATATATATATATATATATTATGAAATGTTGCTCACCATAGAGTTAGTTAATACTTCCATCTCCTCATGTAATTGCCCTTTTTTTTAAAGGATTTTATTTATTTGACAGAGAGAAATCACAAGTAGATGGAGAGGCAGAGAGAGGGGCGGGGGGAAGCAGGCTCCCTGCTGAGCAGAGAGCCTGATGCGGGACTCGATCCCAGGACCCTGAGATCATGACCTGAGCCGAAGGCAGCGACTTAACCCACTGAGCCACCCAGGCGCCCCTGTAATTGCCATTTTTATAGCAATAATGTTAAAGATTTCCCTCTTGACAATTTTCAAGTATATAATACAGTATTGGTCATAATAGCATGCTGTAGATTAGATTCCCAGAAGTATTCATCTTACACTTAAAAGTTTGAACCTTTTGACCAGTATCTCCCCATTCTCCTACCCTTCAGCCCCTGATAAGCTCATTCTATTCCCTATTCCCATGGGTTATGGGGAAACTATATCTTAAGAATAAGATTCCTTCCTGTAGCGTGATGACATGTCAGTTGGGAGTGGCAGAGGCTAAGAAGGGAGACTGTGTGATATGATGGGAAGACACTGGAAGAGGAGCTGGAGGGAAAGATGTGGGGAGAGCATGTCTCAATGATGCTCTCACTGTTGTAGGGATATTAACAGATGTGCTACAAAATGAACACTACCCCCGCCAAAACCAACAAAAAGTTATGGGGGTAAGCACTGTGGTAAAATAAGTTTGAGAAAAAGTAGTCCAAAATAAAACACTTCTTTTCTGCAGGACTTTCCAGAGCCTGATGTAGGCTGTGATTCTCCAAGAAGTAGACATGTGGGACCTAAGATTCCTCCTTCTTTTTCCCCATGGCATCTCTTAGAACTAGTGTTCTGTGGCATATAAGTTTTAAAACGAGTTTCTCAGAAAAAGGGAGAACTTAAGCATTTATTAACATATAATGTATTATTTGTTTCAGGAGCACAGGTTTGTGAATCATCAGTCTTACATAATTCACAGCACTCACCATAGCACATACCCTCCCAAAGGGGTGGGAGGGATAGGGTAGCTGGGTGATGGACATTGGGAAGGGTATGTGCTATTGTGTAATTGTGTAAGACTGATGATTCACAGACCTGTACCCCTGAAAAAAATAATACATTATTTGTTAATAAAGGAAGAAAGAAAGAAAGAGAGAAAGAGAGAGAGAGAGAGAAAGAAAGAAAGAAAAAACGAAAAGAAAGGAAAGAACATCAAAAAGCCCAGACCGTCTGAAAATATGTATATTGTATGTAGGTAGACAGAAAAATACATAAATCAAAAGTTTGGGTAAAGGACAGATGAAAAGAGAAAATATGGATTTTAAAAAAGGTAGGTTTTGTGTATGGAGATAGTGTGAAGCCCTGGGACCTCTAGGACCTCCCTCTGCAACAAGGAGACAATGAAAGAGAAGCTGGAGGAACAGATGTTGGGAGAGCATCTCTTAACGCCGCTCTTGCTATTCTAGGGATATTGGTTTTTGCTAGTTTCCATCAAAGGACTCAGGGGTTCTCCTTCTTTATTATGCCCCTGAAGAACCAAGGTCTTTCAATGATTTACAATTCTAAAAGTGTGTTGTCAGTGTGAGGACACAAAGCAGACACAGGTGACAGACTGACCAAGTCATCCATCTACTAACATTAAGCCATGTGAGACCAAGGATCTATGTTTCCTCAGTTCACTGCTGTGTCACCAGCATCTAGAACCATTCTTCACTCGCAGGAGGTATGAGGGATAGTAAGTGATGGGGTCCCCACCTCCCTTTAGGACCAAGTGCTGGGGGTAGAGCTCACAGATGGGTCTTATTCCAGAAATTGCCTTGAGGACAGCTGAGTGGCCCAAGGTTTTGTCCTCTTTCCAGAGGTAGAGAGAACCAGCACTCTTACCTGAAGGTGGGATGACCATGAAGGGCTATCCGGACTCCAGTTTCCTCTGGGATTGACTAAAGTTTTGCTGTGACTAGAGCACAGGCCAGCTCTGCTCCCTCTCTAAACCTACATCCATCCCTGCTCACAGGTGTTAATCCCAAAGGCTCCTGTCAATAAGCGATCCATTTGAATGTCTGCCTCATGGCGGACCAGACCCAAGACACTAATACATGAGTAAACAAACATATCTTCTATATGCCTAGCACTCCTAGTGCTGAGGTAGAGATGTGAACAAGACAAACAACATCTCTAATCTCAGGTAGCTTTCATTATAAAGGGGGGACATGATCAAGTGTGATTTTAGGTAGTGAGGAGGACAATGAATAAATGAGGTGATGTGATAGAGAGGGATTAAAGGTACAAGGGCTTCTTCCAACAGTCTTCTTCAAAAGGTCTCTCTCATTAAGTGTTGTTTGAGCTGAAACTTGAATAATAACAAATAGACTTATGAAGATGTGGTGAGAGTGTTTCAGGTAGAAGGCATGGCTAGTGCAAAGGCCCTGAGGCAGGGATGAGGTTGGCAGAGTTGAGGAACATAAAAGGCAGTACGTCTGTAGCAGCAAATAAGCAAAGGGAGACAGGATAATGCTGGAGAGGTAGGTTAAAAATCAATTGCACAGGGTGTTGTAGATTAGAAAGGATTCATATAAAATAGTAGGATGCAACTCCACTATACAACTGAGCCTTTAACTCAAGATTTTATAACTGTCACTTTTCTTACTTGATAATCCTCCTTTGTTTCACTAGTCTAGAGAAAGTTTTTTTTTTTTTTTTCTTCAGACTCCTCTTAATATGTTATATCTTTATTCAGTCTGGCTTCTGATGTCCCCCTACATATTCCATCAGAAAAAATCAAAACATGGCAAAACCCCAACTGAGGACAGAGTGAAAGCTTTCCCTGGGATCACATGTGGTTGGGTTAGGGGTAGAGGATAAGCGATTACTTCCCATGCCAGGGTAGCTGAACACATACTTCCACCCTGTAAAAACCACCACTATAATTATGTACCCAGCATATTTCAAATTAAAAAAAAAGAGTGAGAAGAAGCTAGAGAAAGATAATTTTATCAAGAACCAGAATTAACCTATTACCACAATGAAGTACTAATTGATTCTGAGCTTATGATTACCCAAGGTAAAAAAGCAGTGTCATGGGACCTCTTTATCTAATAGAAGGAAAGATGAGTTTTTGAGGTGAGAACAACTTTTTTATAGGTTTTAAAATCAAGGAGGAAATTATTCATATGGATCCTTACTGCAGAGACTCTGAGATGGACAATATCTGTTTTGCAAAAACATTTCATGTGTGTTTCGGATGTCCATTTCTTATGTCAAGTCTTGATTTAAAAAAACCAGTATCATGGTTTGTAACTGTGGTTAAGTGAGAACATTTGGACAGGGCAGTGGTTTATGTGATCCAAATGTTTTATAGTTGTTGATCAGAATGTTATTCAGATGGACAAGTAGTATTTTCTTTGATGGTTTGCAAATACCATTCATTTTTTAATCAAGGTTTTGACAGTAGGTTAAGATTGGGATTTCTGAAAAGTATCTCAACTACAGACAGTCCATCTTACTTGAATTGAGATCTGTAGGATATTCATACTCCAAATGGTGAATTCACATCTGAAAAGACAATACTCCATGACACCATCTTACAATAATCTTCCTTAATAACAATCCCTTCCCTCTGGAGATATGTTCAGAGGCTCAGGACCATTCACATACTTGGTGTTCTCTGGTCCCCTCCAGTCAGGCTTCTTAAACAAAATTCTTTTATTTTTAGTACCTGAACTTCTACCATATTTCACATTCTATAGTCAATATATATGGAATTGATGCCTGGCCTTCTTACTTCTTTCTGTCAAGTTATAATTACATTACCAGGAAAGAAAAAAAAAAGGAAACAAGTGTTTACAGTAGAACCTATATCAGAAGAATGAGAAAGGTGTTCAGTACAATAGAATCACATTAAAACTGTGTGGTAAATCCTCCTCCCTTTAAAGATGTTTGCGTGATAAATAATGATAGCCAACAGAATGTTATGAACCATGTTATGTAATTTAAAATTTTCTAGCAGCCATATTTAAAAAAATAAAAAGAAGCCAGTGAAGCTAATTTTAATAATATATTCAATATGTAACTAAAATCAAAATTGTTCTTAATAAAGTCACTCAAAACCTAGAGTTTTACTTTACTTTTACAACATCTTAATGCATTCTATCCACATTTTAATGTACCACTGGCTACCATATTGGAAAGCCTAAATCTGTAATTTAACACATGTCTTTCAGGAAACTTTTTTGGTGAGCCTCTATCCACAGTACTGAAAATTATTTAGAATGAATAGTTACTACTAAGAAATCAATATTCAAATCTAAGTAAATATCTTCCATGTAGAGAGAATTAAAGAATTAATTAATATATTGATTGATTACCCTGTTTATTCAACAAATATTTACTGAATCCTGAAAATACGTTGGGTAAGTTTTGTCAAGATCTTTTGAAGGCACAGTCAATAGTTACTTTCTGATTGTCATACAAAATAACAATCATCTTTGCCTCTTCTGAGTAAATAAATATGATACTTCAGTCTTCCTGTGTTCTGTTTAGAAGGGAAAAAGGGGGGCTCTGAAGGCTCTGAAGCTTGCTGGGTATCAGGTTAGAAGCAGGAACCTGAGAGCAGGCAAAGGAATGATTCACAGAATGGAATAATAGGAATGATTCCATGTACCATAAGACTTAGGAGAGGCCGCAATGTCACCGAGATCGAACAGTGCCTAGGGGGCCAAGACAAAACATAACAGATAACTTTTATAACATGCTGCTATTTTAATTGTGGAAGAAATTATACATGACTTGTAAATTACAGAAAAAAAGAAAAAAGAAATTACTCATCATTCAACAACTTAAATGTATTTCCATTACACATCTTGACGTATTTCCTTTCATCCACATCTACTCTCCCCAAACCCAATGTCCCAAGTGGCACATGTCTGAAGCACGACAAAATGTTTCACTTTTTATATCTAACTGGTCAGAATGTGAGCCCTCATCCTCACCCCCACCAGCTTAAGACCCAAAAACTAGCTGTCTTCAGGGGTCTCCTGGCAGGTTTTCCTGGCAAGTTTTAGGAACAGGCCAGCTTCCACCCCATTCAGTGTCTCTATGCTGGCTCCCACCTTGCCACTTCACTGTGTCTCAAAGCCCACCATCCTTGTGACATCACTGCTCTTCAGGGACACCACTCTGTAGCAAATATATCCTCAATCTAGCCCAGTGGGGGCTTCTGCATATTCCAGCCTTCAGCTGCTACTAGATGTGGTGACTCTACAGAGACCAATTCACAGCCATTCTCTTTCCTTCTGTGGTAGGGACTATTTCAAACATCAGCCATCAGAACTCCCTAAGCATTTCCGCATCTTACACTTTAGGCTCACCTTAACCCCATGTTCAGATCCAGAATTAGCTTCTTTCCAAGATGGCTGACAGTGGGAGCATGTGTTCCTTTATGGAACATGACTTTCAGACAAGGGTGTGGTCTGGCCCTTCGACCTTAAGGAAATAATCATAGCCACCCAACAATGTACTTCTTAAAACCTGGGCTTGAGTCTTTCTTGTTTTGTTTTGTTTTCTTTTCTTCTTTCTTTCTCTCTCTTCCTTCCTCCCTTTCTTCTTTCTTTCCTTCCCTCTTTCCTTTTTTCCTTCCTACCTTTCCTTCTTTTTTTGGTCTCTCTTGCCCATCTTCTTTTTTTCCTCCCTTACTTTTTCCCATTTAAAATTTCATTTATCTAAAATGGTATTAAAAATATCTTTCTGTTATAAAAGTACAATATGTTCCCATTGTAAAAAAAATAATAATAATAACGAGGAAATCCAAGTTAGCAACAAAAAAGAAAACAAACAGACTCGTAAACTTACCACTTCAGAGTTTTGCCAATCTAACACATTGATATATCTTAAGAAGAATCTTAAAGCTAAAGTAACCTCAAGTATAAGAGACTCAGGCTACCCTAGGAAGCAGAATGCTCCATTTGAATCAATATAATGGACTAAAAGGGTGCACCTGGCTGGCTCGGTCAGTTAGGTGTCTAACACTTGATTTCAACTCAGGTCATAATCTCAGAGCCCTGAAATCTGGCTCTATGTCCAGTTCCTTGCTCAGCACAGAATCTGCTTGAGATCCTTTCTCTTTTTCCCTCTGTCCCTCTCGTCACTTGCATGTTCTCACTCTCTCTCTCTCTCTCTAATAAATAAATATATCTTTTAAAAATTGACTAAGAGGGGAAATTCTAATAAAAATCTGGAGAAAATCTGAGGGCTAAATTAAGCTATGATTGATAATAGCTTATTATTATCAATTAGTATTATCCAGAAAGTTCTAAAGTATAGCTGGGATTTATTTATATAAAAGTTTATTTGTTAAAACAATTTCTTTTTCTGTTTTATTAAAGGAATTTTAAATTTTAAGAATTCATTTATCACTATGTTAGACTACCAAAACTATCACCAGAAAATGATCTAAAAAAAGAGAAAGAATTTGAACTTGAACCCCTAAGCTATCCATTAGAAGTAGTAGCATCATATCTACATTTGGAAAATGTGGACCTCTGCCAGGACTTTTCAGCTATTACCATTTCTTTTTCCTTTCTTTTCTGAGCTAGCAAAAATAACACAAAAATGGGGAATCAAAACATCTATAATCTAGCCCTATCTTATTATCTGGCATCTGTTTCCTTGATGTCAAATGGGAATAAGAAAATCTGTCCTAGACAATTTTGCAAGAATAAAATGAGATATCTGATATGCAATAATTCTGAAATGCTAGAGCAATTGTAAAAATATGATTTTTTTAAAAAACATATCTTTTAAGGGCTTATTAAAAAAAAACAAGTTATTACCTTCATTACAAATCTTTTTTGGAGAAAATGACATCTAAAGGAAAGAATCACTTTGTACCACTCTATTCTTATATTTTAAAATGTTGGCATCTAGGTGCTTGAGACTGCAGATATGTGAATGATAAGCTCTGTCTTTCCCAAATGCATCTTTAACTCCAGGCTTCTAATTTTAAGCTAACACCATTAGCTTAGTTTTAGCTATCATGGTTTTAAAAATGTACAAAACCCTCTTTTGTAAATAACTTAGACAAAATGCCACACTCACACCTCTATCACTGCTACCAATTAATCTTAGAGATGTTTCTCAAGACTTGAGTTATAAAACTTCATAAAAAACAAGCAAACAAAAAAAATTGCTTCAAGTCGTTTGAAATGAAATGGATTTAGTGTTTCATAAACTTTGCAACAGTGGTATATTCAACATTTAGGTGAGCACACGCGATAAAATCCTTTGCAAATCCACTAAACTGTGGACAATGTTAATTCTTTCATGCAACACGCAGGACACACATGCTACCAACTGGCAAAGGAACGAGCATTTAGCAGCTTCACAAATGCCCTTTCTGCTGTTACCCCAGCTCCAGGGCTACTGCGGCAGCAGACGTGTAGCTGGGGACACCTGGCATAGGAGTGGGTGTGGGTGCCTCAGACTGTCAACCCATCACAAGCATCTCCAACCGTTTTCTCGCTCCTTCACTGTGTTCATGCCTCAGAGCTCACCACCAGGTTAAAATAACCCCCACCTAGTGCCTTCCCATC
Source organism: Mustela nigripes (assembly GCF_022355385.1). Classification (NCBI taxonomy): domain Eukaryota; kingdom Metazoa; phylum Chordata; class Mammalia; order Carnivora; family Mustelidae; genus Mustela; species Mustela nigripes. The sequence continues at coordinate 48,863,035 of NC_081562.1, read as the reverse complement.
ATGGATTCTAAAGTTAAGCAGCATAATGGTGGATATGGTCCAATTTAGTATATGTGCTGCTGAAGCGAGCATGATATGGTCCAATTTAAAGGATGCCCCAAAGCCCTTTGTTTTCCTTTTCTCTCAGTTTTTCTCTTTCTTTTATACACACACACACACACACACACACGCATGTGTGTGTACACATATGTATATGCACACGCATACACAGGTGTACCCATACACAGAGACATGTGTGCAAAACACAGAACCCAGGGTGCTTGCTTTGATTTGCTGCTCTTGTTAGCCAACTCTCTCCTTGGAAACCTAGCTGTTCACAGAAGGGAATACCAACTAAATGAGGCCTCTCTGCCTTCCATGGAAAGAATCATGAAGTTCCAAATAAGAGTCGATTTTTGAAAATGAGAACACTGAGAGCTATGAGCTACTGTAAAATGCATTTCAGTGGAGCTTCCAAAAAACAAAGTAGTTGATAACAATTTGTTTATCAAAACAAAGGTAAATGCAAGTAATGAACTTGAAGCAACAGTAGGACAAGTCCGACGGAAAAATACTGCTCACCTCCCTCCCCCCTTCACACACTCTTCTTGCTTTCTGAGTAAAGTTTTATTACCATGGGGACTGTACTAAGAATATATGAGAGAAAGCAAAAGACGGCTGTCACAGGGGGAGGGGGTAAATTATCTGGGAGATCTGCATAGAAGTGTTGCTTATAAAAGTGTGGTTGAAGTTGTACCCGGCTAGACAATACGCAATGAAGATTTTTGAGGTCTTCACTTCATTTATTAGCTGCAAGTCTGAATTCATATGAAAGTAATTTGCCCTCTAAACTCCTGTTTCCATATTAATTTCAGCTGAGAAAACTCAGCAGCCACAATATGTAAAAATTTGCTAGATGCTGGAAGAACCTCTTGTAAGTCTTCCTTGACCCCACATCTGTCCCATTGCCCGGCTCCCAGACATTCATAAGCTGCTTGCTGTGCGTGTCAGAAGCTGTGTCAGATACTTCGGGGGCATCAGTGAGACACGTCTCGTATTTTCATGAAGTTCACAATCTAGGGAGGAGCTGAGCAGATACACAAATAAACATGGTATCACGGAGAAAGCAATATAAGCCCTCGGAAAGACAGAGAGATGGGGCTACAAGAATTAACAGGGGGCAACACTTCTGAGTAAAGTCCTCAGGAAAACCTTTATGGAGGAAGTAGGTCAAGCCCTGAGAGCGATAGGGTCCTGCATTCCACTCAGAGGGGAGAGAATGAGTCAAGCACCCACCATGGTACATATGTCTATGCGAAAGCAATTCTGTCTAGCTAAAGCAAATATTATATGAAGACTGTCAAGGAACAAGAGTGTGAAATTATAGTTTGAGGACAGATGTGAAGACCCTGAGAGAGATGTAAGGCTGTGTGGACTTTATTCTGAGGGCAGTGGAGAACAGTGAGGGTCAAGAATCCCAGGGAAGTGGTGGGCCTTAAGAGTTTAAGTTAACAACGATGTTGACATGGAGGAGAGATCCTTCCAAGGCCATTACAAGAATCCATATGGGAGGATGAGGGTCTCACTGAGAAGGAGTGGAGGGAGAAAAACAGAGTGAGAGATAGAAGAAACAGATCAATGCTGACTGATGCATTTCTTTGGCCTGATGTTCCATGACTCAGAAGCCCAGAGCTAAAGAAACTAACATGAAAGATTTTCTCCAGGCATCTTGGTCTTCTCCAGCCTATTACAAATAGCAGCAGTGATGGGGGTAGCTGAGGATGACTGGCACCATCTGGGAATTTTTCTTTTGTTCCAAACAAGCTGCTTGTCGATATGCCTGGAGTAGTTAAGGATGAGCAAACAAAAGGGTGGTTCTACTCTCCCAACATAAAGGATAAGGACTGACAGAAAATATGGTGAAGTTGTTTCAAAAGAAAAAAAAATTATATGGAGTGTCATATCTCACAAATATTTAGACAATAGACATAATCAGAATATTTGCATCTTTCAGAAATAAGGCCCAAGTGAATTTCACCAGAGAATCAGTCTCCTTTTCATGACTTCTTAACCATACCAGCAAAATATCAGTAGTGCAAGGGAGGCCTAGCAGGAGACTTTGAGAGCTAGACACAGGCCTAGGTTGATTTAACACACTCAGTCATGATGCAGATGTTCCTTTGAAGCATCATCTGAATGTGCCACGAATATAGAAAATACAGTCTCTCAAGAGAGTTTTTGCAGCATCTAAACTCACTTACATCTAAACTCAACTATATCAGAGAAAAAAAAAGGTGACACTCTGCTAAATGAAGGATCGTGGTATATCTTCAGTGGTAGGAATGATCAAGGAATGGGAACTTACCTCTTGGAGATGCCATCCACTAGATGCACAGAGCAAGGCAGTTTTTTGTTGGCTCCCCTGGGCTGGTCAGTCACCATGTGACATCCAAACCAAACAACCTGGAGAGAAAAATTCACGAGGTGTCAAATCAGGTGTTTAATTTCCACAGAAAGTATAAGAGGAGAATATTTTAAAATCCTGTTTCACAGCCATAATTCACACTCTTTGTACTTGTATATTCCCACAGGTTTTCGGTCACATGAAGCAAATATGGAATTTAACGAGCTCTACATATAGAGGGAGACAAGAGCAGCCCCCAAGGTGTCAGTCTTTAAATGATGTAGTATATCTGGGGAGCAAATGGTTAACAGTCTAGGACCCCTTTGGCATTCTATAGCCTGTGCATATTAAAGATGGTGTGACTTTTTACACTACTATTTACGTATGCATGTACGTACGCCCATTATGTGCTTGGAGCTTATGCATATAATCATATTTAATCCTTAGAGCTACCTTGTGGGGAAGAAATATTACCCATATCTTGCAATGAGAAACATGAGAAGCACATGAATAGCGTGCAAAAGACAGAGCTGGGATTTGGTGCCTCCACTCACTTGCCCTCAAGGAGCCATCAGCCATGCCCCTACCTCCTGCTCTCCTCAGACACTGTATTCTCTTCCTGCTTTCCTGGTTGATCCTCCTATAGTTTTCTTTAATTGTCTTTTAAACACAGATTGTTATGGGTTGAACTGTGTCTTCCTCCAAAATCCCTCCGTAGAATGTCTAACCCTCAGTACCTCAGAATGTGGCCTTATTTGGAGATTAGGCCTTTACAGAGATAACGAAGTTAAAGTGAGGATATAATGTAGGCCCTAATTCAAAAGGACTGAATTTGGTGTCACAGAAGAAAAGTGGACAAAGACACAAACAGGGAGAATGTGAACATGACGTGAAGATGAAGGGAGAGATGAGGGTGATGTTTCCATAAGCCAAGGAAGTTGCCGCAGACACAAGGAGAGAGACCTGGAAGAGACAGTTGCTCATGACTCTCAGAAGTAACCAACTCTGTTGATACCTTGTTCCTAGACTTCTAGCCTCCAGAGGTGTGAGATAATAAACTTCTGGTGAGCCATCTAGTTCGTGGTACTTTGTCACAACAGGCCTTACTTAAAGGCCTCTCATGGCAAAAATGAATGTCCACCTCCTCCTCAGGACTGCTTCACTCCTTCCTCTCATACGCCCCCTAAACCCTCACCCCACAAAGAAACTAACTCATTATAGTTTCCTGGACACCTCACACCACGTTCTGTCTTTTTCCTTAGTTATGGTATTTCCTCTCTCTGGAACACCTCTATCACTATTCCAGCTCAATAATCATCTCCTACAGGAAACCTTCCCTCATTTCCTCTTATGCCCATGGGCAAAGAAGAGTTAATCATGCTTTCCTGCATGCTTATAGCTGTTTCTTATGGTTGTACTTACACCATGGTGTAGCCTCGGTATTATGTGCTTACCTGTCTGTGTCCCTTACTGGGCTGCTAGTCCCTAGAAGGCAGTGCCTACTTTATTCTTCTCTCTATATCCCAGTACTAAGATGGTGCCAGCTTCAGGTCATCCTTGGAAGCCTTAGAAAGGTTTCTCCAACTCCCCTCCCGAACTGTCATCAAGGGAACTTTAAATGAACACACAGTGAGAGAACACAAAATGATACCCTGATTACACAAGCAGACATGGCTGGTGAGAGAATGTGACCTTCCAGTGGGGATGGAGATGGAAAAGAAGCATCTATGAAAGCATGAAAAGGAGAAACAATAATTGGTGGGGCTGATCTAAGAAGTGTGTAATAGGGGATCTTAGTTAACAGGCTTGGAATCTTTGCAGACACATGAGAAAAGCCATCTTAAGAGACGGTTGGTTCTGAATACCCTAGCTCTTTGCCATTAAACCTTGTTGCATCTCATTGCTCTTGAGCTGCATTCATTCTTGCCAAGTGATGTTCTCGTTCCTCCCTGACCCCCAGACAGATGAAGAATGTATTCTGTATGAATGCCATGTGTTTCCAGTCCTTCAGCAGAGATCGCTGGCGATGAGCAGGTAATGTGACTGTGGATTAAGTTTGGCTCCCAGGGAGTCTGACAAGGACAGAAGGCCTGGATCACACCAATGGGAGCCTTCCTCATCTGTCTGACAGATACACTTGTCAATATGAATGAATAAACCCACATTTTGCAAGCTATCACAGTCCCTCCTGGGTTTGGTTAGTGTGAGCTAGGGAATCTAATCAATCTTGGTTTGTATTTATTAGGTAAATAATAACATTCTCTGCCAAAACAGCAACACCCTACATGCTGACTATTTAACAAGAAAAGTGTCACTTCTCACTCATGACCTCCTGTTGGCTACAAGTTGGGGTGGGGGAGAACTCTTCCCCCACACAGTCACATAGACCTAGCTCTGAGGACACACTGAGATGTGTCTTCCCTATTAAGCTTGCAATTGTGGAAAGAAAGCAATTTTGTTTTTATGAAGAAGATGAAAGGAGCCTGAGAGACATATATGGGGCAAGACAAAAATGACTTGAGTATCATGATGTATAAGAGAGAAAATAAAAAGCACATTTAAAAATATTTTTAAATGTAATAAAAATTTACTAAATATCAAATACTGTTCTAAGAGCCTTTGAAATATGAATTCATTTCATCTTATGATAAGCTGAGTATCCTGAGGTGGGTACTATTATCATTCCCATTTTAGTGACAAGGAAGCTGAAGCATAGAGCAGATAACAACTTGCCCCAAGGGCACAGAACTTAAGTCAAACTCAAACAGGTTGGCTCTGGAATACATTTCTCTCTCTCTTTTTAAAGCTTTTATGTTTAGGTAATCTCTATACCCAATGTGGGATTCGAACTTAGAGCCCCAAGGTCAAGAGTCCTGTGCTCTATCAATTGAGCCAGCCAGACACTTCTAGAATACATATTCCCTTTTTTTAAAAAAAAAGATTTTATTTATTTATTTGACAGAGATCACAAGTAGGCAGAAAGGCAGGCAGAGAGAGAAAGGGGAAAGCAGGCTGTCCACTGAGCAGAGAGCTTGATGTGGGGGTCGATACCAGGACCCTGAGATCATGACTTGAGCCGAAGACAGAGGCTTAACCCACTGAGCCACCCAGGCGACAGAGGCTTAACCTACTGAGCCACCCAGGCACCCCTAGAATACATATTCTTAATCACTATGTGAAGCTGTCTATCACATTCGTTTTATATTTTCAACATTAGTCCTGGTTGATCTTGTACCCAAAAGGACATTTAACTGCTTGTCACATTTTTCCAAATGCAATCAATCTGAGATATCAGGTAAAGACTTCTCTATCGCACAAGGCAAAAATCCACAAGACCAAATCCCAGTGTCCATAGTTTGTGATAATTTGAAAACCAAGAACCCATAAAATGAGACAAAGGGAGCTTTGAAAGAACTGCAGTCTCTGAGATTCTCACTAGCTCTGAAGACTTTGAAGAAGTATGCATTCTCTTCTTTCTCTGGACTCTCCTCCCAGCTCTCCAGTCTAGAGCTCTGGCACATGTGCTCACCTGCATCACACACTCATCAGCTGCAAATCCACTCCAGGAGCCTCTGGACCACTCACAGGGCCATTTTGGAGTATGATGCTCAATTGTAAGGTGTCTTTCTACAGCAAAGTACAACCTTTTTGAATAACTGTTTCATGTTTTACAGATGATTATAAGTTCTATCCCTGAAATCACACCACTCTTTCCCGTTTGCACTGCCTTTCTTAACGAGGAGAGAAAGGAGAATTCCCACAGTGAGGCAGGAATTGCACAAATCCCACAGCCCATCTCCATCACGGGTCAGTGAGCAACCTTTACTGCTAGGTTCTTCATAGTCCCAAGAATTAAATTATCTTTCTGCTAAAACATAATTAGGTTTAATCTTCTCACCAAGAATGTAGACTCTGATCAGAGTGCCAGTTTACTGGGCCTCTCATGAACACTTTTCATTTTTGTTGGTATTTGCTCCTCAGACATGAAAACTGAGGATTAACTGATTCCATTAGCTTTTTCCAAAAATCTATGTTTCATGAAACTATCTAGGTCCATAGCAAAAACTTCTTGGATGAAATAAACTCAGGAAACTCTCTATTTTCATTTTTCTTTGAAATTTCAAAATATACATCATCTTAATAAGGCTCCAGAAACAAAAAAAAAAAAAAAAAAAAGAAACCTGATTAATTTTACATAAACTGCTATTCTCCAAACTAAGATTTGATCAAGAAACCTTTAAGTTTTTCACAATGTATATTATCATACCACAGAACTAGTATCCTGTTGAGTGTTGAGAAATCTTGTTATTAATTTGTGAAAGAGACTCTCTTTGGCGTGAAGAATTTCTCCATGGCCCTTGAAAAGAAGTCCCCTTCTCATTGTATAGACCTGGAGACACAATTTGTACTTGTTTGGGGGAGCTGTTAGGCAGGTAATGACCCAGCCCAGAGAAGAGAATGAGGAAACTGTGTGTGAAGACTGGATGTCTCATGTGATCAAGATGTGGAAAAGACATGGAAGCTTCTCCCTACCTTTCCAGCATCCAGAACTCTTACCACTCAAAAATTCAAGTCCATCTGGAGGAAGTAATAGAAGATATTCCCATAAAGACCCTCCTTTACAACGTTTACCTTTTACTCAGTCCCTCTTTCCTCGAGGTAATTTATTACTGCTCTTACCAATGAAGATGTTACAAAGGATAAAACCCTTGGCTGCCACTTCTCACCCCGGAGCTGTGCAGCATCAAACAAAATGAAATTCTTCTGAAACCGACAGCTGGAGAAAACCCTGTCACCACAGTCACAGCGTCAAGCATAGCATGACATCTCTGTGTGTGTTTCCTTTACCTAAGAACTCCTTTGCCAGTGTGGGCCAAAATTTTTTTGCCAGCGCAGAGGATTAGCTGTACTCTTGAAAAAATTGTAGAGATATTTGGCATGGGATTGTGATTAGAAATATTTTTCCCCCAAGGACTCTTCACAAAGTATTTTTCTATGAAGGGTTGCAACAGTTACTTTTCCTCACATTGGTCATGGAAGAGAATTAGGATGTTAACTGCTGATGCAATTTATACTGCCATTTGATCCCGAAAGTGCTATACAGGACTGGGTTACTCATGGAAAATGCCTTCTGCCAGATCAAACACTCCCCAGGCCAAAGTCACAGGATTCTGACTTTACATGCTCTGCTCTGCTCTGCCTCCATTCATTTTACTTCTTGGAGTGTCATGAATTCCCTGAGCAAGGAGGTCATCCACCGTGCAGTCTAATCTCTTGCCACGAGAATTAGTATTCATGTCATTTAGGTTTGGGCAAGAACTTTCTTCAAGAACATCTCCCAAATGCAGTCAAACCAGTGCCTTGTATCCTTTTCCAATCCTGTACTAGTCATTCATACCTTGGATCAAGACTGAAAGCTTACCCCTGGGCAGAGGAAGTTTGATACTTAATGCTATTTGCTGTATCTCCAATTATGGAAAGGGCTATGTGTGCACGAGCACGTGTTTATTTGGTTCCTGTATCTAACAAACATCCCTCTTTGTGAAATGCCTTGTGGACTACTGATACTTAGATGTCATCTCAGATTTTAAATTTCTACAGGGTAGGATAGATGCCATTAGATCTAACAGGCGCTGGATCACGTTTCCCTGTGTTCCCTAGAACATTCATAGCCATGGATGTTAGTTTTATGATGAAAGGGCTCATTTTCAAATAAGTTTGAGGAACACTGTATTTTCAGCCCTTTTAAAGGGGCATAAAATTCTTTAATGCTGAAAACACCTGTCATACCTATCATAAAGAATCATGTTTAACTTTGACTCAGTGTGTCTCTAATTTATTTGTCTATAGAATTCAAAATTCTTGTAAAAATCCATAGGCCACGCAAGACTTGCCAACAGTCAAAATCTTTGGGAAAGAGACACATAACTAGCTACCTGGGTGGTCTCCTTCCTTTCAATTTCCTTGCCCATAATCTCTGCTCTCTGCCATCACCAGCAGGATCTTTCTGACACATCCCTGTTCTCACTCCTCCACTTATTAAGGCACAGGTTCATTGCTCTGATGGAGATACTAAATGGCAATGGCTCAAACAAAACAGAAATTCATTTTTCTTCCACATAAGTCTGTACATTAACACTCCGGGATTTGAATGGTTTCCCCAAAATGACAGACACCCAAGCACCTTCTATCTTATTCCTCTGCTGCATGCAGGGTGTTTTCCCATCCATGTGGCTCAAGATGTCTCATCTTTATGTCTACATTGCAGGCAATGGGAAGGAGAGAGGGGCAGGGAGGGAATTCCGCCTTTCAAGAACATCATCTGAAAGTTGCACTTATAACTTCTGCTCATATTCCATTGTCCAGAACTTGATTGTTCAATCACACCTACGTGCAAGGGAGGCTGGAATATGTAAGTTTTCCTTAATCTGGTGAACACTGCTACACTATAAAGTTTCTACGGAATAAGAGAAAAAAAGAATATTCAAGAGTCTCTGCCACTTATTTGACATCCAATTTCAGCCTTACAATGATTTTTTGAGGTAAGGATTTTCATCCCATGCTTACAAATGAGAAAACTAAAACTCAGAAGGCATAAATTGTGTTGTAAGAGAGATGAAAAGGCTAGAAACCATAAATAATTTGCATGTATCACCACCACGTCAAGAACTACTAATTTTACCAAGGTAGCTTGCCATAGTGGCATGGATTCTTAACAGAAAAGACAAGATTCTAAAGTCAAAGACAAAGGGCTTTAGGACTCATGGCACAGCAGGCAGCATAAGCTTCATGTTCCTTTGGTTCTTCTTGGCCTCCAAATCCTAGAGAGTGACATGGAACAGTCCAGGTAGATGCTGCACACACAGTGGTGGGCCTGCAACACAATCAAGGAGACTCCTGCTCAGGAAACACCAATCTTCTAACGAGGCAGTGAGGAAACTTGACCAACCTCTGCGATGGAAGGAAACATGTTCTTTCATATTCTAGTAAGGAAACAAATCTCTCTATCCTAGAGGGAAAAACTGTCTCTAGCTTCCAAGGTCTTTGCTAGCTATGCAAACATCCTTGAAAGATACTTCAAGGTAGTTCAATCAAAGCCTCAACATCACTCATCATCAGGGAAATGCAAATCCAAACTACAGTAACTATTACCCCACACCTGTCAGAATGGCTAAAATCAAAACCACAAAAAACAAGTTTTGGCGAGGATGTGGAGAGAAAGGAACCCTTGTGCACTGTTGGTGGGGATGCAAACTGGTACAGCTGCTGTGGAAAACAGTAAGGAGTTACCTCAAAAAATTAAAAATAGTACTATCCTAGATCCAGGCACTACTGGGTATTTACCCAAATACAAAAACACTAATTCAAAGGGATATAGGCACCTCTATGTTTACTGCAGCAGTATTTACAATAGCCAGACTATGGAAGCAGCCTAAGTATCCATTGATAGATGAATGACTAAGAAGATATATATATATATATATATATATACACACACACACACACACACATACATATGTGTATATATATAATATCTATATAATTGAACATATATATGTATATATAATGGAATGTTATTTAGCTGTAAAAAAGAATGAAATTTTGCCATTTGCAACAACATAAATACAGCTAGAGAGAATAATGTTAAGCAAAATAAGTCACTCAGAGAAAGACAAATACCATACAATTTCACTCATATGTGGAATTTAAGAAACAAATGAGCCAACAAAAAAAAGAGAGAGAGACAAACCAAGAAACAGACTTTTAACTATGGAGAACAAATTGATGGTTACCAGATGGGGTAACCAAATGGGTGAGGAGATGGGGGAAATAGGTGATAGGGATTAAAGGGTGTAATTACCATGATGAAAAAAAAATAATAATAAAGCAAAGGTGGTCAGTTTCTCTGTTGATAAAGCCTGCAGAAAATGAAAGACCCATGGAGAATTTTCTCCCAACTCACAGCTAGCCTCATTATTTCAATTACAGAAAAGGCACTTCTTTAACAAGACCCCATGAAATACTGACCATGACTCCAGCATGGCAATTCTTCCTTTTTATCCTAGTTGTTTATACCATTGACTTGCCACACCAGAATGTCAGGTCCTTGAGGGCAGGCGCCATACTTTTACTTTTATATCCCTAGCACCAACACACTGTTTGAAATACAGAGCATTTTTTTTTTTTCCAGAGCATGTTTTGAATAAAGCTTTATGAATACAGTATGTTAGAATGTGGTTGACTTAAGAGATAGAACAAATCAGCAAACAAATGTTATTGAATTCAGTTAAGGTTCCTCTTACATAGATCTCAGGATAGATAGCTTATTTTCATGATTCAGACCTCAAAAACCTGACCACTCTATTGAAAATATTACTCTAGATAAGTCTTCCCAGCATTTATCAATATCTGATATTCTCCTGCTTGTCTCTACCGTTTTATTATCTGGTTCTTCCTCCTGGGATATAAACACTAGGATTGCAGGCACTGACCTACCTAGTTCATTACTACACCCTTACAAAGCTAAAACACTATTGGGCCTAAAATAGGAGTTTCATAAATATTTTTAAATGAGTAAAGGAGTGAATAAATTTATCAAACATTTACTAGATTCATACCACTTGCTAGGAACAAAATGCTTTACAGTGTCTTAGTAACCTATGAGGAACGTTGTTACTTTAGATGGCTGAAATACTTCTGTACTAGAGTTAAGAGGCAGCATGACTTTTGCTAGGGCAATGAGCTTTCGATCCTCACTATAGGCCTTCCAAGGTCAGCCTGGGCTGAGCCACACACATTGCCTTCCCCCTGTTCTTGCTGGTTACTGCGTCCTATGCCAGAAGGACACTTTCTGGCTTCCTCCCAGGGCATCTACTGGCTCCAAGAGTGGCCATCTCAACTCTAGGCAGTAGTCCCAGAGACCTTCCTGATTATTCTGAGTCCCACAGATCCAAAGAAAATGGGTTCCTGTCATTGGCATTAGCCTCTCAGTGATCTCCTGCAGCAATCTTGTCCACGCATCTTCCCTCGAGATCCTATGAGAAACCCTGTTGAGTGTGCTGGCACATTTCTCCCAAAACAAAGTGGCCACTTTGTTTCATGAGGATGTATCGATACTCATTTTGTTCATTATTCACCCACTTCCAAAAAAATGAAGCAAAAATATGTCAGTAATGAACCACCAAAATAGTTAAAACCCTTGGTGAGGGAAAGATCATTATAACTTGTTTAAACATCGACAAATATTGATATCAACGGTAAATGTGGAGATTGGGCATGAGGGGAAAGGCCAGAGGGAAATTACTGGTATATTTACGTTTTCAAATCACCATAGATTCTAAAGGAATTATGATAATAGAGCTTTGTATGGAAAATTAGATTAAAGGCCTCATGATAGTAATAAACATCAAACATTTCCCCACTTTTATAGATGAAGAAATTTACCTCAGAGTCATCAAATAATGTACCAGGAGTCACAGCAGAAGCAAAGGATAGAGCGTGGGTTCTCTGACCTGGTGTTGGTGGACTTTGCTGCCTCACAGATTACTGAAGTGCTGACAAGGTACAGACTGAAAGTGCTAGAAGCAGCAAGTGTGAAGCCACAACCAAATGGAGGCATGAGGAAGAACGCAGAGCCTGGCTGATGGGGTATTTCTGGTGTATTTTAACAACAAATACAACAAGGTTGTATTCGAAACTGAATATACCCCAAACTGCCTGAATCATTGATATGTATGCTAATTTAATTTTTTTAAATAGAAAACTGTTCAGGCCCATTTTATTTTAAAATGGTGCCAGTGACAAGAATCATCCAAATTTCAGTCACAGACAATTCGCTTCAGAGAATAAGGGCTTCTGGAAAAAAAAATCTCCAGGAAAAGATTCTTGCAATTCAGAAATACATTTCTTCTGACTGTTACCAAGAACTGGAATTAAAGGGGAGCATTTTTTTTTTTTTTTTTTTAGAAATAGAATAAATCTGAGTAAAACCCTGAGTTAAATGGCTTTTTAACAAAATTCAATGAATTCACTTTGCACTCGTGTTTGCCTGTGTAATGAATCAAGAGTTCTTGATTTCAACATATAGGCAAAGAGTTCTCAGGGGTGGACTTTATTACAGTACGTTAACTGAAATTAATTTGCCATCATTCCCTACAGTTAGTCTTTAGCCTTTTTCTAAAGATCTTTGAACACACACATGCAAACACCCAAATATAAATCTTATACATTCCCCTGCCAGGGAAGAAGTACAAAAAACATTTATCCTCCTATCCCATCACTGAGAAGAGGACTAACATGTGGTTTTGCAGGTAGGAAGGCTCAAAAGATAAGAAGGAAAAGGGGCCTGGCGAGCAATGGAAAATGCATGCTCAAGGCCGTGTGAAAAGGTAATACCTATAGCTTTCAGATATTTGGTTCATGCCTGGGTTTTCCATTTGGGTGTTTTAAACTATTTATACACACACACACACACACACACACACACACACACGACTCAAAAGCTCAATATCCAAAGAGAGATACTAGTTCAATTTAAATAGAGCCTCAAAAATAGAGGCTCCTTTGCTTCTTCTATTTCTGATGGAATGTTGAGATTTGCATTCTCTTTTCCCATTCAACGACAGTCTGCCATCAAAAAGTCAGAGTCCGCTCTAGCACTGTTGCTAGATATATACTGATAATGTCTTTTACAAACCAGGCAAAGTACAGAATGTGTATTTGGGGGGTGGATTATTTTGTTTCAGCAAGAACCATCCTTCACCTGGTATGAAGTGGCAAGGCTGGCTTCTGTTTCATAGGCAAAAAAAAGTAATGACAGTTGGGCTGTGTGTACAGAGTTAGCTTTGATTATTCTCATCTGTCAAGCCAAGAAATTACCCCAAGATTAATCTGGCCCAAATGATAGGACCTTGCTTAAAATCATGAAGAAAACAGTTATAAATTTATTTTCTAATTATCAGAAATATCTGAGAAGGAGAAATGACTCCAGAGACATAAGTGGCTTAATGGAATAATTAAAATTATAATTAAATAAAACTAAGTCATCCCAAGCCTACTTAGCTCTATAATTCCCTCCAGGGTTATGGTGGCATTTGAGGGAGAAGGGAAGAAGAAATCACTTTTCAGGATTTTCCAATGTGAGAAAGACTTTCAGATTTTCAGAGCCAGAGAAAAGGCCAAGAAGAAATAAATCCCAAGGTAGATGAGGCTGACATTACATCCTTCCCTAGTCAGTCCTACTTTATCAGGATTAGCCATGTGTCCAAGGCAAAATTCTTCACCTTCAATTTTCTGATGTCCAAAACTTCTAGCACAATAACAACACGGATCACAGGATTGTTATAAGGATTAAATAATACCATGTAAAAAGTACTATGGGTATATGTGGTACTTAGCATCACTATTAATATGAGTAATGCATCAAATGGGGAAGTAAAGAATATTCCAGAACAATGATAGCAAATAATTAAGTTGGGTGTTAATAGTAGAAGAGTTTCTGGGCGCCTGGGTGGCTCAGTGGGTTAAGCCGCTGCCTTCGGCTCAGGTCATGATCTCAGGGTCCTGGGATCGAGTCCCGCATCGGGCTCTCTGCTCAGCAGGGAGCCTGCTTCCCTGTCTCTCTCTCTGCCTGCCTCTCCGTCTACTTGTGATTTCTCTCTGTCAAATAAATAAATAAAATCTTTAAAAAAAAAAAAAATAGTAGAAGAGTTTCTGTAGAGAGTAGAAAGTTAAAGTTGGAGAAGCCTCCATGTACACTGGGAAGGGAGAGAGGAAGTGAGGCCTCCAGCAGCTTCTTCTCTCTTCTGTTAAATGCAAACGCTAGATGAAAGACAAAAGTCTAGCGAGGAAAGAGGTGTCCATTCCACAGGCCACATAACCCACTATCCAGGCTTAGAAAGTGACCCAATGTCTCTGGTTGTATATCTTTTTGTTATTGTTTAAAAATTAACAGCTACCACACTTATTAGGATTGTTAAAATTATAATGAGAGACAAAACTAAGTGTGGACAAAGCAGCAGAGAACCAGAGCCCTCACAATGTGCTGTGGAAGTGTAAAATGGTACAGTCTCTCTGCAAAAACAGTTTCAGAACTCCTCAAAAAGTTAAGCACAGGGTTACCATATGACCCAATAATTCTGCTCCCAGGTATATGCTCAAGAGAATAAAAAATGACATGTACCCAAAAACTTGTACATGAATGTTCACAGAGGCATTCATAATAGCTCCAAAGTAGAAACAACCCAGATGTCCATCAACTAATGAATGGATAAACAGAGTGTTGTATACCCATTCAATGGTATATTATTCAGCCATAAAAAGAAATGAAGTATTCACATCAAAAATAATATGCTAAGTAAAAGAAACCAGACACAAAAGGCCACACTGTATCATTCAATTTACATGAAATGTTCATAATAGGCATATCCATAGAGACATAAGTAGATCAGTGGTTGCTGGGGAGCTGGAGGAGAAGGGGGGGAAAGGCAACTGGCTGCTAATGAGGATGGGGTTTCTTTTTGAAGTTGACAACAATGTTCTGGAATTAGATAGTGGTGATGGCTGTACAACTTTGTAACTAACTATGTTAAAAACTAAACTGTATACTTAAGAGGTGAATTTGTTATGCAGCTAGACTTCAATAAAGTTATATCTGAAAGAAAAATCAGTTGCTGATTTAACATGTTATACTACATTATGCTGAAAGCAAATGGGGGTGATGTTTTACAAAGGCTTTAGTGAGCTTGCATGAGTCACGTAGCTCCTTTCTACTTCTGCATTTTCCTTGCCTGGAGGAAGAAAGAAACACCTGCCACCCACACTTGTGATAAGACCAGAGTATTTTTTTGAAAAGCCTGTGTTTTCCAGCAAAAGGTAACATGCAAATACAAGGCAACAAATACAGGCAACACTGAATACTGGGTAGCTTTAAATAAAGTCACAATGTGGGAACTGAATCTCAAACATATGGGCAGGTATTCATTTCTCACAGCCAGGGAGTGGCCCATGAGATGCACCTTGGTTCTAAGTGGATCACTGATGAGGGCAAAGCCCGAGACAGCCACTCCTCCACACATGCATACACATGCACGCACACATGAGTGCCATGCACACATATATACACACATATATGCACATGTGCACACATACATACATATATACATACATGTATGCACATGTGCATACACAGAGACTGCTCTGAGATTCAAGCTCTAAGTTATTACTCTAGTCATTATGGTGATCTGAATATTCAATTCTGTTTTCAAAATAGATAAACTTGACAAAATTGTTAACTCTGAGGACTCTTCTAGAAAATAACAGAACATTTTTCAACTGGCTGGGAAGGAAAATGATGCTTCTGAGGTGTTGTTTGAATCATTTTGGTGCAATCAAAAGAATCTCAATCCTCTTCTTTGATTTCTTTTAAAACAGCAGGCAGTGAGAATAAGATACTAAAAGAAGGAAAGGGTACCTTATCCTATTCTAGATAGTAAACATTGTTAGCTTAACCTTCTATAAAAGGGAGCACAGTCTAGGCTTGAATCTTGGGTTCCAAAGAGCCATCACAGACCATGACTGCCTTTCCTTAATTCACTATAAATAAACACATTTCTAACAAAGGAATCCTCCTACTCCTCATTCCTGATTATACAAATGGGTCTAGGATTCACACAGTCCAAGACCCAAAGCAAGGATATAGGACCACGGTGTATTCTCCCACACAGCCTCTTTGTGCACCCATCCCCCCCTCACTGCTACCCAGACACCATGGGAGAGAGCACTGAGTAGAAGAATACATGCATGCTTCCTGCATCCCCTCGCTCATCCTCAGAGCCACCACCTGAAAGAGAACTAAAGCTGGATGGCACGTTGGGCTGAAAGGCACTGGATCCAGTGACCCATCTCTTCATTCTAGTTCTTTCCTCCCTTTGAAAATCTAGAGAAGTAGAAACAACAGATAGGCCAAGACTGATGCAGAAATCTAAACATACAAGATGAAGTTGAAGATTTGTGTCTTTGGGGATATTTTATCTTCTTCCTCCATTCCCCTCTTATCCTGCAGAAGAACTTCCATCAACATTACACCCTTAGAAACAACACAAAGGAAATATCCACTCTTCTTGATCTCTCTTTCATTGCTCTTCCTTAAGGAAATGGAAGGGATTATCAAGAAATAAGTTCCTGCTGCCACATTGGATACCTAAAAGCACATGGGACTCTAGGTATTACAAATGCTGAATACCTTGATTCAGTGGTGATGGACATCCTCTGTGCTTCTAGTTCTCCTGTGTTAAGCAGATCAAGGACAGGGTTTATCTGTTGCTAAAAATAGAGCAAAAATTGGGGGTTGAAGGGTGTGAAGTGGGAAGGAAAAGATGCAGAAAAAGAGGTAGGGTAGAGCTATTTCTGATTGGGTGACTTACATATTTTTTTACAACAGATTAGGTTCTGCATTGAACAAAAATCCAAAGAAAATTTGGATGTATGGTGAAAAAAGATACAAGTTTACTTTTTTCCCTCCCAAGTAAGTGTGAAGATAGGTAAGCCAGTACTGGTAATACGTTCCATAATCATCAGAGATTGAGGATCCTTCTATTTTCAACACTCCACATCCTTAGCTTACAGGTTCTATTTTCAATGTCACCTTGAGGTTGTAAGATAGCTGCTATAACTCTAAACATGTCATCAATGTTCCAGGAAGGAGGAAATAAAAAGGGGCTGAAACAACAGATACTCCTCCCAGCTGAACCAATCTCCCCGGGGGCTCCATACAACTTCTGCTTATCTCCCACCGGCCACTTCTAGCCACAAGGGAAGCTGGGATGTGTGGTCTATCACTTCACCATAGGCTGGCCCAAATAAAATCATACAGTCACAGCATATTAGTAGGGAATAAGTGGAGAATGACTGATTAGTCCCAGGGACCAATCAGACTAACTCATCCCATAGGGAAATAAGAGTAGAAGATGGAAAAAGGGGCACCTAGGCGGCTCAGCCAGTTAACTGTCAGGCCTCAGGTCATGATCCCAAGGGCCTGCATTTGGCTCCTTGGTCAGCAAGGAGCCTGCTTCTCCCTCTGCCTGCTACCCCTCCTGCATGAGCTCTCTCTCTGACAAATAAATAAGTAAAATCTTTAAAAAAAAAAAAAAAGGACGAAAAAAGAAGACACACTCCTCAGTGTATCCATGAGACAGCAAAAGAACTGGCAAACTTTCCATCCCCCATGATCAAAAGATAAGTAGAAAAGAGAGGGATTTCTCTGAATAAAATAGGACTATCACCCTATTACACACACACACACACACGTGCAAAAATGGACCCATTTTTCAGGGGGCAAACACAAAGGAAAGAACATGAAATGCTCCCCTTTGCAGCTGTATCTTCCAATCAAGCACTGTGTGCATGTGTGCAGGTGTGTGTGTGAATGCAGTTCAGCTCTACGGAGCTCCCACTATAAAAATTAATAACCCAAGTATGCTCCTATATAAGGACATTTCCTTAAGTATAGATGGGGCTCAGCATTTCCTCTGGGTCCTATCACTAAGTGAACTCTCAGAATTACTTATGGGCTGAGGAGCCCATCACAGTAGGAGACACTGGTGTAAAGGTTAAGCTTTAGAAAACAATGGGATCGAGACAGACCAGACAGGACAGACCATCCGGAATGCTGCCCAGAAAAATTCCCACCACCTCTGCCAGCTCTTGAACTGCTCATGTAGGGGGATTTCTGTTGTTACACAATCAGCTGGTTTATCTCGTCAGCATGGCACGCTGGGGGAGGCTGTTTAGTATCAGCTCACTCAGCTTCTCCGGCCACGGCAATAGCAGCTTTCAGAAATATAAAGCTGGAAACCACTGTTAAAGCTCGAGCTATTGGTTATCCTTTTCAGAAAAATGATGAATCATATTATAAACAGGAACAGCAAATGTTCCTGGGAAGAAACACAGCAGAGAAGCTCTCCTTGTATCCCCTGGAGGAAGCAGTGGGACCCCCTTGTGATCACTGTCCCTGAAGAAAGGAGACATGGCCCTGCAGCTCTGTCTGTACAGACACGTTCAATTGTTCCTGGAAGTGAGGTGGTATATACATATGCTTCTGCATGTGCAAAAATTGGCCCATTTTAAGGTAGGCAAAAGCCAAGGCAAAAAAAAATTATGATCCATAATGGATGATATTTATCTCCTTTTTCAAAATGACACCAATACTTAAACCTGTCTAACAAGAATTTAATTTTCTGAAAACTCCGTTGTCAAATCTTAAAGTTCTATTAGTTACTCCTGTTGGTTTTCCATAACCATGAACACGGGTGTTATTATTTATTTTATTTATTCATTTAAAAGAGAGAAAGAGAGTGCTCATGAGGTGGGGAAGGCCAGAGAACATGGGTATTTTAAAGAGTATCAGCTCTTGGGGGCACCTAGGTGGCTCAGTCGGTTGGGCATATGCCTTTGGCCCAGGGCATGATCCCGGGGTCCTGGGTTCTGGACCCGCATTGGGTTCCCTGGTCAGCGGGGAAGAGTCTGCTTTTCCCTCTCTCCTTCCCCCTGCTCATGCTCTCTCTCTCTCTCTAATAAATAAATAGAATCTTAAAAAAAAAAAAGTATCAGCTTTTGAAATAAAGGTTCTCATTATTAAAGGAATAACAATGAAAGCCCTGCTTTCGTGTACTTCAGAGTCCCCAGAAACCACAATTGCTAATATAAATAAAAATAAACAAAATAAAACAGACCTTATAGTGCTACCCATCTCTGATACCTTCAATGCCCCTATGGCTTGAGGATCAGAAATTCTATGCCTTGAGTCTCAGGCTCTGGGGTTAACTCTCTAGAGGTCAGTAAGAATTAGTGCTCTCAAGCTTCATCCTGGTTATATACAAGATTGCCCTCAGGTATACGTTAACTAGCCAGAGTAAAGGATCAAGTGTGTCCATTTTCTACTTTGCATTTGGTTAAATCCCCATTGTTCATTTGCCAAAGGAGTGATTTGTACAAATGTAATCAATGTGTTATATCAGCAAATTGATTATTTTTAAGAGATGTCCCACCTCTAAAATGCATGCCAAAGTGAACTCCCTAACACCAGCTACAAGACATGGTTGAGTGCTAAGTTTAGATTTGTCCACAACTGATTTAGATTTGTCCATATTTGATTTATGATTCAGGAATGTTCAAGAAAGGCCTAAGGTCTGGATGGAGGTGAAAGAGATTATCAGTTCCAGAAGCTGGGGTTCTCTTTCTGCTCTAGAAATTGAGTCATCAGCAGCCAGGTCAGAGCACAGGAGTTGAGAAAATCACCATTATCTTTTCTTTTTAATGGAAATGACTTAAATAGTTATCTTGTAGGAAATGGTTCTTAAAAATTGATCCCTTTGGGGCTGAGATAACCTGGATATACTCGAGGAGGCAAAGCACAGGGGTCCCCAAATTTATTATTGCTTTCACCATTTAAATAGATGCGTGGGCCTAATCAAGTTTCTTAACTTCTCTAAACATTCATTTTTCTCATCTCCAAAACCAGTCTTGGTGGTATCATAATTTTTGAAAAAATGATCAAGATGCAGCCCTAGAATAAGAGTAGAGTACCAAATTAAATGCTAAGTTTCCTTATCTCTCCTGAAGAAGAATATTCATTAGTAGATCAGAAGATAAAATCAGGGACCGTAGCCTGCCCCACAAAGCCAAGTTTTACTTTAACTTACCAAATTGCTTATGTAGTGGTACCAACACAAGGAAGCCTTATTAAAATATATCGGCCACCACACCAGGAGGTTTGGAGTTAGTAAGTTTATGAGGAACCTGTATTTTAAGTCTTGCTGATGATTTTGAAGGATGCCAAAGTTTGAAACCCAACAGGTTTGGGTGATGTCAATATAATGACAGAAATTGGTCATTCTGATTTACTTTCATAATTTATCAGTAAAGTAGATTACAAGATACACCTGATCAGTTAATAAAATTTTACAAACCCAGGCTTTTAAACACTCTCTGTAAATATTGCCCAAATCCCTTAGTGCCTCAATTTAACTAAGTCATGAAGTACAAACTATAAAGCTTCCTGACTTCACAGATGGTAACATTCAAGTTCAAATGTCATGCCTCTCTCTCAAATCTCCCTGATGATCTCACCCTCCCTTAGGGATTAGTCAAATCTCTTGGTTCTTGGCTCTTAGAAAATTCTATTTAGATTCATTGTATTCATGGCCCCACCAAATGAAAGCTTCTGAAGGTAGGGACATCAGTCATGCTGCAATCTCCTCCTTCTGCATAGTACCAGGCACAGAAGAAGAATTAAATAAATGTGTGCTGCATTTCACTCTGTTTCTTAAAGTAATTTATACTTATTTTACAAAATTAAGATATTACAGAAAATTTAGACATAAAGCTATTTGTGACATTATAAAATATGTGTTTGAATTTGCTAGTCCATAACCTCTTTAAGAAAATCTTTCTTAATCTCAAGACTTCTCTTAAAAAGGAAAAATGAAGTGATTTGCTTAAAAACTTCCCCTTAAGCTAAATACTGATTTAGCATCTCTTATAAATACAAGCCCCTCTTCAGTGTTGTATAAGTGTTTTTAAATAAATGGACTGGCAATGGATGAATAATAAGCAACTCCTCTTACAAATATTTGAAGACGCCATCCAAAGTAAAAATCCCAAACCACCCATAAACCTCTTTTCACATTAATTTAGTGAGCCCTTAATTATTCTAAGCACATAGTATTATAAAACACAGCACACATACAAATCGTTTTATCTCTTGCTGAAATGACATTAGAGAAGATTTTAGAGAAGTGCTTAGAGGACTCTCTATGTCTACTGACTTGTCCCACACCACACTAGTGAGACATACTCTCTCTACCTTGGAGCTGGAGGCCAAGGGGCAGGGTAGCAGCACTGAGCTTTTGTGAAGCTCATCTCTGTCCTTAGGGAGCTCACTGTCTGGGGAGAAAGCAGACTCATAAACAAATAAGCACCAGATAAGGTGAAAAATGCCTCACAGAAGAATACACAGCTGTGCTGTGTGTGCTGAGCAGACAAAGGAAACCGAAGTGCTGCCTGGGACCAGGTTTGACAAGCTAGGAAACATTTGACCTGAATCTTGAAGAATAGACAGGACATTCCTAAGGACAGGTGCTATGTTGATCAAGTTTGCTTTTTAGGTAGTTCAGGTCAGCACCCTCAAACACAGTCTTCAACAAAGTTTAACAATAAAATATCTGAATGAATAAAGAATCATGGTTAGTACAGTTGCCTTAGCAGATGCTAACAGCCCATAGCAGATGCTAACAGCCCAGCCAAAACGTTTAGACCACATAAATCTAATTATGCTCATGAAAATGCAGGCAGCAGGATGTCCCAATTTAATAGGAGAGAAAAAAGGAAGAGCACATAAACTATAAAGGATTTATTCATTTTCCCCAATAAAGACTAAGGCTTCTCACGTGTTCTTGTTAATTCATGAACTTTCCAATTCATATTCCAGGGACTCATCCTGCTGTTTTGAAATAGCCATCATCGATAATCTACAGGATTTTATTTAGGCCACATGACCTTAATTTTCATTTCTGCCTCATTTAGTTCGGTGTCTTCTAATTTGCTGGAGTCATAAATTGGTATTTAATTAGATTACTTAGTGACATCTAGTGGCAGAGACTGGAACCAAAGGCTATTATAACTTAAGTTTGCTCCTCTTTAATTTTCATACTTTGGTTTAAGAAAGCTCTCATATTCTAACTTCTCTCTTCAACTCATCTCATTCCAGTAAAATGTGATGGTTAATTTTATGTGTCAACTTGATTTAACCAATAGATGCCCATATTAAACCTGATTTCTGAGTGTGTGTGTGAGGCTGTTTCAGAGAAGATTAGCATTTGAATCAGTAGACACTCAGTAAGGTAGATTGCCCTCTCCCCAAAGAATGGTCACCATTCCTTGAGAAACCGAATAGAACAAAAAGGCAGAGGAAGGAGAAATTAGCCCTTCGGTTTCCGGCCTGTCTGCTTGAGCTGGGACTTTGCTCTCTTGCCCTTGGACTAGAATTTATACCTTCGGCTCCCCTGGTTCTCCAACTGGAAATACACCACCGGATTTTCTGGGCCTTCAGCTTGCAGACATCAGGCTGTGGGACTTCTCAGCTTCTATAATTGTGTGAGCCAATTCTCAGAAATAAATCTTCTCATATATATGTACACTGAAGCTGGTTTTTTTTCTCTGGAGAACCCTAATACATGATACTAAAGCAAATCTACACAAGCTATCTGACCTGAAAAGCAAATGCTTAGAGAGACAAAAGGAAAAAGAGAAAGACAATACTAGAGGGAGGGAGAAAAAAAGATGGTTGGTTGAAGAGGTGTGTTGGAACTGCAGAGAAGCCGAGAACATCCAGGAGGATATCAATGTATGTGTGTATCTATGTGGCTGCATTCATATCAAGGAATAAAAAGAAAGGTAAGTGAACCCCTTGATGCAGAAGATGTAATGAGAATCTGTGGCAATCTGAAGGAGAAAGAGTAAATTAATACTTTGTTTTTGTCTTTTCTACTCAGATTTGAAAGTATATATATAAGATAAACATTTATGATGATTTTAAAATCCAATATACATCCAAATTTAGATATTTTTAAACAAAGAGTTTTTATTTTCATAAACTATAATGTTTTAAATAATTTTCCACTTCTCAATTTCTATTCCTCTCATCCCTTCTTTATTTACCTTATCGTGTCATCTTGTTTTTCCACTAAATGATCCACTGAGATGTGAACATTAATCATATTTAGAGCAAGTTGTTCTAAAATACAAAGCAATGATCTACTACCCTAGCATATTTTATCAGAAAGTCAATCCACCCAAGTAATAAAAAAGCAAAACGAGTATAATAATAAAAAATGTTTTAAAGATTTTATGTATTTGACAGTGAGAGAGAGAGAGAGAGAAAGAGGGAGAGAGAGAGCAAGAGCAGGGGAGAGGCAAAGGGAAAGGGAGAAGCAGACTCCCTGCTGAGCAGAGAGCCACACAGGACTGGATCCCGGGACCCTGGGACCATGACCTAAGCTAAAGGCAGACACTTAACCAATTAAGCCACTCAGTTGTCCCTCATAATAAAAAAATGTAACAAAACTTCTAAGAAAAAGTGTGAGTGCATGGGACAGCTCTAAATGAGTTGAAGATGCAAATCCTAGACGAATTTCATCCAAGGGTTCTCAGGGATACTATGTGAGAAACCAGGGCCATAAATCTTTGAGAAAACACAGAGAACAAATAATGCTACAGGATTGGACTCAATTTTAAAAACTCTAGCAGATTTTTCAGAATGCAAACCAGGGAGCCCTCAACCCTCGATGTGATTTTAGAGCAACTAATTGAACAGTGGTCTCCCCCTGCTTTTTATGGTCCAGCTCCCTTTCCAACAATGGGACGTAACCATCTATAAGCTGAGTTCCTTTAAGGTTCTGGGCTCATAGGAAGTTTATCTGAAACCTAAAAAACCACTTGCCCCTTGAAGATGGAATCCTGAGATGGTGTTGTACATAGCATACTTGAATGCCTCATGGACTTACTTGCTCTCCAGTACCAGTCAGGACACTGGCCAGTCTTCACTCATCTGTTCCTTGTCTACCCTCTTTCTTCTGTCTGAAGTCTTATACCATGTGACCACTTAACACACTGCCATTCACCTTCAAGACACAAAAAGTTTATCACTTCCTTTGGGAATCCTTCCCTAATATCTTCTATCCAGCTATTCATTTATTGTACTTATATTTTGATTATTGTGTCTGTCTTTTCTATTAAATCATGACCTCCACCTGTAGAACCATTCAGTGTAGGCTTCACCTACCAGTCCAGCCTTGCTAGCCATTAGTTGAATAGTGACTGAGCATCTAGTATGCACTCAGATGGGCTGTGGGAATACAATGATGAATAAGATACAGATCCTACCCCCAAAGTATTTATGCTCTGCTAGTAAAGTCAAAGAGGAAAACAAATCATTTTTGTATGATCTAGTAAATGCTTAGTTTGGGGTAAGCAGAGAGTTCTGGAGTGCACAGAGCAGGACCACTTGGCTCATGAAAGAGTCTTGGGAGGCTCCCTGGAGGATGAGAGGGTGAGAAAGGGCTACAGGAAGGGCATCCCATACCAAGGAAAGGCACACAGGCACACAGTGTGTGCTGTCACACATGAGGCCTGGTGGTCTCCCTATTGCTGCCCTTGATCCTACAGATCCATCCTCCACATTGTCGCCTGAGTCGTGCTCTTACTATGCAGATACAAAGGTCTTTCCATGAACAAGCTGCTTCTTCTTCTTCTTTTTTTTTTTTTAGGATTTTATTTATTTATTTGAGACAGAGACCACAAATAGGCAGAGAGGGAGGCAGAGAAAGAGAGAGAACAGGCTCCCTGCTAAGCAGAGACCCCAATGTGGGGCTCGATCCCAGGACCCCGAGATCATGACCCGAGCCAAAGGCAGAGGCCTTACCCCACTTAGCCACCCAGGCGTCCCTATCAAGCTTCTTATTAAAGAAGCTCTGTCTACTTCAGGAAAAGTCCAGCTCCTTAATATAACCTGTGGCTCTTTGTCACCTTCAGGAAGAGTCCAGCTCCTTAACATAACCTGTGAATCTCATCATGGCTGACCTCAGCTCTTCTGTCTATCCTGGCACAGTGTCTAGTACAAAATATTTTTAGATGAACAAATAAATGACTAAAAAATTGAGCAAATGGCTAGTGAACTGCAGGGGAAGAGAATAGGAAGGAATAAGAAACTTATCCTACTTTGAGAGTCTATAATTCTGCCATATACTATCCTCACAGAGCTTTGTCAGGTGTCTGAATAACGTTTGCATAGCAACGTGTCAAAAAATAGTAATGAATAAAAATACATTTATAAGTTACTTATTTATGTATTTAGAACTCACTTCATTTTGGAAATGGCTTTAAATGTCTAGAATAATATCCAGCTATTCATTTATTATACTTATATTTTGATCATTGTGTCTGTCTTTTCTATTAAATCATGACCTCCCCCTGTAGAACCATTCAGTGTAGGTACTTTCAACCATTGGTTGGTACTTACCAACCATTGGTACTTTCAACTTTTGTTTTAAGCTTCCATGTCTTAAACTTCTTAAACCAATGGTACTTACCAACCATTGGTACTTTCAACTTTTGTTTTAAGCTTCCATTTCTTAAAC